>NW_027331926.1:2463970-2836541 GCF_048418815.1 Hemitrygon akajei | reverse complement strand
TGTAGTAGTTGTCCTACGTGTCAAATTGGATTGTGTACATTGAGTATGTGGTGAAGGTGATTGCTGAAGAAAGGACACATGATATCTATTTATTTATTGATTCCCTCGTAGCTTGGCCTTTCTCCTTCTCCGGTTGATTATCCGCCGTTCTACTCATTCCCGCCATTGTCTGTAAACCGTGACCGCCTGGGTGTCCTCGGCGTACTCCTGGTTCCTCCCACATACCAAACACCTATGTGTTGATAGATTAATCGATCATTGTATATTTTTCCCACTAGTAGGGTCGCTCGGCCCGTGAAACATTGCGCCAGTCAAGTCCCAAACGTTGGGATTAGACTGGAAGTAAGACTTTTGAGAAGGACCCGTTCCGGTAGTCTGAGACATGAGGACTGAGTTGATAGCAAGGCTTCAATTAGAAAACAGAGGGCAGTGGTAGAGCGCAGCCATTCAGCATGTGACAATTGATGGGAATGTTCTGGCGTCTGAGTTGATTGAAACGGGTGGGGCTCAGAAAACACTCTTGCAGACGACACAAACGTGATGGAGTTGTCGACGTTGAGGAAATTTAGTAAAAGTCCAGTTGGAAATGTGGCCGGAGATATGACAACTGTGTTATACTAATTCGACGGTTCGGTCTCGAACGATAGAAAAATACGAGAATTGGAAATATTTTTAGGAAGATAGAGAAAATGGAGAGAACAAAACATGGTTTATGCTGAGGTAATATAAAAATGTTCAGCTTCGTCGAAACAGCTGTTCGTGGATAGGTAATTCAGTGCTACTGAGTTTGATTCACTCAGTAGCAATTATAAAAACGTGTACTTGTATGCCGCCAGCAGGTGGCAGATTGTGATGCACAGATTTTATGTCGTAACCCAGGAATTGCATTTGAATCTCAACGCATAAAGAACAGTATATAGTTAATGTCAGAAGGTGAGTTCTTCCGCGGTTTGTGATATATATAATTGACTCTGTACCTCCTTCCAGCAGCTTAAAACTATGCCACTCTCGTGATAGCCATTTCAACCCCGGGACAAAACATTGACTATATATACGATCAATGCCTCTCATCATCTAATACAGCTCTATAAAATCTCAGCTCATCCTCCGTCGCTCCAAGCAGAAAATGCATTCTCCCCAATACAGAAAAAACCCTTGCAAATCTCCTCTGAACCCTTTCTATCGGCTCCACATTTTCCTGTAGTGAGGTGACTAGAAAAGAGCACAGTACACCAAGTGATGACTCACCAGCGTCCAATATAGCTGTAACATTACCTCTCCGCTCACAAAAGCAACCCCGCGTTTAATGAAAGCCCAAGACACCGTATGCCCTTCTTGACCACAGTGTCAAAACTGCTCAGCTGCTTTGAGTGTTCTATGGACTTGGACCCCAAGAACCCTCTGATACTCCACACTGCAAAGTATATTACCATTAATACTATATTCTGCCGTCATGTTTAAACAACCAAAATTAACCACCTCACACCTAACTGCCTTGCCTCTTAAAATTCTGGATTAGCCTCCCTTGAGAGAGGTTGTAAAAGGCCTGATTGATGCAATGTCAACAGCATCGACTGCCCTTTCATCAATCCCCTTTCGTCCAGCTTGTTAAAATACCCAATCAAGTTGTAAGACAAGATTTGCCCGAACAGAGCCATGCTAGCTCTCCCTAATCTTGCTGGGCTTGCCAACTCTTGTAAATTCTGCACATGAGAATCGTTTCCTCCTAATTCTATATAACTGAAATGAGTCAAAAGTATCAATAGTTTCCTGGATTTTAACCGTTTCTCTTTTTTAAAAATAGATAAAGCATTACCACTGACCAGTCCTGCGTGACCTCGCCTGTGTCTGGATGGGGATATGAGGAGAACAATCAAGGCCGCAGCAATATATCTTGTTCCTGCTTTCAATAACCATGGGATGAATTCCATCAGGTTCCGCGGAGCTGGCCAACATTTTTGGAGGCCCAGCCCCTGCTCTTCCTTGACTTAGAGGACCTTTAGCTTTATTAAAAGAACAGTGGATTAGTAAGGAAATACACACTAATTTGTTGGACCATGTTTTGAAATTTAAGGACAGGTTACATAAAGCTTGTAGCTTAGTCAAGGAAAATTTAAAGTTGGCTTAGGAGAAAATGAAAACTTGGTATGATAAAGAAGCTAAAATGAGGATGTTTAAGCCTGGAGATAAGGTGTTAGTTCTTTTCCCAGTGCAGACAAATCATTTACAAGCTAGATTTCATGGTCCTTATGAAATTGTGTCTAAAATCAATGCTGTGGATTACGTAATAAAAACTCCAGATCGTAGAAGGTCAACACAACTTTGCCATATAAATATGATAAAACCGTATTATGAGAAACAATCTGATACTGTGACTGTTGTGGTTAGTGAGAATGAGTTTGATGTAACTAGGAATATGATAGATGATTCATCTGAACTTCATAATCCAACATTGTTTCTGTTAGGTTACCAAATTCAACCATTCTGGAAAATATGGATGAAAAATTAGCACATTTACAGCAAGAGCAGAAACAACAGATGAAGGAATTAATTTTTAAATATAAGGATTTGTTTCCAGATGTTCCAAGAAGGACTACTATAGCTTCACATGATGTAGATGTTGGAGATGCCAAACCTCTCAAACAACACCCAGATAGGATGAACATAGAAAAATATGAACTTGCTGAGAAAGAAATTGAATATATGTTAGAGAATAATATTATTAGACATTCAAACTCGAATTGGAGTTCACCATGTGTTAAGGAGCCAAAACCAGATGGTAGTATTAGGTTTTGTACGGACTATAGGAAGGTGAATGCAGTAACGAAAACAGATTCATATCCAATTCCAAGAGTAGATGACTGTGTAGATAAAGTTGGAAAAGCAAAGTTCCTTACAAAGATTGATTTATTGAAAGGGTATTGGTGTGTTCCATTAACGGACAGAGGTAGAGAGATTTCTGCATTTGTAACTCCATCTGGGTTATATGAATATAATGTTCTTCCATTTGGGATGAAGAATGCCCCAGGTACTTTCCAGAGGATGATTATCTCTGTGATTCAGGGATTGAAAGATACTGATGCTTATATTGATGATTTAGTGACAGGAAATGATACATGGGAAGCACACATTATTGTGGTGGAGAAATTGTTTGAAATGCTTTCAAAAGCTAACTTAACTGTTAATTTAGCTAAGAGTGAATTTGGACATGCCACTGTGACTTACCTTGGTTATGTTGTGGGTCAAGGTAAGGTAGCTCCTGTTCAGAGCAAAAGTTCGGGCAATTTTAGAGATTCCCACTCCAACGGGGAAAAAAACTCTCAGAAGATTCTTGGGAATAGTAGGATATTATCGGAAATTTTGTAAAAAAATTGCTAATGTTGCCCTTCCATTAACTAACCTTTTGCAGAAGAATGTGAAGTTTGTGTGGAGAGTGCCTTGTCAAGAAGCATTTGAAAAATTGAAAACAATGATATGTCAACAACATGTGCTTAAAGCACCTGACTTTGAAAAACCTTTTTCATTAGCTGTAGATGCTAGTGATGATGCTGCAGGAGCAGTATAAATGCGAAGGAATGAGGGTGATGAGGTTGATCATCCAGTAGCTTACTTTTCTAAGAAATTTAATAAGCATCAAAGAAACTATTCGACAATAGAGAAAGAATAGTTATTTCTTGTTTTAGCTTTGGAATATTTTGAGGTGTATGTTGGTACAACTCAAAAACCACTTATTGTTTACACTGATCATAATCCGTTAGTTTTTCTGAGTAAGATGAAAAACAGAAACAGAAGATTATTAAATTGTAGTTTGATGTTACAAGAGTACAATATTGTGATAACTCTTATTAAAGGTAAAGTTAATGTGGTTGCTGATTGTCTATCTCGATGTTGAATGTACAATGTAATTTTTTTTATGGAGTGTTTTTTTTCTGATTGTAACACTCCTACTGTATTGTGAGTTGTAAGATGCTATATGATGGTATCGTATATTGCGTATGTTATAAAAATTATACATTTGTTTTTCTTGTAAATAATTTTTGAAATTTTTGTTCTTGTCAGACCAAAAATGTTTTCTTTGGAGGGAGGTGTTACGTACTCGTGACACGTGACAGTGGTATCCTTGTCACGTGATTTGGGTGAAGCTATACTGGATTTGAGGTAATGGTCTTGTGATGGTGGAGTGTCGTCATTTTCCCGCCAGTAGAGATCATGTGACAGGGTTTTTTTTTACGTGATATAAAAGGAGGACCCCTCCCTGTGAGGAGGGGGCAGTTCGTGGCTGGATTTGCCATGTTGACTTCATGCCACTGCGTGATTTAATGTGATGACGCAGTTTAGTTGAAAGATGAAGTTTTATCTAGTGCCTAAAGTTTAAAACGTTATTGCCAGCAGTTTCTTACAATACTGCTAGTTAAGAATCAGTGGAGAGTGAAGACAGGAGTTCGGGAGTTAAAGATCGAGGAGAATCGATTTCGACGGTGAAACGTGTTCGAACTTATTTGATCCTTATTCGGAAGGAATTCGTTGACTGTTCTCGTGTTTAATCTCTGCGAAATAGCAGAAAAGATTGAGGGACAGTGTGATAAAGGAAAGGTCAGTGCCTTTAAGCGGTTTCGTTTCGTAAATTCTTCGTGGGAAAAGTTCGACTTTGGAAACTGAAACAAAACGACGTGAAAGAGAATTTAAATCGTCTTAAAAAAGTCTCCTTTTAAATGGACTGTGATCATTTTGAACATTTGGCAATACTACTCTAAAGAACTGTTCTTGCAACATCGTTTAAGGACTGTATGCTTCATTGCTTTAAGAACTGTTTAAGCTGCCGCAAAGCAGCTGATTTCCGGTTACGTTAGTGATTTGTTTACTTTTGGGGGGTTTGTTTTCAGTGTTTAATAAACGTGTTATTTGTTATAAAAACCCTTGCCTAACTCATATATTTATTGTTGCTGAATCCCTAACAGCATAAAGTACAGTCCATAGTTAATTTCTGACAGTGAGTCTTCCCCGGGGTTTGTGATGTATATAACTGACTCGGATGATTGCAAATAGGACTGATAAATAATCTTCCAGATGACACAAAAAAAAAAACGTTTATTTGCAGGCAGGTACAAAGTGCTGGGCAATTTTCATGCGGTAGTTTCAAATGTACTCTGAAGGGCAAGACGTGGGATGCACTTCCTATTGTTGTGGTCCAATGTTCTCCCTGATAGCCTCACAACTCCTCTACTCCAATTAACAGCATTTCTAACTTGTCTTTTCCTAACTCTCTCCAACGTTATTGCAAAGGAGATACGATAATGAAAACTATCTCCAAAATGTTCTGCCACTGAGAGATCTGACACCCGGTCAGGTTCATTTCCCAATACCAAATCAAGTATTGTCTCCCTCTTGTAGATTTTGTCAAGAAACCTTCATGAACACACGTAGCAAACTCCACCCCAATTTAACCCTTGCTCTGGGGAGATGTCACGGATATTAGGGAAAATAAATTCTCCAATCGCGACACCTCTGCTATTATTACATCTTTCCAGGATCTTTTTCCCCTGTCTACGCCTCGAATTCCCCGTTGCTATTCGGCGGCCTGTACAAACATCCAGAAAATTTATTGACCCCTACTGCTCCCTAAGCTCCAACAACAGAGATTCCGTGGACAATTCCACCATGACGCCCCAACGTTTCTGCAGCCATGACACTCTCTCTGATCGACAGTGCCACGCCCTCCTCTAATGCCTCCCTCCCTGTTTCCTGAGCCATCCAAGTCACTCTAATGGCAATCCTATCAAGGCTCCAAGTCCTAATCCACGCTCTAAGCTCATCCCGCTTTGTTCACAATACTCCTTGAGCTAAAATAGAAACTTCTCAAACCGTCTGTGTGAGCGCGTCCCTTCACCATCACCTCTCCGTCCTCCCTCACGCACAGTCTACCAGTTTTCTCTATTTGTGAGCCAACCTCTTCTTCTGCAGTCTCTTCAGTTCGGTTCCGATCCCCACCCCCAACAATTCTAGTTGAAACTCTCCCCAGTAGCCTTATCAAACCTCCACGCCATGTTATTGGTCCCCCTGGGATTCAGGGGTAACGCTTCCTTTTTGTCCAGGTCACACCTGCTCCAAAAGAAGTCCCAATGATCCAGAAATCTGAATTCCTGTCCCCTGCTCAAAACACTCAGCCATGCGTTTATCCTCCACCTCATTCCCTTCATATAGTCACTGTCGTATGCCACAGTAGGTAATCGCAAGATTACTACCTTTGCGGTTCTGCTTCTCAACTTCCTTCCTGAGTCCCTGTATTCTTTTTTCAAGACCTCTTCCCTTTTCCGACTAATGTCATTGGTATCAATATGTGCCACGACCTCTGGCGGTTCTCCCTCCCAGTGCAGGATATCTTGTACACGATCTCACACATCCCGGACCCTGGCACCTGCGAGGCAATCTACCATCCGTGTTTCCTTCCTGCGTCCACAGAATCGCCTGTCTGTCTCCCTAACAGTATTACCTCCTATCAGTACTACCCCCTTCCTTTCCCTACCCTTCTGAGCCACAGGGCCGGGTCCTATGCCAGAGGCACGGCCGCTGTTACTTCCCACAGATAGGCTTTCCCCCCAGCAGTACTCATACTGGACTACCTTTTGTCAAGAGGTAGCGTAATACCTGACTTTTCACCTCCCCTCTCCTGACTGTGACCCACTAGTGTGTCTCCCGTGGCCCCGGTGTGACCACCTACCTATAACTGCTTGCTGTCATCCCCCCGCTCTCCCTGACCATACGAAGGTCATCGAGCTGTACACGACACACCGAGTCCTGAT
Organism: Hemitrygon akajei; assembly: GCF_048418815.1. NCBI lineage: Eukaryota > Metazoa > Chordata > Chondrichthyes > Myliobatiformes > Dasyatidae > Hemitrygon > Hemitrygon akajei. Next base: position 2,829,741 of record NW_027331926.1, on the reverse strand, counting down.
ATAGCCATCCGGGAGACTGTGAGGCTCCGGGAACTCCCACATCTGAGAACAAGCTCAGAAAGCCGGCCTCACGCACATACTTCCTTTTTGCAATTAACACAGGCAAACCTACCTCATCGCTGCAGACTGTCAGAGTGTAGGGTGTTGAGGCCATCACTGAATCGTGGCTGAAGTTTGGTCGCATTTCGGATCTGAATGTTCAAGAATACACGTTGTATCAGAGGAATTGGAAGGTCATTAGGAACTCCCGGATGCGATACTGATGTAAGGAAGGAAACGTCAATGTTATCATCTATTTATCATTTATAAAAAGTGACTTCACTTGACTTGACTTATTTCAAGAGCTCTATATTACAGGTACAGTGATGCGATGCTGCAGATTTGCAACTCAGCGCTGAAGCCTCTTCCATTCCTGGAATCAGGTTTATGAACCTCCCCTGGGTTCTCTTCAATACCAACATGTCTTTGTCAGATGATGATCCAAAACTATTCACAAACCTGATTCCAGGAATGGAAGAGTTATCATGTTAGTGCTGTTTGAGTGCTCTGGGTCTGTACTGGCTGGAATTTCAGAAGGGTGAGGTGAGATCACATTTCAACCTTTCGAATGTTGAAAGGCCAAGGCAGAGTGGTTGTAGAAAGAAAGTTTCCGATGGTTGAGGTGCCCGAGACAAGAGGGCAGAGCCTCAGAATAGAGAGCCGATCATTTGAAACAGAGAAGCAGAGGGTTGTGAATTTGGTGAATCTGTTAGCACATTCGGCTGGGGAGGCCAGCTTCTTGGGTTTCTTTAAGGCAAGGATTTATTAGTTGTTGATTGGATAAGAAGGCCGCGGAATGGCGGTGAGGGAGGCAAGTAAAAGATCAGCCGTGATTACACAGACACGATGGACCAAGAGGCCCAATTGTATTCCTACATATTATGGTCTTAAGTTTCTGTGGTCTTAAATCGGTGAGAGTTATGGACATTTTTTTAATCAATGCTTGCTTAGTCTCAGTATCACGTTGCTTAGATGAACAGGGAACTGATGGAAACTTATGTAGAGAGGAAAAATGCATTGCTGCTGTCAGGTCCTAATGAAATGGCCTCGGCCCGAAACCTCGAGCGCTTATTCATTTTCACAGATGCTGTCTGACCTGCTGTGTTCTCCCTGCATTTGGCGTGTGATTCCGTTCTAAATTCAAAGTTCAATGCGCAAGGGTTATCAAAGTAATGTCACGTCCTGCTTTATACATTTTTTTACTGTTATGTTTTATGTATTTCATTCAGCTGTTCGGTCAGAACAGTCTGTTCTGCTGGCAACCTCTTTGGATTACTGTTGAAGATAAGGAATGCGGGCGATCAAATTATGGATGGTAGAATTAGGGACAACTTTTCTTGGTGAGGCACAATAAGGTTGGTTTTGGTTTTTTTTAAATTTTATTTTTGTTTAGGCGGGGGATGAGCACGGGAAGCCGCTAGAAAACGATCGTAGGATACAATCAGCTGGTGTTCGAGATGGATTGCGTGCGACATTCGGAAGGTGGCGTTTGCTTTCACGTTGACCGAGAGCCCAGGAGAAACGGGCAGTACATGATCAGCTCCAACTGGAGCCCACTTGACGATTTAATTAGATCGGGCTTTCTTGTTTGTGATCCTCGTTACTACACCTTAAGTTAAGATCCATAAATATGATCCCTTTAACCGTACGCTGTTTTTATTATTTCATGGAAGAAACCAAAGAAGTAGGTTCACCAGGTGGAGAAAGATGGGTAAATGAACGAAACAGCGGAGACGAGAGAGGAACCAGAAAAGCGGATGGAGCAAGAGAAAGTAGTGAGCGGGGACAAATCACCTGGTGCTGGAGAAATGTCCACACCCTCTGGTAGGAAACAACCTAGACAGCATATGAGCTGTTCCCCTAGAAATATCATTCTGGCAGCAAAGAATCACAGAATGGGAATGGGAAGATGGCGTAGATTCGCATTCCAGGGGGCAGTTTTATCAATTGCGCAGAGAGGTGCAAGAAAAGTTCTCGTTTTCTGCGAAGGACTAGCAGAAAACTTCTCCGAAACTCATTCGCTTTTCACCGAAGAGGTGTAGTACGCACTGCACTGGCAACACCGGGTACAGCAGGCGAAACCGGCAGACTGGCAGTGAAGTGTCACTTCAACAGAAAGGCCGGTTTGGGACCCTGAGCGTCGGTGCCGGAGACTCTGTGCGGGCCGGCGGAGCACTGGTCCGGCTTGCAGGGTTCAGCACCAGGAGGGAGATGAGTGGGGATTCATTTAAAGATGCTGGATCGAGATCAGAAACCGTACTACAGTCGTGCTAATACAAACAGTGTATGGCTTCCTGTTCCAGCTGTTAAGATTATCTCTCTCTCTCTCTCTCTCTCTCTCTCTCTCTCTCTCTCTCTCTCTCTCATCTTCTCTCTCTCTCTCTCTCTCTCTCTCTCTCTCTCTCTCTCTCTCTCTCTCTCTCTCTCTATATATATATATATATATACATATATAACAATGTAGCCCAGTCTATCACGGGTAAAACCCTCCTCATTATTGACTACATCTACAGGGAACTCAGTAGCAGGAAAACAAAATCCATCTTCAGGGATCCCCACCACCCAGGCCATGATCTCTTCACGCTGATGTCATCTGGAAGGAGCTGCAGGGGCGTTATCACTCACACGACCGCGATTAAAACAGTTAATACACTTCTAAAATACGTCCTTTGTACCAGAATCGAGAATTTCACTCACCCTCTCTCGTCGCAACATTGATTCTCACCCGTGAGGTATGGGCGCTGCCGCGCCCCCCCACCAGCACACCACACACAAAGACACCGCTCAACGACCACTTCCCTTCGGAGTCACAGAGGCAAGCTAAGAATCTGAGACCCGACCACTGTGACTGAACACTGTTAGGTTATTTTCCTGCCCCTCCTCCCCTACCCCCCCCCCCCCCAAACTGCGCGACGGTGTCCAAAATGTTGAAGGAGATGGCCACATGGGAACTCTGCGCTGGCCCCTTCAGCCTTTTCTCCTTCATGACTGTCACACAGCCTCCTCTGTCCTGCGTCCTGTGTCTAACTGTCTCTCGGTATGTCCTGTCCAACACCACTTCCGCCTCCCGAATGACCTGGAGCTCAGCCATTTCCAGCTCCAGCTCCTTAACGCGGATGGTCAGAAGCTGCAGCTGAACGCAGCTCTCGCAGCTGTCATCGTCAGGGTTACTAGAGTTCTCTATGTCTTCCCAGATCCCGCAAGCGGAGCATTCAACTTTCCTGCCTGGCGTCTCTGTTATCCTATCTGATCAGACGTAAAGAAGGAAAGGGCAGAAAAATCTTAGCCAAGTGATGTTCTTTTCTTTGCCTACTTTGACTGAAGCCTCTCTGAGCTGCCACGTCGGCGAGCAGAAGCCTGAAGATCACCTGCTGGCCGTCCATTCAGACGACGGCTACTGCATTGAAGTCGACTTCCTCAGGCGGATCAACGACAAACACCGCCTGTTCGCGGGTCGAAGCTGCTTTTCACTGTAAGGACCCGCTGTCGCCTTTTATACCAGTGCTTAGTGAAGTCCTCTCCTCCCATTTCACTCGACGTCCCGAATGGACACTGGTCAAAACTATTTATCTGACAATTATGATTGCGAAATTATCTAACTCGGTAATATTTGCTATCAACCTATCCAACGATAATTTTAAGAGCTATCTATGCAATAATAACATTAATCTGTTTCTGTCATCATTGTTACTAATTTTATTTTTTATTTGCTCAGTGTACCTTCCTTTCCAGACTGTTTTTATGTCAGTGTCAAAGCCGACCACTGGTATTATTGGATACAGTTCCAATCTGCTGTTGTATTACTGCTCTGACTGTCTAAATAAAGGGTTAACTGCACCTCTCATTCCGTAGAACCTAATTAAGAGAGTGTCCGTGGGTATTGATGACGTCACCGCGGAGGTGTGGCTGCTGGTTACCTGTTCTATTAATATGTAAACCTTACAACGACAGGTTTAGTGAGAGCTGCCACGATCCGGTATCAGAGACCAGCGGGCTTCAGATAGTGAAACGACAGAGGCTGGATCGGGAACAGTGACCTGGACTTTCCCAGCGATGGATCGTAATCTAGGAGATGCATCGCGGAATGCTGCGGGAATTGCGAAGAATATCTTATGGGCATATCACCTCCTTGTTGAAAATTATGAACTGAGGTTGGATTTTCGAATTACATATGTTCTGAGGAATTTCCAACTGGTTTACTACCCTGTAATCGCCATTGTAACAGTTCCTAGTAAGTGTATCGTCTCTTCCTTTTGTTTAACGATGAAAAAATAAGTCAGCCTGTACTTTTCAAGATTCGGACATTCACAACATATGAATTAATGAAGCTTCGCCATTATTACATCTGACACAATATGCTCTATGTACCACCTTAAATTGTATGAGGGAATGACGAGCACATAACGATGAGGTATTAACCAGTTTAAAAATGTCATTCCAAGTTTCCTCAGATATTTGATCTCTGTAAATCCTGATCCCAGAGATTCTTAAGTTTGTCTAAAGGAACATTCCTCGCCTCCAGTAACATACCATAAATATTAGCTATTGAACCATTATGAAAAAGTGTCAAACTAACATTTACGTTTTAAGCCTATCCCTCTGACGGCCCTATTCGGTATTGTTGCAGGACAAGATATTAAGCTGAAGGCATCTGATTTACACATTTCATCCTTCAGCTCTCTATTAGCTCGGAGGACGCTTTTGTTTAAATGGAAAGATGATTTTTTTCCTGCTCTTCATGCTCAATGGTTTTACGACGTTATGCTATTTTTGAATTTAGAGAAAATTTGTGGTTCAATTTCTGAATCTCGTCAAGACTGTCAAACATTATTGGGACCTGTTCTGATTTTTTCTAAACATTCAATCCGTTCTTTAAACTCAGATGCTGGCTATTAATAATGTTTATTTTATTTCAAGACATTTTACCTTCTTTTCTCCTTATGAACAGCTTCGGTCTTGTTAAGGTTTACATTGTTTTTCTTCTGTAAGAAATTAATACAGTTCAGTGTTGCTATTGATTAACTTATATAAAAACGGGATAATGAGATTGATATTATTATAAAGTAATCAGTCGTTCTTTTAAACTTTTTTGACTTTTTACATACACTTTCGTCTACTCTGTGCTCTTCGATGTAGAAACTAATAAAAATATTGGGAAAGAAAATAAATATATAAGCCGGTTTTTTCTTTCAACCCTGTCTTCTAACGACACGCCAATTGCATGGCAGGTCTCTCATATGGGTATCGCTTCAGCAAACACCGGCTGAATGCATTTGATAAGGTGCTCCATGCAAGGCTTCAGAAAGTAAGGCTGCATGGGATCCAAGGGGACATTGCATTGTGAATTCAGAACTGGCTTGCCAACAGAAGGGGAAGTGTGGTTGCAGACAGGTCATATTCTGCATGGAGATTGCTGATCTTGGGATCTTGCTGTTCGGGTGCATAGGGCACTCGAAGCCGCTACGCAGGTTGACCCTATGGTGAAGAAGGTATACGGTGCGTTGGTCGTCATCAAACGTGGGATTGAGTTTAAGAGCCAAGAGGTAATGTTGCAGCTATATAGGACCCTGGTCAGACCACACTTGCAGTACTGTGCTCAGTTCTGGTTGCCTCACTGCAGGGAGGATGTGGAAGCGATAGAAATGGGGCAAAGGATACTTACAAGGATGTCGCTTGGATTGTGGAGCATGCCTTATGAAAATAGGCTAAGTGAACTCGGCCTACACTCCTCAGAGCGACAGAGGATGAGAGGAGACATGATAGCGGCGTGCAGGATGATGGGAAGCATTGATCATGTGCATAGCCAGAGGCTTTTTTCCTCAGAGCGGAAATGGTTAGCACGAGAGGGCATAGTATTTAGGTGCTGGGAAGTAGTTACAGAGGGGATGCCAGGAGTAAGTATTTTTTTTACGCAGAGTGTGATGAGTGCCTGGACTGGCGTGCCGGCGACATTGGTGGAGACTGACCCAATAGGACCATTTAAGAGACTTCTGGAAAGATACAAGGAGCATAGAAGAATGGAGGGCTATGTGTAACCCAAGGTAATATCGAAGGGAAGGACATGATTGGCACAGTATTGTGGAAAAATGACTCTGTATGTTTTTATGTGTCCATGCATTGAGGAATACACCTTGCCAGCTTTCGAGCTGGGTCAGGGCAGGATTAATAGTAGTTGCAGAGGTTTCGAGGAGTGGGCCGTATCGCTGAATTAAATAAATAAACAAACACACAACCAAACAAACAAACAAACAAATAAATAGATAGATAGATAGATAGATAGATAGATAGATAGATAGATAGATAGATAGATAGATAGATAGATAGATAGATAGATAGATAGATAGTCTCACCAGTTACAGAGCATGAGGTCACATAGGCATCTTCACTGCCATGATCTTTCGTCGGCACAAACACGGCCGAGGAAACTGCGAGCCTGCAGAGTGTCACAAACAGGTTAGCCGAATGTACTAGCGTCTGCTATGTGGAGTACAACGTTGGAAAATGCGCGGTCATCCACTTGGGAAGGACAAATGGAGAAAGAAGCGATAAACGACTGCAGTATGCTGCTGTGCATAGGGACTTTGTTTGAATCACAAAAAGATTGGTTTGCAGGCTATCGAGAAGGCAAATAGCATGTTCAGCTTTGTTACCAGAAGGATTGAATTTTCGAGCAGGGAGGTGATGCTGCAATTGTACAAGGTGCTGGTGGGGCGGCGTCTGGAGTACTAATCATAGAAAACATACAGCACAATACAGGCCCTTCGGCCCATAAAGTTGTGCCGAAAATGTTCCCACCTTATAAAGTACTAGGCTTACCCATAGCCGTGTACTTTTCTGAGATGCATTTACCTATCCAAAAGTCTCTTAAAGGACCCTAACGTATCCACATCCCCCACCGTTGCTGGCAGCCCATTCCATGCACTCACCATTCTCTGTGTAAAAATAATTACCCCGGACATCGCCTCTGTACCTACTCCCCAGCACCTTAACCTCATGTCCTCTTGTGGCAGAAATTTCAGCCCTGGAAAAAACAGCCTGTGACTAACAACGCGATCATGCCTCTCATTTTCTTCTACACCTCTATCAGTACTGTGCAAGTCTGGTCTCCAGACTTGAGAAAGGATAAACTGGCTTTGTGTGAAGTTCACTGGTTGATTCTAGAGATGAGGTGGTGCGACTATAACGAGACATTCAGTTCCCTTGGACTGTACTCGCTAGAATTCAGAAGGGTGAGAATAGAAACATATAAAATTCTGAAATGAATAGATAAGATAGAGAAGGAAAATTGTTTCCACTGGTAGGTGAGACGAGAACCACGTGACAAAGCCTGAAGATTCTGGGGAGTAAATTTAGGACGGTGATGAGAGGGAACTGCTTCTACCAGCGGGTTGGGAATCTCTGGAATGCTCTGCTAATTCAAGCAGTGGAAACTACCTCAATTGATATATTTAATACAGCCTGGCATATATGTTTTGTATAGTGGAAGAATTAAGGGCTATGAAGAAAAGACAGTTATGCGGCGATGAGTCCATGGGCAGATCAGCCATGATCATTTTCATTGCCGGAGCATGCCAGAACGAACAGATGGACTATTTCTGCTCCAATTGCTAATATCCTTATGTTCCGTCATTTTTGCAGCTGAGGGGAGTTGAATTTCTGTCAACGTGAGACTTGATTAATTAATCTGTTCCTTATTCTCTTAAAACTTCCCCTTTGCAACTCCTTCTGGTGCCAAAGATCAGAATACTTTCCAGTCATCGATTGATATCACTGCTCAGCCCATGAGGCTCGGGAGCTGAATTCGGCCATTCGAGCACCCAGCCTTCTCCGCCATTCCGTCAGCTCTGATAGCTCAACCACATTCTGGCGTCCACTCCCCGTATCCATTGATGCACCGACGAATCAATAGCCTATCACTCACCGCTGCAAAAGGTACCAATGAACGGGCCCCCCACAGCTGTCTGTGGCGTTAAATACCACACATTCACCAGCCTCTGTGTAAAGAATTTTCTACCCATCACTGTTCCAAAGGATGTCTTTCCTTTGTAAAAACTCGTTTTCAGGTGCAGAAGCTACCTCTCCACGCCCACGATAACTCGGCTTTTGAATATTCGATAGGTTTCAATTAGAGTCCCTTCATTCCCCTGAACATCAGCAGGTACTTAATAATCACTACTGACTTAACACTGCCTCCCGATATTCTCCTTGGCAGAAACATCAATTCCATGTCCATCTCTGCTGTCGGAAGAGCTATCGATTAAAATAATTGGTTTCAGAGAATGCTTCCATCCAAATCTGTTAATGGTCTTTATCTCCATTCGCACAGTGAACGTGGTGACAATCGTCATCCTGTCGCGGGAAAAGTGTGGTCTCTCCAAAGGCGTCACAAGGTACCTGGTTGCCAAGGAAGCAGCTGATTAGCTGGTCGTTCTTTTCGATCTGGTATTGAGCAAGATTCCGGGGACCTACATCCCAATTGAGGTTTTACTCTGGTCGCGTCGTGTTCCTGTGTGTAATATCCACGCCGTCGTATTTTACGCTGCCACGGACTGTTCTGTCTGGTACACGGTTACTTCCACCTTTGATCGATTTGTCGCCATTTGTTTTCAGAAGATGAAACGAAAATATTGCACCGCGAGAGCGGCGGCTCTGGTTCTGGGGACAGTGACTGTGCTGAGCTGCGTAAAGAACATTTTCTGGTACTTTTTGCTCGATGGGTCATATTCGATTGTAACTTTCTCCGTGTTCTGTGTGCGTTCTTTTCGTTTTTCCCTATCTCAGGAGGCAGCAATTCTAGTGATTCATTCTCTCCTCACCCCAATATTCCCCTTTGTCTTGATTCTCCTGTTAAACAGTTTAACCATCAGGCACGTCGTAGTGGCCAGCCGAGCCCGGAGGAGACTCCGTGGCTCTCACGATGGAGAGACGCCTGCCGATCCGGAGATGAAGAACCGCAAGCAATCCCTTTTGTTACTGCTGGTGATGTCGGGGAATTTCATCCTACTGTGGACGATGCTGACCGTGTATTCTCTTTGGGATAGCGTGTATTTTTACATCCACGTGATACCCCCTGAATCTCTACGGGAACTGGGCTACATGCTGCAACTGCTGAGCTGCTGCACCAACACGGCCCTTTACGCCGTGGTCCAGGCCAGGTTCAGGGTTCAGCTGAAGGAGACCGTGAAATCGCCCTTAAGTCTCATGGGAAAGTTGACTCGCTATTGTCAGTACCGCATGAATTTTCAGTGAGGCTTCTCCCATACCGATCAAATTACCCATTTCGTCTGAGGGGTTAATTGGCTATTGTAAATTGAGGGGTCGCTGGGACCGTGAAGCTTTGTAACAGCCAAGGGCCAACGGTTGGGAACCGACTGGAAGTAAGACGGTTGAGGCGACCTGTGCCGGTAGGCTGATGTATAAGACCGAGCTGTATTCGATAGCACGGATACAAATTTGTCCTGGACTTAGAGGACAGAGGGTCGTGGTGGAGGGCAGCTATTCTACATGTGACAAGTGTTGGAGATGTTCTGGCGTTTAACTTGGATGAAAATGGAATGACTCATGAATATGCTTGCAGCAACACAAAACGTGAAGGAATTGTGGATGTTGAAGGACATTGGTAAAAGTGAAGACGCGTTGAAATTGTGGTGATGAAGTAATAACTATTTTTTTTAAAGTAATGCGACAGTTCAGTCTCTGTTATTTGGAAACGATAGAGGAATACCGGAATATCTCGTAGACAGGTAACTCAATGACTCTGCTGTTTGATGCTCTCTGCAACAATATAAAAAAAAACAGATTCGTATGCCGCCAGAAGGTGGCAGTCGGCAATGCAGAGATTTCAATGTTGTCACACAGGAATCGCATTTTAATCACAACGGAGAAATAACAGTCCACTGGTACTGGTCGGCAGTGAGTTGTTCCGGTGTTTGTGATATGCATAAATGACTCGGATGTATACAAATGATCTGACTAATAATCTTGCATCAGCACAAAAAAAAACATTTACTTTGATACATACAAAAATTGACGGAGGATCTTCTGGCCATTATTTCAAATGAACTCTACAGAGCAAGACCTTTACACAGAGAGCAGTGGGTGCATGGGATGCACTTCATACTGTGGTGGTTGAGGCACAAGGAGGAGTGACCTTGAAGAAAAGCTGAGACAGACATGTGCCTATGACGAAAATAGAAAGACATGGCCATCATGCAGGCAGGTAGGATTAGTTAGCGATTATATTACCAATTTAACTGGTTGATCACCACTGTGGGATGAGAGGACTGTTCTGGTGCTGTAAACTTCCAATGAAGCGAACGAACGACTCACACTTTGGAGACTCTCTTTCTGAATTGGAAAGGACGATGGGCCGGCTGAGGAGATGATGTGGCAGATTACATACTGACCTGGGCAATATGAAAGTAAGTGATGAGCGCCTTAGGGGCGAGCAGGGTTATGTAAGACGCTGTGCGGTGATAGGTGTAAGAGGTCAGGAAACGGAGGAGGGGGAATCTCCGGAGACTTGATAGTGGATGAATGCAAGTAAGGAGATTCTCCCAGTGGAGAAGATGGGTAAGTGAACTGGTCAGAAGAGACGAGAGAGGAACCAGAAAAGCGGATGGAATAGGAAAAACTAGTGAACTGGGACAAATAAGCTGTTGCAGGAGATGTGGAAGTTCATACCCTCAGGTAGGAAACTACCCGGACAGAATATGAGCTGTTCCCCTCGAAGTATCATTCCAGCAGCACCGACCGTGGTCAGGCAATTAGCCTAACGATTAGCATCGCAGTTCTTACATCACTTCCGGTCCTCGGTAAGGACACTCTGTACGTCCGGCTCGTTCAAATTGCCAGTTTTCCGCATGTGTCTCTCCGCAGTCTAAAGAGCAATCCGGTACGTAAACTGATTTCTGTGTATTGTTCCCTTTTTGATTAGGGTGAAATCGCATTCTCTGATTTTGTTGGGGCGGCGCTCTAGCTGGAAATATTATAAATAGTTCACGAATAAACTCTCAGAATGTGAATGGGAAGATTGAGTAGATTTGCAGAACTTACCGAAGAGGTGGAGTCCGTAGTGAACTGGCAACACCGGGTACATGAGGCGAAACCGGCAGACTGGCAGGTGAAGTGTCATATCAACAGAAAGGCCGGTTTGGGACCGGGAACATCGGTGCTGGAGACTCTGTGCGGGCCGGCGCAGCACTGGTCCCGCTGGCAGGGTCAGGCGCCAGGAGAGAGATCAATGAGGAGTCATTTAAAGCTGCCGGAGCGGCATCCGAACCCATAATGTGGTCATGGTTATAAAACCAGGGTATGGGTTCCTGTACCGGCTGCGAGAAAAATATGTTTTTATATAAATTGAATGTAGTCCAGTCCATCACGGGTATAAGCCTCCTCATTATTGACTCCATCTACAAGGAAGGCAGTAGCAGCAAAGCAACAGAACCATAGAACCACAGAACATTGCAGCACAGAAACAAGCCTGTTGGCCCTTCGTGGCTGTGCCGACCCATTTTTCTGCCTAGTCCTACTGAACTGCACCCGGACCATATCCCTTCATACACATCTGATATATGCACCTGTCCAAGTGTTTCATAAATGTTAAAAGAAAGCCCGCATTTACCGCTTCAACCTGCAGATCATTCCACACTCCACCACTCTCTGTGTGAAGACCCCCCCCAAAACCCCTAATGTTGATTAAACCTACCACCTGCAACCTTATCCCATGCCGTCTGTTTTTTTTTTAATCTCCCCTAGCCTCCATAGAAAAAGCCTGTTTGCATTCGCACTATCTGTACCCATCATAACTTTATATTTTCCTCTATCAAATCTCCGCTGATTCATCTGCGCTCCAGGGAATAAAGTCTTAACCTATTCAACCTTTCTCTGTAATTCAGTTGCTCATTTCCCGACTACATCCTTATAAACCTTCTCTGCACTCTTCCAACCTTATTAATATCCTTCTTGTAAGTCGGTGACCAAACTTCACGCAATACTCCAAATTCGGCCTCACCAATGCCTTATACAACCTCACCATAACATTCCAACTCTTATACTCAGTACTTTGACATAAAGGCCAACGTACCAGAAACTCTCATTGCTACCCTATCTACCTTTGACACCACCTTTAGGGAATTTTGTATCTGTATTCCCAAATCCCTCTGTTCTAATGCACACCTCAGTGCCCTGCCATTTATCTTGTATGTTCTACCCTGGTTTGTCCTTCCAAACTGCAATACCTCACACTTGTCTGTATTAAGCTTCATCTGCCATTTCTCAGCCCATTTTGCAGCTGAACCAAATCCCTCTGCAAGCTTTGAAAACCTTCCTCACTGACCACCACACCTCCGATTTTTGAATCATCGGCAAATTTGCTGATTCTATTTATCACATTATCATCCAGATCATTGATGGAGATGGCAAATAACAATGGACCCAGCACTGATCACTGTGCAGCCGCTAGTCACAGGCCTCCACGCAGAGAAGCAATCCTCCACGGCCACTCTCTGACTTCTCCCATTGAGTCAACTTCTAATCCAATTGACTACCTCACCATGTATACATAGCGACTGAATCTTCCGAACTAACCTCCCATGCGGGACCTTGTCAAAGGCCTTACTGAAGCCCATGCAGACAACATCCACTGCCTTCCCTTCATCCACTTTCTTGGTAACCTCCTGGAAAAATCTAATAGATTTGTTAAACATTACCTACCACGCACGAAGCCTTGTTGTCACTCCCTAATAAGTCCCTGCCTATCTAACTAATTGTAGATGCTATCTCTTAGTACTCCTTCCAATAATTTACCTACTACCGACGTCAAACTTACCGGCCTATAATTTCCCGGATTACTTTTAGAGTTTAAAAAAATGGAACAACATGAGCTATCCTCCAATCCTCTGGGCCTCACCCGTAGATGCCGACATTTTAAATATATCTAACGCACCTGCAATGTCACCATTAATCTCTTTCATGGTCCGGGGGAATACCCTGTCAGGTCGTAGGGATTTATGTGCTGTCATTTGCTTCAAGATAGCAAACAGCTCCTCCTCTTCAATCTGTATAGGTTCCATGAACTCAATACTTGTTTGCCTTGTTTCCATTGACTCCATGCCAGTTTCCTTAGTAATTACAGACTGAAATTAAACATTTAAGATCTCTACCATTTCTTTTCTTTACATGCATACACGACCACCCTGAACTGCAAGTAGAACAATTTAATCAATTACTATCCATTCGCTATTTATGACTGTCAAATCAACGTCATGTCTTCTTTTAGCCCTCCTGATTTCTTTCTTAAGTATTTTCTTGCACTTTTTATACTCCTCAAGTACCTTAATTTCTCCCCGTTATCTATGCATGTCATAAGTCTGTCTCTTCTTCTTTATTAGATTTCCAATATCCCCAGAGAACCAAGGATCCTTATTCTTATTCACTTTGCCTTTAATCCTGGCAGGAAGATACAAACTGCAATCTCAAAATTTCTCCTTTGAAATCCTCCCAACTACCAACGACATCCTTGCCAGAGAACAACATGTCCCCATCCAGTCTTTTTAGATCCTTTCTCATTTATTTAAATTGGGCCTTTTTCCAGTTGAGAACCTCAAAACGATTACCAGATCCATCTTTATCCATGATCAAGTTGAAACTAATCATGATCACTGGAACCAAAGTGTTCCCCAGCACATACATCCATCACCTGTCCTATCTCATTTCAAATAGGAGATCTAATACTGCATCCTCTGTTGTCGGTACCTCTACATATTGATTCAGACAAAAAAAAAACCGTCTGGAACTTTAAAAGTATGGGAGTCCAAATCAATATGTGGAAATTTAAAATCCCCTACAATCACAACTTAATGTTTCCTGCAGTTGTCTGCTATATCTCTGCAGATTTGCTCCTCCAATTCTCACGAACTATTGGGTGATCTGCAATACAATCCCATTAATGTGATGATATCTTTCCTGTTTCTGAGATCTACCCATATGGCCTCGGTAGACAAACCATCTAAGCTGTCTTGCCTGAGCACTGCTGTAACGTTTTCCCTGACTAGCAATGCCACCACCCCCCAACCAACCCTAATCCTTCTGTCGCTTTCGCGGCTGAAACATCGGAACCCTGGAACATTAATCTGTCAGTCCTGCCCCTCCTGTGGCCAAGTTTCACAGATGCCTCCAATGTCATAATTCCACGTGTCAATCCATGCCCTCAGATCGTCAGCCTTCCCCACAATACTTCTCGCATTGAAATACACACACCTCAGAAGGTAATTACCACCACACACACCCCTTCTATTTGTGACTTTACATGAAATTTTGACCTCATTTATTTTCACCCCCGCTCCACTATCTACTCGGACACTCTGATTCCCTTCCCGCTGCAAATCTAGTTTGGCCCCCTATAGTACTAACAAATCTCCCTGCAAGGATATTGGTTCCACATATTTCAGTTGTAATCCGTCTCTCTTGTAAAGGTTGCACCTGCCCCAGAAGAGGTAAAAATGATCCTGAAATCTGAAACCTTACACCCTACACCAGTTCCTCAGCCACGTGTTCATCCTCCAGGGCATCCTATTCTTACCCACACTGGCACGTGGCACAGGTAGCAATCCTGAGATTACCACCCTCGAGGCCCTACTTTTTAAATTCCTACCAAGCTCTCTTTCCTCACTCTTCAGGTCCTCCTCACTCTTAATTCCCACGTCATTAGTACCGATGTGTACCAGGACATCTAGCTGCTCAACCTCCCATTTCAGAATGCTGTGACGCGATCAATGATATCCCTGACCCTGACACCCGGGATGCAACAAACCATCCAGGAGTCTCTGTCGCGATCACAGAACATCCTGTCTCTACCACTATCTATCGTGTCTCCTATCACTACCGATCTCCTCTTATTCCCCCCTCCCTTCTGCACTGCAGAACCAAACTCAATGCCAGTGATCTGAGCTGTGCAGCTTGTTCCCGATAGGTCATCGCCCCCAACAGTATCCAAATCGGTATACTTGCTGTGAGCGGAATGGCCACAAGGTGACGTCGCTCTGCCTGCCCTTCCCCCTTGCCTCGCCTGACGGTAACCCAATTACATGTGCACTGCTCCTTTGGGGTAGCGACCTCCCTGTAGCTACTATCAGTAAAATTCTCATTCTGCCGAATGATCCGGAGGTCATCCAGTTCCTGTTCCAGTTCCGCAAAGCGGTTTGTCAGGCGTTGCAGCTGTATACACATCTTGCAGGTATCGTTGTCAGGGGCACAGGAGGTCTCCATGACTTTCCACATCCTGAAAGAGGAGCATTCCAACAACCTGCCTAGTATTCTTTATACTCTAAACAAACAAATCATAACTTACCGGAACCTACCCTTGCCTCAGCCTGTTCACGCCGAAGCCTGTTGAGCCAAAGCCGTCCTACTCTGACTCAGTCCACTCCGACTATTGTCAGTAATCATTTCTTCGATTTTGCGAATTTGAGAGTGAGGTTGTTGTTGTGGATCTATTTAGTGAGATTTTCATCTTCCCTCAGTTTTGCCGATTCGAATCCACTTGTGATTTGGCTCACAGCAGATACAATTACTCATTCGGCTCTATTTGTGACGTCGCTGTGAGGACCCGGACAGGTAAATCCCGGATATTGTATCTGATACTTTTAAACATTCCATGGACATTTCAGCAGATTGTCGTAGACTGTGGCAATGTTCAGAGCAATGCAGTTTGTAAAACCACCCTCCACACTCCCTTCAGCATCCACACCTTCCAAAAATAGATCAAATGGATTTGCAGCGGGTCCAGTGGAGGGTCACTACAAGACCTCAGGAATTAAAGGGTTAACGAATGAAGATCTGGGCCAGTACTCGCTGGGGCTTAGAAGAAAGAGGGGAGTTGAGGGTTCTCATTGAAATCTATCAAATGTTAAAACGTCCAAGATAGAGTGGATGTGGAGGAGTCTGGGAACAGAGGGCACAACTGCAGAATACACTGGTTCATCCAGAACAGAGATGAGATGAAATTTGAGCAGCTAGTGAGTGGCGAAACTAAAGAATTGACTGTCTCGGACGGCTATGGAGGTCACGTCTTTGGGGATCTTCAATATGGAGTTTTATAAGGAAATTGTGATGTTGGGCGGATAGAATTGAAAGGAGTCTTGATGTAACGACCAGGCAGGCGCGATGGTCGCGAATAGTCTAATTCTGCTGTTTTGTCTCAGCTTCCTCTGCTCTCTGTTCCTCTATGTGTCCACACGATATAGTAGCAGAATTAATCAGTTTCACCCATCGAGTCTGCTCCGCCATTTCATCATGACTGGTCTAATTTTCCACTTATCTCTCAGGTTCTGCTTACTCCCCGGATCTGTTCATGCCCTGACAATCAGGAACCTATCAATATCTGCCTTGATTATATGTAGTGTCGTCGACAGCTGCCTCTGGCGATGTGATCAATTTACCAAAGGAAAAAGGGGAAGTGCGTAAAGCTTCGCACGTTCGGATCGAACGAGACACGAGGAATGAAGAAAATCCAGGAAAGAACTAAAGGAGGAGAAACACGAGGAAATTGCTGATGGTGGTAAAAGACAGGAAATGCTGGAGGAACTCAGAAGGACAGGCTATATCTATGGAAATGAATAAACAGCAGAAGTTTCCGCTGGAGACACATCTACAGGAAATTACGAATTCCGGGAGGATCAATGAAAAGTAATTAGCAATCAGGACTTCTTCCCAGGTTCATGTCTGTCTCAGTATGACTTCAAGGTCATTGGTCCTAATGCCTCTACCACCACCCCAGGAAGTGACCCCCAAGCACCCACTACTCTCTCTGTAGACGTCTTGATTGTAGAGTTAATTTGAAATTAATGCCCGAAGATCCTCCGTCACTTTGTGTATGTCTGAAAGTAAATGTTTTTATTTGTGTCGTCTGCAAGATTATTAGTCTAATAATTTGCATGCATCCGAGTCACTGAAGTATATCACAAACCGGAAAAAAGTCACTGTCTAACATTAACTAAAGATCCGCGTCGGGGTTTCGGGGAGGTTCCGTACCAATCAGTATCTCATGAGAAATACTCCAGTGCAAGATGTTATTCCTGATGGAGCAGTGGGAAAAAGCTCGGATGTATCCAGAACAATTGAAGGTTTTTATGCTGGAGGCTTACTTCTGAGAGCATCTCACATTTCGTCCCGAACTCAATAAATACATCGACATGCTTTGCTTTCCCTCAGCAATCACCATCCCACCTACCCACTGTATTCAACCCAATTAGACAGATTGGACCATCGCTGCACAAAGTGTCTAAGAATTTCTTTTATTTACCATAAGGCAGTGCGATGACAGTTGCTGCTTGAACTGGACGAACGGCGATTGGGCGACACACACAAAATGCTGGTGGAGCACAGCAGGCCAGGCAGCATCTATAAGGAGAAGCACTGTCACTGTCACTGGGCGAGTGGCGTTGATAGTGCAAGTTACGTAATTATTCTCAAGGTGACAGACGGATTCCAAAGAACCGCGGATCAAGAGGATCCGGTCCACGGTAACCAGTCTTCCCGAACAGTTCAAAGGCTGGGGCTCTTGGAACCAAAATCTCTCTGCAGAATAAACAGATGGAGCTACAGCGGCAGTACCTGAGCAGGCACTCGGGCCGCACGGAATACCGGCAGGGCACAAGGTTCGTATTGCGACAGTGATGTTAAAGCTTCACATGCAGATAATGTTAGGATACGTACACAACGCTGCAAGTACTCAGCAGGTCAGGCAGCATCCGTGAGAAATGAGTAGACAACGTTCCGGGCCGAAACCCATCATCAGGAATGGCGGGGGTGGAAGTGAGGACCGAAGCCTAGTAATAGAGATAGGGGAGGGTGTAGGGCCTAGAGACGCCAGGTGGAAAACCAATCAGAGGAAAGATGAAGGGGGAGGGGTGGGGATGAGCATGACAGAACTGTAGAGATAAAGAAGCAGAAATTTGAAGGAGAGATAGGCAGAGAGGGACCTGGGATAGGGGAAGGGTGAGGGGGATGGCATTACCGGAAATTGGAGAATTCAATGTTCATGCCACCAGGCTGAACCAACAACTCGTAGAGAAAGTCAACTGGAAGGAGAACAGTGGAGGCAGATTCGGAATACGTCCCCGATTGTGTATCTTGGGGAGGGCGGAAGATAATCGGGGTTGTCTTCAGGTTCAATGTAACTGCACATGAAACTGACGAAATGGGATATTTTGCGGCGGTATGTGAAAAGCGTCACCGAGGATTAATGCGCTCCTGACAACGCCGAGTGAACTTTGTCATCAGACTGAAGGGAGATTTTACCGTCTCCTTCAGCTGCACCCTGAACCTGGCCTGGACCACGGCGTAAAGGGCCGTGTTGGTGCAGCAGCTCAGCATTTGCAGTATGTAGCCCAGATCCCGCAGGAAAGACGGTGGTGTCGGGGAAATGTAAAAATACAGGCATTCCCATACGGAATACACCGTCAGCAGCGCCCACAGCAGAATGAAATTCCCCGACATCACCAGCAGTAACAGGAGGGATTGCCTGCGGTTCTTCATCTCCGGGTCGGCGGGCTTCTCGCCATCGCGCGAACCACGGAGTCTCCTCCGGGCTCGGCTGCCCACGAAGACGTGTCTGATTGTCAAACTGTTTAACAGGAGAATCAAGACGAAGGGTGATATTGGGGTGAGGAGGAAATGAATCAGTTGAAATGTTGTCTCCAGAGATAGGGAAAAACGAAAGGAAAGCTTACAGAGCACGGACGAAGTCATCGCCACATATGACCCATCGAGCAAAAAGTACCAAAAAATGTTCTTTACGCAGCTCAGCACAGTCACTGTCCCCAGAACCAGAGTCGCCGTTTTCCCGGTGCAGTATTTTCGTTTCATCTTCTGAAAACAAATGGCGACAAATCGATCAAAGGTGAAACTGACCGTGAACCAGACAGAACAGTCCGTGGCAGCGTAAAATACGACGGCGTGGATATTACACACAGGAACACTTAATGACCAGAGATAAACCAGAAACGGCATGTAAGTGCTCGGAATCTTGCTCAATACCAGATCGAAGAGAATGACCAGCTGATCCGCTGCTACCATGGCAACCAGGTACCTTGTGACGCCTTTGGAGAGACCGCACATTCCCCGCGACAGGATGGCGATTGTCACCATGTTAACTGTGCGGAGGGAAGTAAAGAACATTAACACACCTTTGGATGGAAACATTCTCAAATTGCAATTATTTTCATCGTTTGCTCTTTGGAACAGAGATGGGGAGCAACTTCGAAAGAATGAGGTTGGTGATTGTGTGGAATTCATCGGCACGGACGGCTATGTTGGCAAGTTCATTGAAACGATTTGTAGCGGGGATTGATCGGCTTTTGATGCGTCGGGGACTCAATGGATACGGGGAGAAGGCTCCAGAATGTGGTTGGGAGGGATGATAAATCAGCTTTGATGGAATGGCGGAAAATAATGGGTGATCAAATGGCCGAATTCAGCTCCTGAGCCTTTTCCGCTAAGCAGTGATATCATCCAATAGCTGCTATGTGCTCAGATCATTCGCGCCGGATGGAGTTGCAAACGGAAAGTGTTCAGAGAATAATGAACTGATTAATGTAACAAGTATCACGGTGACGGAAATTCAACTCCTCTCCACTACAAACATCAGAAAATAATAGCAATAGGAGCAGGAATAGTCAATCTGTTCGGTCTGGCATGCTCCGACAGGGAAGATGATCATCGCTGATCTGTCCACGGACTCATCGCCGTATACCTGCCTTTTCCTCAGTGCCGTTAGTTCTTCTACTATGCCATCAACAATGCCAACTTGTCTTAATGATATTTAAGGAGCTAACCTCCAATGCGTCATTGTGCAGAGTAGTCCACGGATTCACCTGTTTCTGAGAAAAACAGTTCCTCCAGATCTCTGTCCCAAATTTATAACCCAGATTCTTCACGCTATTAACCTGAACTATTGTCTTCCCTACCAGTGAAACGACTTTCCTACTTCTATTTTATCTATCCCTTTAATAATTTTAAATGTTTCTGTAAGATTTTTCCTAAACTTCTGAATTCCACCGAGTACGAGCCCAGGCGAGTCAATTACTCCTCATCGTCGAACCACCTCATCTGTGCAATCAACTGGTGAACCGCCTACAAATCCGGTTGAACCTTCCTTAAGTAGGAGACCAGAATTACACTGTACTCCAGACTCCGCAGGACCAGTACCTTCTGCAGAACGCTTGCTCTTAATTTCATTTTCTCTGGCAACGCAGGCCAAAGTCCCAACGTGTCTCACCTACCATTGGAATCATCTTTCCTGTCACTATCGTATTTATCGCTTTCAGAATTTCGTGCTTCTATCTGATCTCCTCTAATACTTCTGGATTCCGACGAGTACAGTTCCGGGCGGCTCAATTTCCCGTCATAGTCGAACCACGATGTGAAATCAGCCGGTGAACCATCTACAAAGCCAGTTTATCCGTACTTAAGTTAGGAGACCAGAAATGCACGGTACTGCTGACGCATCCTCACCAGTACCTTGTGCAGTTGCAACAGAACATCCCTGCTCGAAAATTCAATCCCTCTGGCAACAGAGGCGAACAACCCATTTGCTGCCCCTGCAAACCAACCTTTTTGTGATTGAAGCAAAGTCTCTCCGCAAGCAGCATACTGTAATTGTTTATCACTTGTTCTTCCACTTGTCCTTCCCAAGTGGATGTCCTCGCAATTTCCAACTTTTTACTCCATCCACCAGACGCTAGTGCATTCGCGTAACCTATTTATAACCCTCTGCAGGCTCTCGGTTTCCTCGGCAGCCTTTGTGCGGCGATACATCACGACAGTGATGATGCCAACGTGACCTCATGCTCTATAACAGATGAGGCTATTTGTTTATTTATTTAATTCAGCGATGCGGCCCACTCCAACAAGCTTCCACAAAGTCGATCAATCCTGCCGTGACCTAACTGGACTCATCACTATGGGGGCCATAAAGATCAGAAGTTCTGGTCACCTCAGTAGGGGAGGGACGCGTAAGCTTAACAGGAAGCGCAGAAGGAATTCAGCAGAGAGCTGACTGAATTGGAGAGCATTCCCTATGATCAGAGTTTGTGTGTGCTCAGACTTGCTTCACTTGGAGTGAAAGTGTATGAAAAGTCACTTGGTGGAAGTGTTTGAGAGGAGAAGATGCATAGATAACGTTTGCCTGACCGAAAATTAACAGGGATCCCGACAGCCCGAACGCTGGGAAGGTATATTCCGCAACGCATAGAAACATTAAAAAAAAAACCTGAACCACAATAGAGGTCATTCTTTCCACAATGCTGAACCAAACATGTCCTTCCCTTAGAAATAAACGAGGGTTACCCATTCCACTCCATTTTTCTGAGCTCCATGTAGCTATACAGGAGTCTCTTAAAAGACCCTATCGGGTCAACCTCCACAACCGTCGCCGGCAGCCCATTTCACGTTCTCAAAACTCTCTGCGTAAAAACGTACTACTGATATCTCTTCCGGACCTCCTCCAAGCACCTTCAAATCGTGCTCTCTCGTGCTAGCCATTTCCGCTCTGGGATAACAGCCTCTGACTATCCAGATGATCAATTCCTCTCATCATCTTGCACATCGCTGTCATGTCATATTTCACACCCTGACGTTCTAAGGTGTATAGGCCCTGTTCACTCAACCTATTCTCCTACGGCATGCTCGCCAATCCAGGCAACATCTTTCTAAATATCCTTTGCACCCTTTCTATGGTCTCCACCTGCTTCCTGTAGTAAGGCAACAGTACTCCTAATGCGTTCTGACCAGGGTCCTATGGAGCTGCAACATTACCTCTCGGCTCTGAAACTCAGTCACACCATTGATGAAGGCCAATGCACCGTATGCCTTCTTAACTATAGGGTCAACCTCCGTAGCAGCTTCGAGAGTCCTATGCATTCGAACAGCAAAGTCCCAAAATCACAGAACTTCATGCAGAACATGACCCGTCTGCAACCACACTTGCACTTCTGTGGGCAAGCCAGTTGTAGATCCACAAAGCAGTGTCCTCCTTCATCCCATGTCTCTTTATTTTCTCAATACGCCTTGCATGGAGCACCTTATCAAATGCATTCAGCCGATATTTGCTGAAGCGATACCCATTTGAGTGACCTGCCTAGCGATTAGCGTGTCGTTTTAGGACAAGTATGAAAGAGAAGCTGGCTTATATTTTTTCAACGTTAGTCAAGAGGAAGAGACTATACACTTACCAGGAATAGCTACAATTGCGAGTACGGGGTAGTAAACCAGTTGGAAATTGCTTAGCGCTTGCTCGATTCGAAATTCCAATTGCCAGGAAAAGTACTTCGCAATTCCCGCGGCGTTCAGGGCTGCATTTCGCAGATTATGATCCATTACTGGGATACTCCAGCTACCTGTTCCCGATCCAGCCGCCGTCCTCTCTCTCTCCAGATCCCGCTGGTCTCTGATAGCAGAGAGTAGCGGCACTGACTGAAACTGTCGTGGTAGTGGATACATATTAATAGAACAGGTAACGAGCAGCCACAGCTCCGCGGTGACGTCGACAATCCCCACGGACATTCACTTAATTAAGTTCTCCGAATGACAGGTGCAGTTAACCCTTTATTTGCAGTCCTTCAGCGAAGCAATACATTCGCAGACTGGAAGTCTATCCAATATTCCCGGCAAATGGCTGCCACAGACGTGTGCTGTGTCTGTAAACAGACACAAAATTGAGACTCGCAGCCAGACACTGACATAGAACCAGTCTGTAAATGAGGGTACACGCAGCAAATGAAAAAAAATAACAATCAATAATGACGATATAAACAGATACAATATTTATTGCAAAGATAGTTCTTAAAATTTTAGTTGCATAGGTACATTATGAATACAACCGAGTTAAATAATTTCGCAATCAAAATTATCAGATAAAGGGTTTTGACCAGCGGCCAGTTGCGACGTCGGGTGATTCAGGAAGAGAGGACTTTAATCAGCCCGGGTATAAAAAGCGACAGCGCTTCCTTACATTGAAAAGCAGCTTCGACCAGAGTCCATGTGGCATTTACGTTTGATCAACAAGAGGAAGGCAGCGTCAAATGCAGAAGCCATCGTCTGAATGGACCGTCAAGCAGGTGATCTTCAGGCGTCTGTTCGCCGAGGCGTCAGTTCAGGGAGGCTTCAGTCAATGTAGGCAAAAGAAAGGAAAAACACTTGGATAAGACTTTCTTTTTCCGTCCATTCTTCATATCTGATCAGATGGGATAACAGAGATGGCAGGCAGGATAGCTGAATGCTCCTCTTGCGGGATCTGGGAAAGCCTGGAGATCTCTAGCGGCCCTAATGATTACAACTGCGAGAGCTGCCTTCATCTGCAATTTCTAACAATCCGCACCAGTACTTTTCAACCTTTTCTTCATTCAAGTAACTAATGCATGCCGTCAAATACCTAAACCTGAGCATTTGTATCAAATAGCGCCTGGACGGGTCACTCTTTGAACTAAATCGTCTTGCAGCACACACAAAGGCACTCCGAAAGCTTTTCACAGAAGCGCTCTTTGCAGAAGGCTGCCCTCTCCTGGTGCACAAAGAGGACCACCTACATACAATGGTCAATATTCTCCGCGCATCTAAATTGTTCGGCTTGACAATGAGCCACGGTAACATAGAGGTCCTCCTGCAGCCTGCATCTAATAGAGACACCCCTCCACCCACAGCCATGCATCACCATCGATGACACACATCTACTGAACGTTGACAACTTCAAATACCTGGGGAGTGCCATCTCCGGCCACGATGCCCTTGATAAAGAAATCACGTCAAGGTTCCAGAAAGCAAGCCTGGCACTCGGAAGGCTCCAGATCAAAGTCCTGCAGCACAAAGACATTAGCCTGTCCACTAAACTGAAGATTTACAGTGCTGTCGTGCTCTCATCACTTCCATATGGCTGTGAAACCAGGACACTGTATCGAAGACATGTCAAACAGCTTGAAAAATCCTACCATCACGATCTGCGATCAATCATACAAATCCGCTGGCAAGACCATATCTCCAACCTGACATTCCTGGACCGAGCCAATTCTACAAGCATTGAAGCCAAGGGTTTGAAAGCTCAGCTCAGATGGACCGGCCATGTGATCCGCATGGATGAGTCCAGAATGCTGCGCCAGTTGTTTTACGGAGAACTGGAGCATGGCAACCGTGCCCAATGTCGCCCAAGGAAGATATACAGGGACAACCTCAAGTCAAAACTTAAGTGGTCCCAACTCTCGCCCCGCAATCTCGAACGCACTGCTGCTGATCGGTCCAAGTGGCGCAGTCTATGCTCCAAGGCAGCAAACAACTTCCAATTGACTGGCGCACGCAGCGCCTCAAGGCGAGCCAAGAGAGACACAGGAAGGTGTTCGCTCCTGCCCCAACAGGCGGTGTTCCTGGCGCCATCTGCAACCGTATCTGCGCTTCGGACTTCGGCCTCAGACGTTAACTGCGCAACACACGTCTTCCTCTGACTTCGAGAGACTACTACTACTATTACTACTAATACTCTACATTTTCATCCAAGGCAAACGCCAGAGAATCTCCAACACATGGCAAAGGCAGAATGGTTGCCCTCTTCCGCTACCCCCTGTCCGCAATCTTTGGACCAAATTTGACTCGGTGCTGTGCCCTGAAGCTTCTTGTTCTGTATCAGCCGAATCGGAAAAGGGTCCTTTTTCAAAAGTCTGTCTTACAGTCCATTCCCAAGGGTCGGGCCTCAGGTGGCGCTATGCTTCACGGTCCCAGCGACTCCACTCACGGGGCAATTTTCAATGACCAATTAACCTGACTCAATGTTTGGACTGTGGGAGGAAATAGGAGCACCCCGGGGAAACCCAGGTGGTCACCCTTTACGGGCATCGGCGGGGAACTGAACACAACGTTGAATAGTCAAACGGAGAAGGAAAAGGGCCAAATTACAAAGGGCTTAGTAAAGATGCGCATCAGCGTTTCAGAGAGCTCCAATCAGCATCTCAGGGGAAATACCTCAGTAAAAGATGCTATGCCTGAAGGGTCACCGGGAAATTTCACACATGTATTTGTACCAATTGAAAGTGATTGTGCTGGAGCCATACGTCTGACAGCATCTCGCATTCCGTACCAAATCTCAGATTCAGTCGTCGTCGCTTTTATTGTCATTTCAACCATAACTGCTGGGACAGTGCACAGTAAAAACGAAACAACGATCCTCCAGGACCATGATACTATATGAAATGACACAAAAGTACAATAGACTACCTGAAACAACAGAAAACTACACTGGACTACGTGAAACAACATAAGATTACATTAGACTTCTGTCCTGTACGCGACTACATAAAGTTCACAAAACAGTGCAAGACAGTATAATAATTAATAAAAAAGACAATAGGCACAGTAAAGGACAAATTACAATATAATAATAAATGCTGTAATTATAAGTTTTAATGTAAACATTGTAAACAATCTTTTAGCAAGAATTCAAAAAGAAATGGCTAACAATTGCAAAGGGAGTGAGGTCCTGTTCGGTTGAGTGCAGACGTGTGTGTGTGTGTGTGTGTGTGTGTGTGTGTGTGTGTGTGTGTGTGTGTGTGTGTGTGTGTGTGTGTGTGTGTGTGTGTGTGTGTGTGTGTGTGTGTGTGCGTGTGTGTGCGTGTGTGTGTGTGTGTGTGTGTGTGTGTGTGTAACTCTGCAAATGCATAAACATCCGGTGCCCTTTCCTCAGTAATCGCCTTCCCCACATACCCTATGACCCAATGTATTCAATCCAATTGAGCAGATTGAACGTCCACTGCACAAAGTGTCCATGAATTTATGTTATTTCCCAGAAGGCACTGCGATTGCAGTTTCTGCTTGAGACGTACGGTCGACGAATGGACGAGTAGTTTTACGAGCGCGAGTTACTGACATTCTCGAGCTGATAGACAGATTCCAATGAACTCCGGATCAAGTGGAGATTTGCAGACTGTCCACGGTAACCAGTCATCCCGAATTGTTGGAACGCAGCAGGCCAGGCAGCATCTATAGGGAGGAGCGCAGTCACAGCCGTCAGCAGCGCCCACAGCAGGATGAAGGTCCTTCGTCAGGGTCTCGGCCAGAAACGTCGACAGCGCTTCACCCTTTAGATGCTGCGTGGCCTGCTGCGTTTCACCAGCATTTTGTGTGTGTGTGTGTTGCTTAAATTTCCAGCATCTGCAGATTTCCTCGTGTTTGCCTTCCCGAACTGTTCAATGGCTGGGGCTCTTGGAACCAAAATCAATCGCCAGAGGAAAGAAACGGAGTTACTCCGGGCGTATCAGCGGGACAAAATGGTCGCACTGCGATAGTGATGTCAAAGCCACACGTGCAAACAACTGTAGAAGCTCCCAATTGCTGGAACTGAAATAGACATTACAGGGAAGTCGTGAAGAAAGTAAGCTGGAAGGAGCACGGTGGAGGCAGATTGGGATCATATCCCCGATCGAGCTTGCGCATGGAGGGGTGGAGGGCAGGAGCTAGTCGAGGCCGTTCACACCCCAGTGGAACTTCACATGCCACTGACGAAATGGGATGTTTTTTCTCGGCATGGGAGATGCGTCAACGAGGATTAATGCCGTCCCGACAACACCGAGTGAACTTTGCCATGAGAGTTAAGGGCGAGTTGAGCGTCTCCTTCAGCTGAACCCTAAACCTGACCTGGACCACGGCGTAAAGGGCCGTGTTGGTGCAGCAGCTCAGCAGTTGCAGCATGTAGACC
Organism: Hemitrygon akajei; assembly: GCF_048418815.1. NCBI lineage: Eukaryota > Metazoa > Chordata > Chondrichthyes > Myliobatiformes > Dasyatidae > Hemitrygon > Hemitrygon akajei. Next base: position 2,802,968 of record NW_027331926.1, on the reverse strand, counting down.
AGCTCCCGCAGAGATCCCGGGGGAAACACGGGAACGTAAATCTGGATGCTCTCGCAGACGGAATGCACCGTCAGCAGCGCCCACAGCAGGATGAAATTCCCCGACATCACCAGCAGTAACAGGAGGGATTGCTTGCGGTTCTTCATCTCCGGGTCGGCGGGCGTCTCGCCATCGCGCGAACGACGGAGTCTCCTCCGAGCTCGACTGGCCACTAAGACGTGCCTGATGGTTAAACAGTTGAGCAGCAGAATCAGGACAAAGGGGATTATTGGGGTGACGAGGAAATGAAAGACTTGAAATGCTGCCAGCTGAAGTCGGGTAGATAAACTGTGTCTGCTGTAACAGAGCACGGACGCACTTGCTAACGAATATGACCCTTGCAGCAAAAAGTACCAGAAGATATTCTTTACGCAGCTCAGCACAGTCACTGTCCCCAGAACCAGAGCCGCCGCTCTCCCGGTGCAGTATTTTAGTTTCAGCTTCTGAAAATGAATGGCTACAAACCGATCAAATGTGAAAGTGACCGTGAACCAGACAGAACAGTCTGTGACGGTGTAGAACACGACAGCGTGGATATTACACACGGGGACACGAGCCGACCAGGCGAAAATCTCAATTGCCATGTAAGTCACAGGAATCTTGCTCAATACCAGATCGAAGAGAACGACCAGCTGATCTGCTGCTACCATGGTAACCAGGTACCTTGTGACGCCTTTGGAGAGACCGCACTTGCTCCGTGACAGGATGACTAATGTCACCACGTTCACTGTGTGGAGGGAAATAAAGACCATTAACACACATTTTGATGGAAACATTGTCTGTAAACTATTATTTTAATCGGCAACACTTTCGAGAGCAGAGTTGAATATGGAATTAATGAATCTGCTAAGGACATTATCGGGAGCCATTACTAAATCCGCAGTGATTATAATGTACCTGCTGAAGTTCAGGACATTGAGGGGATTCTCATTGAAACCTATCGAATATTAAACGTTCGAGATATTGTGGAAGTGGAGAAGTATCTTCTGTAGTTGGGGAGTCTGCACCTGAAGACGAGTTTTCACAATAGTAAAGCAATCGCTTTGGAGCAGAGATGGGGAGCAATTTCTCTCCACAAAGGCTGGTAAATGCGTGGAATTTATCGCCACCGGCGGCTATGGGTGCTAGTTCATTGGAACCGTTTGCCACGGAGAGTAATAGGCTCTTGATTCGTCGGGATGTCAATGGATATGGGGAGTGGTCGCCAGAATGGCTGAACTCAGCTGCCGTGCCCTGTGGGCTAAGCAGGGACATCAATGGATGGCCGGAATGTATTCTGATTTTTGGCGTTCGAAGAAGAAGTTGAGACCGGGAAGTTTTAGAGAATAATAATCTGATTAATATGCCTGAATATGCCTGAGTACAGGGCTACAGTGGGAAACCTTGTCACATGGTGTGAGCAGAATCATCTGCAGCCTAATGTGAAAAAGACTAAGGAGCTGCTGGTGGACCGGAGGAGTGCGAAGGCATCGGTGACCCCTGTTTCCATCCAAGAGGTCAGTGTGGACATGGTGGAGGATTACAGATACCTGGGGATACGTATGGACTATAAACTTGACTGGTCAAAGAACACTGAGGCTGTCTACAAGAAGGGTCAAAGCCGTTCTCTATTTCCTGAGAAGACTGAGGTCGTTTAACATCTGCAGCACGATGCGGAGGATGTTCTACGAGTCAGTGCTGGACAGTGCTATCATGTTTGCGGTTGTGTGCTGGAGCAGCAGGCTGAGGGTACCAGACACCAACAGAATCAACAAACTCATTCGTAAGGCCAGTGATATTGTGGGGGTGGAACTGGACTCTCTGACGGTGGCGTCTGAAAAGAGGATGCTGTCCAAGTTGCATGCCATCGTGGACAATGACTCCCAGCCATTCCGTCATGTACTGGTGCGGCACAGGAGTACATTCAGCCAGAGACTCATTCCACCGAGATGTAACACTGAGCGTCATAGCAAGTCATTCCTAACTGTGGCCATCAAACTTTACAACTCCTCCCTCGGAGCGTCAGACAACCTGAGGCAATTGTCTGGTCCTGGACTTATTTCCACGGCACGATGAAACTGTTATTATTTAATTATTTATGGTTTTATATTTCTATATTTCTTCACTACTCTTGGTTGGTGCGGCTGTAACGAAACCCAATTTCCCTCTGGGTCAGTAAAGGATGTCTGTCTGTCTGTCTGTCTGTCTGAATCACGGCGACAGATATTCAAATTCCCTCAACTGTAAACACGAGAGAAAATGTGAACATAAGAACATCAGCAATCGGAGCAGGAATAGTGCATCTGTTCAGACTGGCATCATCTGGCAATGAGAGGGATCATGGCTGATCTGGAAACATAGAAAGCCTACAGCACAATAATGGCCCTTCGGCCCACAAAGTTTTGCCGAACATGTCTCCACATTAGGAATGACTACGCTTATCCACAGCCCTCTATTTTTCTAACCTCCAAGTACCTATCCAAAAGACTCTTAGAGGATCCTCTCGTACCCGCCTCCACCACCGTTGCCGGCAGCCCATTCAACACACTCACAACAGTCTGCATAAAAAATGTCTATGACATCGCCTCTGTGCCTGCTTCCCAGCACCTTAAACCTTTGTCCTCTTACGGCAACCACTTCAGTATTTGGAAAAACCTTCTGACTATCCACACGATCCATAAGTATCATCATCTGATACACCTCTATCATGTCACCTCTCATCCTTCGTTGCTTCAAGGAGAGAAGGCCGCGTTCATTAAATGTGTTTTCGTAAGGCATGTTCCCCAAACCAAGCAACATTCTTCTAAATCTCCTATGCACCCTTTCTATGCTACTTTCTTTCTGTACCGAGGCGACCAGAAATAAGCACAGTTCTCCAAGTAGGGTCAGACCAGGGTCCTATAAAGCTGCAACATTACCTCTCGGCTCATAAATTCAATACAATTATTAATGACGGCCAAAACACCGCATCCCTTCTTAACCACAAAGTCAAATTGTGCAGATGCTTTGAGCGTCCTATGGACTCGGACCCCAAGATCCCTCTGATCCTCCACACTGCCAAGAGTCTGACCGTTAATACTTTATTCTGCCATCATATTTGATCGACCAAAATGAGCAACTTTTGACTGATCTGGGTTCAACTCCATCTGCCACTTCCCTGCCCAGTTTTGCCTCATATCAATATCTCGCTGTAACCTCTGACAGCCCTTCAAACACTGCACAACAACTCCAAACTTTGTGTCACCAGCAGAACTGCTCACAGCTCCTCCAATTCCTCATGTAGGTCATTTATAAAAATCACGAAAAATAAGTTTATCACAACCGACACTGAGGCACACTACTGGACATCGACGTCCATGCGGAATATCACACGTCTGTAACCGTTCTTTGTCTTTAGTGGGAAGCTAGTTCTGGAGCTACATAGCAATGTCCCCTTGGAACGCATGCCTTAATTGCTCAATAAGCCTTGCATGGGTTACCTTATGAAATGCCTTTCGGAAATCCATATGCTCTACATCTCCTGCACTTCCTTCATCATTGTGTTTCGTCACATCCTCAAAAAATTCAATCTGGCCCGTAAGTCACGACTTGAACAGAAGCAGAGAAAGATTTTCAACATTTTGAAACTGTAGCTCTGATTTCAGAGTGGCCGAAAGAGAAATGGCCAGTGCAGTTACAGAGTGTAAAAAAAAGGCAAGACACAACGTGCTTATACAACTTTAACTGCTGAGCAAGCACTGTATTATGATATTGTGAAGCAGCATATACTGAAAGCGTATGAACTGGTTCCAAACGTTTATAGAGAAAGATTCAAAATTTGAAAAAGTCGGTGGAAAAATAAAATTTACGTGGAAGTTTCCTGCGATAAAGCTGTCTGTTTTGACAAATGGCATTCCTCTAAAAATGCAAATGGGGACTATAATAAACGAAAAGAGTTGATATTAATTGAGGAATTTAAAAGGAGCATCCCTGTTGAAGTCAGAACATGCTTAAATGAGAGGTACACTGCTACATTGCAGTAGTCTGCTAAATTAGTAGATGAGGATGCTTTAATCCAAAAGATTAAATTTCCTCAGGGTAGAACTTTAAAAGTAAAATTGGCACAGAGAGTCAAGTGTTACATACCCCGCGGGTATCTTGTGACTGCCTTACGACCATTACGTAATTGAGCATGTGGTGAGCTGATGTAATTGTCTTGTTATGGTGGGGGGCTGATATTTCCTGCCAGTGTGAGATCACATGACGTAATTCTCCGGGCAGTGAGAGGTCATGTGATAACCTGATGCAACAGGTTTTAAACGTGTAAGCCTTGCTCTTGTGCAGGTTAGTTCGTTCTTTAATTCGTCAGTTTAACCGTAATGCTGCGTTTTAGTCTCAGGACGCAGTATCGTTTTCATGAGGAGTTTTACTTTCTGCTGTGAGTTGTACCGGCAGTTTTGTTCAAATCACTGCCAGTCATGCTTGATGAATCTTCGATTTTATTTTAAAGTCTATTTATCAGAGAGTGAAGATTTGCCGAAGTACGGGAACCCGATGTCTCGAGTAAAATTGGTGTCGTCGGCTGTAATGCAGGATCAATCTTACTGAATCTTCTTTCAAGGAATCAGGAACCTGCATCCGAGGTAATCCCTGCTATAAGAGCAGAATGGATTCGGGCAGTGTTATTCGCCAAGGAAAAGGTCAGTTCCTTTAAGCCGTTTTTATTTCCTCCGTCGTAAATCCTTCGGGCAACACATATTTCGGCTAGCAACAGCAGTAACTTCAGGTCGTCGAGGAATTCGTTACTTCAAGAAAGTCTCTCCTAATTGACTTTCTAAATGACTTGGAATTTTGCATTTATCTTTTTAAGACTGTGTTCGCATTTATCGCTTTAACAACGGTTCGATTTGCCGTGCAGTTAACTTCCGGTTAAATTGGTCGTTTGTTTACTTTTCGTTTTTTTCCTCCCTTGTTTGCTTTGTTTCAGAAACCTGCCTCTGTTCTATATTAAACAAAACATGCTGGTGGAACGCAGCAGGGCAGGTAGCATTTTTTGTGTATTGCTTGAATTTCCAGCATCTGCAGATTTCCTCGTTTATTCTGTATTCATTGTTGCCCATCGTAACAATTGGGGGCTCGTTCGTGATATGTTCCAAATTGTCCCTGAGTGTTTGGTTACTTAACAGTCTGTTTTGGTAAACGGAAATGCCGGATTGGCTTTTGCAGGCCTCCCGAAAGTTGCTGAAATCCAGACTTCCGATTTCAACGTGAAATATATCTGCATAAGAATCGATATTTTGACAGACATGGGATTGTTCAACATGTAGATCGAGGGAGTTGTATTCTATTTACAGTTATTCCTTAAGCCGACTTCGGATCTGCTTTACTGGATTGGGTGTTCTGAACTGAATCGGAAGTGATTAGGGAGCATATGATAAATGAACCTTTACCATATGCTCCCTCATCCGTTCCGACCTTTAGGATGTAGTGGTCACAATATAGTTGAGTTCAATTTCAAATATGATTGGGAATATTAAACTCAAACGCAGCAGTATTTCAGTGGAGTACAGGAAGTTATAGTAGTATGAACTAGGTCTTGGCCAAAGGTCTTGAAGGGCACACTGTCAGAATTGTCTGCAGGGCAGATATGCGGCTGGATTCTGGTAAACCAGGGGGACGAGCAGAATACGTGCTTTCGAAAAGTATGTATGTATGTATGTATGTATGTATTTATTTATTTATTTATTTGTTTATTTATTTATTTATTTATTTATTTATTTATTCATTCATTTATTTATGTATTTACTTACTTACTTATTCACTCACTCATTTATTTATTTATCCATCTATCTGTTTGTTTGTTTACTTATTTAATTATTTATTTATTGTATGAGCAGATAAATACTCCGATGACAAATTAGCACAATCGTGGCAAAACGTAAAAGCAAAAGAGAAGGCACATGTAAAAAAAGAACAAAAAACTGATGGGAAATTTGAAAAAAAAAACGTACAAAGAGCAACTAGCAGAATCATTAGAATGGAAAGGGTAAAATATGGAATCAATTAGTTAAGTATATCAAAGTGGGTCGTGAAACCGTTTTCAAGTACAGGAAAATCAAATAGAAATGAGGTGTAGATAGGACCACAAGAAAATGAGGCCGGAAAAATTAAAACCGCGGGACATCAAGATGGCAGTTGAACGAAATTAGTATTTTGCATCAGTTGTCACTGTGCAAGATACTAGCAGTTTGCCTGATGTTGTAGTGTGTAATGGAACAGAGGTGGGTGCGATTATTCTCACAAGAGAGAAGGTGTTCAAAAGGCTGAAAGATCAAAGACGACATAAGTCAGCCGGACCAGATGAACTCCATATTAGGGTTCTTCAAGACTGAGCGGTAGAGATTGTGGAGGCATTAGCAATTATCTTTTTAAAATCGTTGGATTTTCGCATGATGCCAGAGGACAGAAAAAAACTCTTCACTCTTTAGGAAAGGAGGAAGATAACAGAAAGGGAGTTATCTCCCTGGTAGCCTGAACTTCGCGTTTCGGAAGTTGTTGGATTCAATTGTTCAGGATAAGATAACAGAGGACAAGCGAGGAGAGAGCAGGTTCATCTGCTGTCTCTCTCAATGTCTTACGCAGATATCATCAGGCCCAAGGCACTTACCTATCTCAGAAATATCTTAAAGTCTTGCGTGACGAAACTGTGGATTTCCTTGAGGAGAATACACGTAGAATAGTTAAAGGGAGTACAGGAGATGTTGTGTATTTGGAAGTTCAAATCAAGTTTGACAAGGTGCCACACATGAGGTTGCGTACCATATTACAAGTCCATGGTATTACAAGAAATACCATGATCATTGATTGAACGGTAGGAGCAATCGAGTGAAAGTAGGAGAATCTGTTTCTAGTTGGCTGCCTGTGACGCGTAGTGTATGGACAACCTTTTTGCTCTATGTCAATGATATAGATGCTCCAAGTTTGCAGATGCTCCAAATACTGCTGCGGGGGCAGGTACTGTTGACGCAAAGACGTATTTTGCAGAGGACCTCAGGCAGATTAGGAGAATTGGCAAGGAAGTGCTAACTAAAAGTACAACGGTAAATGCATGTGCATACGCTTCGGTAGTGGAAAGAAATATGCTGATTATTTGCTAATCTTGGAAAACATTCACAAAATTGTGGTGCAAAGGGAAATCGGAGTACTTGTGAGAACACCGAAATTGTAAACATGCTGGTAGAGTCAGAGTTAAGGAAGAAAATTGTAATGGTGACGTTCATTTCAAGATGTCTAGGACACAAGAACAGTGATACGATGCTGAAGATTTACAAGTCGGTGCTGAAGCTTCAGCGTGAGAATTGTGAACAGTTTTCGGATCCTCGTCGAACAAATACGTGCTGGCATTGGAGAAGGCCCAGAGGAATCACAAACACAATTCCAGGGATTAAAGAGTTACATATTAGTACTGTTTGGGGTTATGGGTCAGTATTCGCTGGAGCTTCAGAAAATGAGGTGGGATCTCATTTCATCCTTTCGAGTGTTGAAAAGCCTAGGCAGAGTGGATGTGGAAAGGATGTTTTCCAAGGTTTCTGTGTCTGAGACAAGAGAGCTGATTCTCAGAATAGAAAGGCGTCCATTTAAAACAGAGAAGCGGGGAACATTCTTTCGCCAGAGGGTGGTGAATTTGTGGAATTGTTTACCCCATACTGCTGTGGAGGCCATGTCCCTGGGGTTATTTAAGGCTGAGATTTATTGGTAAACACACAGTACACTGCAGATGCTGTGGTTAAAGCAACACGTACAACAAGCTGCAGAAACTCAGCAGGTCGGACAGCATCCGTGGAAACGAGCAGTCAACGTTTCGGGCCGAGACCCTTCGTCAGGACTGAAGAGGGAAGGGGCAAGGGCCCTAAAGAGAAGGTGGGGGGAGGGGTGGGAAGGACAATGTTGGTAGGTGCCAGGTGAAAAACCAATCAGAGGAAAGATCTAAGAGTTTGTAGGGGATGCAGGGAGGGGGTAGGCAGGAAAGGTAAAGAAGGAGTGTAAGGGGAAAGCAATGTGTAGTAGAAGAAGTCAGAATCATAAGAAATGTGATAGGCAGCTGGAAGAGGAGGCAGAATGAAACTGGGATGGGTGAAAGGTGAGGGAGGAAATTACCGGAAGTTGGAGAATTCGATGTTCATGCTAAGGGGCTGGAGACTACCCAGACGGCATATGGGGTATTGCTCCTCTAATCTGAATTTGATCTCATCATGGCGTTAGAGGAGGCCATGTATGGACATATCCGAAAGAGAGTGTGAAACAGAGTTGAAATGGGTGGCAACCGGGAGATCCTGTCTGTTGTTGCGGACGGAGTGGATGTGCTCGACGAAGCGATCCCCCAAACTGTCTTGGGTCTTGCCGATTAGAGGAGGCCTCACCGGGAGCACCGGATGCAATAGATGACCCCAACAGACAACAGACTCAGAAGGTTGGGAAGAGGTGTAGTCGAGATAGTTTAGAAAGTCAGTGAGTTTATAGAAGATGTCAGTAGAAGATGTCAGAGGACGGCAGGCATAGCTGGGGCCATGCGATTGCCCATAGCTGCACAATTGGTCTGAAGAAAGTGGGAAGAGGCAAAAGGGAAGTTATTAAGTGTGAGTGCCAGTTCCGCCAACCAGAGGAGTGTGGTTGTGCTACAGAACTGGTGAGGTCTATTTTCATGAAAGTAGCGGATGCTTCTTGATGAGGAATGGAAGTGTATAAACATTGGACATCCATAGTGAAAATGAAGCGGTCGACACCGGGGAACTGGAAGTTATTGAATAAGTGGAGTGCATGGGATGTACCCTGGATGTAGGTGTGGAGGAACTGAACTATGGCTGACAAAATGGAGTCGAGGAAGGTAGATACAAGTTGTTGATTGGAGTCAGCATTAAACGTTATGGGGAAGACGCCGGGGATGGGCGGTGAGGAAGCGAAGTAAAGGATCAGCTATGGTTGAGCAGACACAATGGGCCAAATGGCCTAATTCTGGTCCTATAAGGTATGGTTCTATGTCCCGGTGGTCTTAAAACGGTGAGAGGAACGTTGATTAGTTACAAGTGCCGTTGAGGTGCAGGGATCTGTTTGAAAATAAGTAGAGAGAAAACGGACATTGCAGCTGATAAGTCTGAATGAATCGTTTCGGCCCGCAAAGTCGAGCCCTTATTCATGTCAAGAGATGCTGTTTAGATGTTCGGTCAAGCGTTCTGTTCTGCTGGCAACCTGTTTGGGTTACAGTTGAAGATAATGAACGCGTGTGATCGAATTGGTACGGGAGATTTCGGGATAGCTTTTCTTGGCGGGGGAAACCAAGGTAGTTTTTTTTTCGGTTCGGCGGGAGATGAGGAAGGAAGGCGGTGGGAGATGACGAAAGAAGACGCCGGGAGAACAGATCATAGGATTTATTCGAGTGGGAGACCCGTTTGTTCGAGATGGATTGCGAGCGACGTTCGTGGGGTCGTGTGTGCTTTCACATTCTCCAAGGGACCAGCACGCGAGTGATAAGGAAGTTCAAGATTAGCTCCAAATTTTGCATATTTGACTGTTTAGTTAAAATGGGCTTTCTTCTTTTTGTTTCTCATTACTGACCCATGAGTTAAGTTAAGATTCATAAATATAATCCTTTTAACCGTTTGCTGTCTGTTATTTCATGGAACTAATTTGTAACATGTTTGCAAATTACACAGCAAAAAACTAAACGGGCGGGTAAACCGGGTCGTAGTCCTACTTTAATAGGTCCTGTAATTAACCCAGACCTTCAATTTGCACTATGCAAATTTGTAGGCATAAGGGCACTCCGAACAACTCGTATATAGGTTACCTCACCAGTGTCAGCCTCATCACTAAATTTTAGTACACTGTCTAACATAAGTGATTCAGAAGCTCCAGTATCACTAAGGATTTTTTTTTTTTTTTTGGGCAACTGTGTATCTGAGTCCTCTTTAAAGGATACAACTTCTTCGGTTATAAATGACGATATCCCCTTTTAATTTGGTCAGGCTTTGACAAAGCTTCATTTATATTTCTTGAGCTGGTGGATTTACAGGTCTTTCAATATTTGCACACAAGCATCTGGGACTGCCTCAGATACCAATGCACAGAACAGAGAGACAAAACAAATCGGGTGCTTCACTTTTGCCATTCAGGTTGATAATTAAACAATCTCTTAAACGCTTAAAGAAGATATCCCGGACGAGCCCCCATTTTAAATTTGTGGCCGGCGACAATGAATAGAAAATTGAATCAGAACATAAACATTAATTAAACTCTGCTCAAAATATTGAAAAGTAAACAAACGACTAACTTGAATGGTAATTAACTGCTATATGGCAATTTAACAAACAACCAGACTCTGGAATATTTCTTAAAGTCTTACATTCAAACACATGGTAAATTCGAAAGTCCAAGTCCAAGTGATGTATACAGTCAGTAAGTAGAGATTTTACTGCCACAATTTCTCCGAAGAAGCTGCGGTTCTATTAAACAGTCGGCAGATGCCTTGTCCAAAGGATTCACGGCGAAGTAAATAAAACGGATTAAATGAACTGACCTTTTTGCTGCTGGAAAGTGAAGACTGCACAATTCTTCCTGATCTTGCAGGGGCTATGTCAGCTGCAGAGCGCTATTTCTGAACGAAAAATCCTTAAGGTCGTTCCTTCATAAAACCGCCGAAAGACACCAACTTCAATGAAAGATGCAACAATCTACAACCGGCAGCAATTGGCGAAACTGCCGGCACAACTGTTTTTCCTTAAAATAGAAAGCAGAAGCTCCACCTTAATAACGAAACTGTGTCCGGAGACGAATACGCGGCAAAAATAAATAACGATCTACCCCGAACTAACTGCGTAACAGCAGGGGTTTCCACTAATTTACCTGTTGGAACATAGCATCATGTGACCACACGCTTGCGGGAAAATTACATCATGTGACCTCACACTGACGGGAAAATCACATCAACAACCATCACAAGACAATCACATCATGTTCACAGAATTCTCAATTACATAATGGTCATAACACAGTCAAAAATACCCTCGGTGTATGGAACACCTCCCTGCAAAAAAAAGGAAATATTTGCTCTTTTATGAACAACATTTTAGCTACTGTTTAAAAATAAAATAGAAATTTATATGATCTATAACATAGAATTTTCATACGACAACTTGCAAACTAATATACAGTAGGAATGTTACAAATGTAAAAATACTACTCCGTAAAAAATTACATTGTGCATTCAACATATGGATAGACAGTCAGCAATCATTTTATCTTTTCCTTTAATATGAGTTATCAAAATACTATACTCCTGTAACATCAAACTATGTAGCCGAAATGGAGTTTGATCTATCTCGTTAATCATATTCCTTAACCAAGCCCGGACATACAACATAACCAAGGTAAGTGACAGTGGTATGACCGATTCACTTTTAGCTAAGTTAATAGGTAAGGTAGATTTTGAAAGCCTTTCAACTAGTTTCTCCACCGGAGTAATATTTGATTCCCAAGTATCGTTTCCTGTAACAAAAGCAACCATATAGGGACCTGTATCTTTTAACCCATCAATATTTTCCAGAGTTGTTCAGTCTGGTAATCTGGCAGAAATAACATAGCAATTAAAACTTAGTTTCAGATGAATCATCCATTAACTTCCCAGTGGGTTTGGACTCACTCTTATTAAGCTCAACAGTCACAGTATCGCACTGTTTTATCCTAATATGGTTTTATCACATATATATGACAAAGCTGTGTATATCTTCTTCGATCTGGAGTTTTTGTCACATAATGCACATCATTAATGTCAGATATAATCTGAAAAGGACCATGAAATTCAGCTTGTAAACCAACTCCTTATCTGCAGGATGATATTAACTCATTCTAGCTTCCTTATCAGTCCAGGTTTTGAATTTTCGCCTGAGCCGATTTTAAATTCTCCCTGGCTAAACTACAAGCATTACGCAATTCATCCTTACATTTGAAAACATAACCCAGCAAATTAGTCTGTACCACTTTCTGAATCCATTTATCTTTTAAAAAGGCCAAAGATTCTCTAACTCTATTCCCAAACACAAGTTCAAAAGGTCTAAAACCGAAGGAATCCTGAACTGACTCCCGTTCTGCAAATAAATGTAAATATACGCCCTCATCCCAATCCTTTTCATTTTCCACACAATACATCTTAATCATGGTTCTGAGGGTAGGTTGGAACCTCTCCAATGTTCCTTGCCATTCTGGATGTTATGAAGGCGAGGTAAACTGTTTAGCTCCCTATTTATATACTATCTGCTGGGAACAATCCAGACATAAAATTACTTCCTTGATCAGATTGTATTTCCGTCGGCAACACAAAATAAGTAGAAGAAAAAAATAAGAGACTTTATTACTGTTTTAGCCGTTATATTCCTGAGTGGTATTGCCTCTGGAATCCCAGACGCTGTGCACGTAAGGGTCAGCAAATATTGATGGCCAGTTTTAGTTTTTTGGCAATGGGCCTACACTATCTACAATAATTTTGGAAAACGGTTCACTAAATGCAGGAATAGGTTGCAGTGGGGCCACTGGAATAGCTTGTTTATGTTTGCGCACAATCCGTCAAGTGTGACATGTCCGGAAAAATGTCGCCACATCTCTTCTCAAAAGAGGCTAGAAAAAATGTTTAGAAACCTTGTTCACAGTTTTCTTCACACCTTGATGTCCATCCAAGGGCATATGATGAGCCGAATTTAAAATCTGATTCAAATAAACTTTAGTAACTATTACCTGTTAAATGACTTCCCAATCCTCAGTTCCAGGAATTGTAGGTGATCTCCAGTTCTTCATTAACACTTCGCACTTAAAATGATATCCCACTGGCCCATTAACAATTTCGCTATCTGCAAGAGTTGTTCTTTTTAATGTGATAATCTCAGGTTCTCTACTCTGCTCTGCTATCATCTCCTTCCGAGACAGAGACAGATCTTCCTGTTCCGACTGATTACAAGAGTTTTGATCAAACAATGAACTTAAGCAAGTTTCTGACTCATCCTCAAAATCCGAATCCCGAGTTGAACGGTTATGGTTAGCAGATCCATCCTCCTCAGCCATTTTTTTCCATAGCTCGGGTTACAACATAGGAGGAAGCCATGTTGAAACTATCTTTGCTTCATCGGAGATAGGCTTAATAGTCAAAAGTTCAAAAGAAAACTTGTCCATCTGCTAATTCATTCCCTCAGAATAGAGAAACATCGTTCCCCGGTAAACTGGGTTGTAGTCATACTTTAATGGGTCCTGTAACTAACCCTGACCTTTAATTTACACTATTCAAATGCACAGTGTACACTCCCAATACCTGGTATATAGTTTACCCTACTAGTGTCAGCCTCATCACTAAATTTTAGAACACTGTCCAAAGTAAGTGTCCGAGAATTTCCAGTATCCCTAAGGATTTTTATTGGCACCGGAGTGGATCCCTCTTTTATGGATACAAATCCTTCGGTTATAAAAAAGATCATATCCCCTCTTAACTTTATCAGTCCTTGAGAAAGCTTCATTTGTATTTCTCGAACACTGTGGATTTACAGGTTTTTCAATATTTGAACGCAAGCAGCTGGGACTGCCAACTTCTCCTTTTTCTTCACTCGGAAACAGTTAGCTATTACGTCGGCAGGGTTCTTACTAAAATACAAATAGGACCAAATTGTTTTGCCATCATATGTTTCCCATCTTCGTTATCTTTCTCCCTAACTTCTGATTTAATTTCAAGTTTACTGTGTGCTATTTTACCTGTTAAACGTTCTACCCTGAGCAAATTAACACTTATGGATTAAAGAATACTGATCTGCCAATTTACCAGACTCCTGAAATGAAGCAGTGACCCTCTTATTAAGTATGCTCTTACTTCAACAGGAATGCAGCTTTTAAATTCCTTCATTAAAATCAACTCTTTTAAGTTTTCATATTTCCCATTCACATTTTTAGAGGAAACCCATCTGGCAAAACACACAGATTTATCGTAGGTAGATTCCACCAAAGTTTTTACACGGAATTCTTCAAATTTTCATTAAAAGCTTCTGGAATCAGGTCGTACGCTTTCAGTATATACTGCTTCACAATATCACAATCCAGTGTTGCTCAGCAGTTAAAACTTGTTGTGCTTTACATTTAATTACACTTCATAAAATCACTCGCCATGTATCTTTCGGCCGCTGTGTAATCTGAGCAACAGTTTGAAAATGCTGAAAATATTCACCTATTTATGCCTCATTGAATGCACGAGCCAATATAACCTCCCGACTAGTAACAAACTGTTTCCTAGAACCAGTCGCTTTATGTTCGTAACTCAATTTCTCTATCGTTAGCTCAAACTCACTCTTTCTATCTGTTCTCTAGCTTCAAATTCTCTCTTTTACATTCATTTTCTAATCGACATCATTCCATGTCCGATTTACATTGCTCTGACATCATTAGTTCGATATGTAACAGCATCTGCAGCTTACCTATAGGAAACCTATTGAACTTTTTTTTTCACCGAAACCACACGACTCTACATAGTGTGAAGCGTTTTACCCTGAATTTCTGGCATTGTTATAACCTTCGAAATTCCTTTAAGCACCGTATAGCATTCCGAATGAATCACCCTATTTTGACTCCGCACATATCTCCGGGATGGCTATGTCAGAAAGTTGTCAATATTAATTGCTGTCAAATAGCACCACGGACTAATAAAACAAAATAAATCCGATATTTCATTTTTCCAAGTCAGATTATTAATTGCAAAATCACTTATGCAGAATATACAACATCCCGGACTAGCCCGCATTTATATTATGTGGCCTGCAGCAAGGAATATAGAATTCAGTCAGATTTTATTAAAAAAATTACAAAGGTATAAAATCTACAACATACTCAATATACATAGATTTATCATACGGCACATTACTAACCAGTATATATTAGGAATGCAGCATTTTTTTAAAATGTCACTCCGTAAAGAAATTGTATAATTAACATCTAGATAGACAGTCAGCAGTCACATTGCCTTTTCCATTAATGTGAGTTATCAAAATATTTTACTCCTGTACCATCAATATCTGTTGCTGAAGTTGAGTTTGATTAAATTCCATAACAATTTTCCTTAACCAAGCCCGGAGCTTCAACATAACCAAGGTAGGTCACAGTGGCATGATCAAATTCACTTTTAATTCACAACTTAATAGTTTAGTTAGCTTTTGAAAGCCTTTCAAATTTCTTTCAAATACTCCACCGCAGTAATATGTGCTTCCCAAGTATCATTTGCTTTAACTAAAGCAATAATAAAGACATCTGTAACTTTTAACCCATAAATCATATAATGAATCATCCGCTGGAAAGTACATAGGACATCCTTTAACCCAAAAGGCAGAATATTATATTCAGTTAATCCAGATGAGGTAACAAATGCCGAAATCTCTCTACCACTATCCGTCAATGGAACTTACCAACAACCTTTCAAAAAATCAATCTTTGTAAGGAACTTGACTTGTCCGACTTTGTCCACACAATTAACCACTCAGGGGATAGGATACCAATGTGTTTCTGTTATTAGATTAGATTAGATTAGATAGATACTTTATTCATCCCCATGGGGAAATTCAACATTTTTTCCAATGTCCCATACACTTGTTGTAGCAAAACTAATTACATACAATACTTAACTCAGTAAAAATATGATATGCATCTAAATCACTCTCTCAAAAAGCATTAATAATAGCTTTTAAAAAGTTCTTAAGTAGTTTACTTAAATACATTAAATACAATCAACCCCGGCACTTTAACATATCTTACTCCTGGCGGTTGAATTGTAAAGCCGAATGGCATTGGGGAGTATTGACCTCTTCATCCTGTCTGAGGAGCATTGCATCGATAGAAACCTGTTGCTGAAACTGCTTCTCTGTCTCTGGATGGTGCTATGTAGAGGATGTTCAGGGTTTTCCATAATTGACCGTAGCCTACTCAGCGCCCTTCGCTCAGCTACCGATGTTATACTCTCCAGTACTTTGCCCGCCTTCCTTACCAGCTTATTAAGACGTGAGGCGTCCCTCTTCGTAATGCTTCCTCCCCAACACGCCACCACAAAGAAGAGGGCGCTCTCCACAACTGACCTATAGAACATCTTCAGCATCTCACTACAGACATTGAATGACGCCAACCTTCTAAGGAAGTACAGTCGACTCTGTGCCTTCCTGCACAAGGCATCTGTGTTGGCAGTCCAGTCTAGCTTCTCGTCTAACTGTACTCCCAGATACTTGTAGGTCTTAACCTGCTCCACACATTCTCCATTAATGATCACTGGCTCCATATGAGGCCTAGATCTCCTAAAGTCCACCACCATCTCCTTGGTCTTGGTGATATTGAGACGCAGGTAGTTTGAGTTGCACCATATCACAAAGTCCTGTATCAGTTTCCTATACTCCTCCTCCTGTCCATTCCTGACACACCCCACTATGGCCGTGTCGTCAGCGAACTTCTGCACATGGCAGGACTCCGAGTTATATTGGAAGTCTGATGTGTACAGGGTGAACAGGACCGGAGAGAGCACGGTCCCCTGCGGCGCTCCTGTGCTGCTGACTACCGTGTCAGACCTACAGTCTCCCAACCGCACATACTGAGGTCTATCTGTCAATAGTCCACTATCCAATCCACCATGCGAGAGTCTACTCCCATCTCCGTTAGTTTGTGCCTTAGGATCTTGGGCTGGATGGTGTTAAAGCACTAGAGAAGTCCAGGAATGTAATCCTCACAGCGTTCACCTTCCTGTAATCAGTACAAAACTGCCAGACGTAAGCAACGTAAGACAAGCTGAACTACAACTCGAATTAGAAGGTCTAATAATATTATTCTTCAGCCTATATTTAATTTCTTCCTCAGTAAGTTCACATTTTGTCCTGTTCATCCGATATGGATATGTCTTTATGGGTTTGGCTTCTGCAACATCTACATCAGGTGAAGCTACTGTGGATCTTATAGGAACGTCCCGAAAAAATCCCTATACTTTAAAAGTAACTATTTAATCTGCTGCCTCTGCTCTGACTGTAAATGAGCTAATATGTCTACAATATTTTCGAGAATTATTGAGTCTGGTAATCTGGCAGAAATAATATTGGGTTCAAAATGAGTTTCAAATGAATCATCCGTTAACTTCCCAGTGCGATCAGTCGAATTTCCGGTAATTCCCTCCACCGCCCCCTCCCCTTATCCCAGGTCCCTCTTTGCCTCTCTCGCCTTTCAACTTTCTGAACCTTTATCTCTACAGTTCTTTCATGCTTATCCCCTTCCCCCTTTATCTTTCCTCTGATTGGTTTTCCACCTGGCGCCTCGAGCCCTTCCCCCTCCCCTACCTCTATTACTGGGCTTCGGTCCTCTTTCCCCCTACCATTCCTGATGAAGGGACTCGGCCCGAAACGTTGGCTGCTCTTTTCGCACCGATGCTGCCTGAACTGCTGAGTTCTTCCTGCGTTTTGTACGTATTCTTTTATTCACAGCATCTGCAGTTGCATTTTTGTGTTTTGATTCTTAACCGCAGCAGTCACAGTCGCGGACTGTTTCTCATAATACAGTTTTATCATATTTATATGACAAAGCTTTGTTGACTTTCTTCGTTCTGGAGTTCTTATCACATACTCCACATCATTAACATTAGATATACTCCAATAAAGACAATGACGTTTCGCTTGGAAATGCTTCCTTTGCACCGGAAAAAGAATTAACACCTTATCTCCACGCAGAAATGACCTCATTTTTAGCTTTCTTATCATATCAGGTTTACATTTTCTCCTGAACAGATTTTAAATTTTCCCTGCCTAAGCTACAAGCTTTGTGCAATTTATCCTTCTATTTCAAAGCATTATCCAGCAGATTTGTTAGGACCTCTTCTCTAATTCATTTTTTAGAAGGTCCCCATAACTCTATACCCAAAGGCAAGTGCAAAGGACTAAAACCTAAGGAATCCTGCGCTGACTCCAATACTGCAAATAAACTAAATGTATACCCTCATCAGAATCTTTTTTTATTTTCCACGGAATACGTCCTAATCATGTTTTTATGGGTAGAATGGAACCTCTCCAAGGCACCTTGCGATTCTGCATGTTATGCAGACGAGGTAAACTGTTTAGCACCCAGTTTGTAAACTACCTGCTGGAATAATTCAGACATAAAAAATACTATCTTGTTCAGATTGTATTTCCTCCGGCAACATAAATAATTAGAAATTGTTATAAGAGCATTTATTACAGTTTTACACGTTATATTCTTCAATGGTATTTCCATTGGAAATCTAGACACTGTGCACATGAGGATGAGCAAATACTGATGACCAGTTTTAGTTTTTGTCAATGGGCCTACACAATCTGCAATAATATTGGAGAACGATTAATTGAATTTAGGGATAGGTTGCAGTGGGGCTATTGGAATAACTTGATTAGCTTTACACACAAGATGACAAGTATAACAAGTTCGGGAAAATGTCACCAGATTCTTTCTCAAACCAGGCCAGTAAAAATTTTTAGAATCATTGTTCACAGTTTCCTTCACACTTTGATGTCCTCCCAAGGGCATACAATGACTCAAAGTTAAAATCTCTTTCTGATAAACTTTAGAAACTACTACCTTGTCAATAACTTCCCATTTCTCAGTTGCAGGAATTGTAGGTTATCTCTAGTTTCATAAAGACTCCACTCTTAAAATTATATCGTACTGACTCCTTTTCAATTTCACTATCTGTAAAAATTGCTCTTTTAAGGTGATAATGTCAGGGTCTTTACTCTGCTCTGCTATTATCTCCTTCCAAGATAGAGACAAATGTTTATGATCAAATTTACTGCGAGTTTTGATCAAAGAATGAAGTTAAGACAGTTTCTGACTCATCCTCAAAGTTCGAATCCCGAGTTGACAAGTTATTGGTAGCAGACCCATCCGGCTTCAACCCATCCTCCTCATCCATATTTTTCGCCAAAGCTCGGGTGTCAACACAGGCTGATCCATGTTAAAACCTATTTTTGATTCATCAGTGATGGGCGTAATCGTCAGAAGCACTACAGAAAATCCATCTGCTAAGTCATTCCCTAAAAATAGAGAAATATCATTCACGGATAAACCGGGTTGTAGTCCTTCTTTAATATATTCTGTTACTAACCCTGACATTAAATTTACTCTATGCAAATGTACAGGCATAAGGACACTCCCAACCCGTCATTTATAGTTTACCTCATCAGAGTCAGCTTATTCGCTAAAGTATAGCACACTTTCTAACATAGGTGACAGAAAAGCTCCAGTATCCTAAGGGTTTTTATTGTCACCGGAGTGGACCCTCTTTCAGGGATACAAATCCTTCCATTATAAAAAGATCATATCCACTCTTAACGTCGTCAGATTCAGACAAAGCTTCATTTGTATTTGTCGAACTCCGGGAATTTACAGGTTTTTCAATATTTGCATGCAAGCATCTGGGACTGCCAGCTTCTCCTTCTTCTTCTGTCGGAAACTGTTCGCTATTACGTGGGCAGGTTTCTTACTATAATTACGAATAGGACCAAATCGTCTTGCCTTCACATGTTTCCCTTCATCCTTACCTTTCTCCCTAACTTCTGATTTAATTTCGGGTTTACTTTGATTCTCAGTGCTATTTTTCCTTTTAAAAGTTCTACCCTGGGCAAAATTGTTCTTATGGATTAAAGCATACACAACTGCTAATTTAGCAGTCTTCGGAAATGTAGCAGTGAACCTCTTATTAAGTATGGACATACTTCAACAGGGATGCACCTTTTTAAATTCATTCATTAAGCTCAACTCTTTCAAGTGTTCATATTTCCCATTCACATTTTTAGAGGAAACCTATCTGGCAAAACACACAGATTTATCGTAGGCAGATTCCACCAAAGCTTTTACACTGAATTCTTCAAATTTTCATTAAAAGGGTCTGGAATCAGGTCGTACGCTTTGTGTCTATAGTGCTTCACAATATCATAATCCAGTGTTGCTCAGCAGTTAAAACTTGTTGTGCTTTACATTTAATTACACTTCATAACATCACTCGCCATGTATCTTTCGGCCGCTGTGTAATCTGAGCAACAGTTTGAAAATGCTGAAAATATTCACCTATTTATGCCTCATTGAATGCACGAGCCAATATAACCTCCCGACTAGTAACAAACTGTTTCCTAGAACCAGTCGCCTTATGTTCGTAACTCAATTTCTCTATCGTTAGCTCAAACTCACTCTTTCTATCTGTTCTCTAGCTTCAAATTCTCTCTTTTACATTCATTTTCTAATCGACATCATTCCATGTCCGATTTACATTGCTCTGACATCATTAGTTCGAGTTGTAACAGCATCTCCAGCTTACCTATAGGAAACCTATTGAACTTTTTTTTCACCGAAACCACACGACTCTACATAGTGTGAAGCGTTTTACCCTGAATTACTGGCATTGTTATAACCTTCTAAATTCCTTTAAGATCGCACCATCTAGCATTCCGAATGAATCACCCTATTTTGACTCCGCACATATCTCCGGGATGGCTATGTCAGAAAGTTGTCAATATTAATTGCTGTCAAATAGCACCACGGACTTATAAAACAAAATAAATCCGATATTTAATTTTTCCAAGTCAGATTATTAATTGCACAATCACTTATACCTAAATATAATACGACCCGGACGAGCCCCCAATTTATATTATGTGGCCTGCAGCAATGAATATAGAATTCAGTCAGATTTTATTAAAAAAATTACAAAGCTATAAAATCTACAACATACTCAATATACATAGATTTATCATACGCCACATTAGTAACCAGTATATATTAGGAATGCAGCATTTTTTAAAAATGTCATTCCGTAAAGAAATTGTATATTTAACATCTAGATAGACAGTCAGCAGTCACATTGCCTTTTCCATTAATGTGAGTTATCAAAATATTTTACTCCTGTACCATCAATATCTGTTGCTGAAGTTGAGTTTGATTAAATTCCTTAACAATTTTCCTTTACCAAGCCCGGAGCTTCAACATAACCAAGGTAGGTCACATTGGCATGATCACATTCACTATTAATTCACAACTTACTAGTTTAGTTAGCTTTTGAAAGCCTTTCAAATTTCTTTCAAATACTCCACCGCAGTAATATGTGCTTCCCAAGTATCATTTGCTTTAACTAAAACAATAATAAAGACATCTGTAACTTTTAAACCATAAATCATATAATGAATCATCCGCTGGAAAGTACATAGGACATCCTTTAACCCAAAAGGAAGAATATTATATTCAGTTAATCCAGATGAGGTAACAAATGCCGAAATCTCTCTACCACTATCCGTCAATGGAACTCACCAATCACCTTTCAACAAATCAATCTTTGTAAGGAACTTTACTTGTCCGACTTTGTCCACACAATTAACCACTCAGGAGATAGGATACTCTTGTGTTGCTGTTATTAGATTAGATTAGATTAGATTAGATTAGATTAGATAGATACTTTATTCATCCCCATGGGGAAATTCAACATTGTTCCAATGTCCCATACACTTGTTGTAGCAAAACTAAATACATACAATACTTAACTCAGTAAAAATATGATATGCATCTAAATCACTCTCTCACAAAGCATTAATAATAGCTTTTAAAAAGTTCTAATGTAGTTTACTTAAATACATTAAATACAATCAACCCCGGCACTTTAACATATCTTACTCCTGGCGGTTGAATTGTAAAGCCTAATGGCATTGGTGAGTATTGACCTCTTCATCCTGTCTGAGGAGCATTGCATCGATAGCAACCTGTCGCTGAAACTGCTTCTCTGTCTCTGGATGGTGCTTTGTAGAGGATGTTCAGGGTTTTCCATAATTGACCGTAGCCTACTCAGCGCCCTTCGCTCAGCTACCGATGTTAAACTCTCCAGTACTTTGCCCACGACAGAGCCCGCCTTCCTTACCAGCTTATTAAGACGTGAGTCGTCCTTCTTCTTAATGCTGCCTCCCCAACACGCCACCACAAAGAAGAGGGCGCTCTCCACAACTGACCTATAGAACATCTTCAGCATCTCACTACAGACATTGAATGACGCCAACCTTCTAAGGAAGTACAGTCGACTCTGTGCCTTCCTGCACAAGGCATCTGTGTTGGCAGTCCAGTCTAGCTTCTCGTCTAACTGCACTCCCAGATACTTGTATGTCTTAACCTGCTCCACACATTCTCCATTAGTGTTCACTGTCTCCATATGAGGCCTAGATCTCCTAAAGTCCACCACCATCTCCTTGGTCTTGGTGATATTGAGACGCAGGTAGTTTGAGTTGCACCATATCACAAAGTCCTGTATCAGTTTCCTATACTCCTCCTCCTGTCCATTCCTGACACACCCCACTATGGCCGTGTCATCAGCGAACTTCTGCACATGGCAGGACTCTGAGTTATATTGGAAGTCTGATGTGTACAGGGTGAACAGGACCGGAGAGAGCACGGTCCCCTGCGGCGCTCCTGTGCTGCTGACCACCGTGTCAGACCTATAGTCTCCCAACCTCACATACTGAGGTCTATCTGGCAAGTAGTCCACTATCCAATCCACCATGCGAGAGTTTACTCCCATCTCCGTTAGTCTGTGCCTTAAGATCTTGGGCTGGATGGTGTTAATGGCACTAGAGAAGTCCAGGAATGTAACCCTCACAGCGTTCACCTTCCTGTAATCAGTACAAAACTGCCTGACGTAAGCAACATAAGACAAGCTGAACTACAACTCGAATTAGAAGGTCTAATAATATTATTCTTCAGCCTATATTTAATTTCTTCCTCAGCAAGTTCACATTTTGCCCTGTTCATCCGATATTGATATATCTGTATGGGTTTGGCTTCTGCAACATCTACATCAGGTGAAGCTACTGTGGATCTTATAGGAACATCCCGAAAAAATCCCTATACTTTAAAAGTAACTATTTAATCTGCTGCCTCTGCTCTGACTGTAAATGAGCTAATTTGTCAAACAATATTTTCGAGAATTATTGTGTTTGGTAATCTGGCAGAAATAATATTGGGTTCAAAATGAGTTTCAAATGAATCATCCGTTACCTTCCCAGTGCGATCAGTCGAATTTCCGGTAATTCCCTCCACCGCCCCCTCCCCTTATCCCAGGTCCCTCTTTGCCTCTCTCGCCTTTCAACTTTCTGCACCTTTATCTCTACAGTTCTTTCATGCTTATCCCCTTCCCCCTTTATCTTTCCTCTGATTGGTTTTCCACCTGGCGCCTCGAGCCCTTCCCCCCTCCCCTACCTCTATTACTGGGCTTCGGACTCTTTCCCCCTCCCATTCCTGATGAAGGGGCTCGGCCCGAAACGTTGGCTGCTCTTTTCTCACCGATGCTGCCTGAACTGCTGAGTTCTTCCTGCGTTTTGTACGTATTCTTTGATCCACAGCATCTGCAGTTGCATTTTTGTGTTTTGATTCTTAACCGCAGCAGTCAGAGTCGCGGACTGTTTCTCATAATACAGTTTTATCATATTTATATGACAAAGCTTTGTTGACTTTCTTCGTTCTGGAGTTCTTATCACAAGCACCACATCATTACCATTAGATATACTCTAATAAAGACCATGACGTTTCGCTTGGAAATGCTTCCTTTGCACCGGGAAAAGAATTAACACCTTATCTCCACGCTGAAATGACCTCATTTTTAGCTTTCTTATCATATCAGGTTTACATTTTCTCCTGAGCAGATTTTAAATTTTCCCTGCCTAAAGTACAAGCTTTGTGCAATTTATCCTTCTATTTCAAAGCATAATCCAGCAGATTTGTTTGGACCTCTTCTCTAATTCATTTTTTAGAAGGTCCCCATAACTCTATACCCAAAGGCAAGTGCAAAGGACTAAAACCTAAGGAATCCTGCACTGACTCCAATACTGCAAATAAACTAAATGTATACCCTCATCCGAATCCTTTTCATTTTCCACGTTATACGTCCTAATCATGTTTTTCAGGGTAGAATGGAACCTCTCCAAGGCTCCTTGCGATTCTGCATGTTATGCAGACGAGGTAAACTGTTTAGCACCCAGTTTGTAAACTACCTGCTGGAATAATCCAGACATAAAAATACTATCTTGTTCAGATTGTATTTCCTCCGGCAACATAAATAATTAGAAATTGTTATAAGAGCATTTATTACAGTTTTACTCGTTATATTCTTCAATGGTATTTCCTCTGGAAATCTAGACGTTGTGCACATGAGGATCAGCAAATACTGATGACCAGTTTTAGTTTTTGGCAATGGGCCTACAAAATCTACAATAATTTTGGAGAACGATTAATTGAATTTAGGGATAGGTTGCAGTGGGGCTATTGGAATAACTCGATTAGCTTTACACACAAGCTGACAAGTATAACAAGTTCGGGAAAATGTCACCATATGCTTTCTCAAACCGGGCCAGTAAAAATATTTAGAATCATTGTTCACAGTTTTCTTCACACTTTGATGTCCACCCAAGGGCATACAATGACTCAAAGTTAAAATCTCTTTCTGATAAACGTTAGAAACTACCACCTTGTCAATAACTTCCCATTTCTCAGTTGCAGGAATTGTAGGTTATCTCTAGTTTCATAAAGACTCCACTCTTAAAATTATATCGTACTGGCACCTTTTCAATTTCACTATCCTTAAAACTTGCTCTTTTAAGTTGATAATGTCAGTGTCTCTACTGTGCTCTGCTATTATCTCCTTCTTAGATAGAGACAAATCTTTATAGTCAGATTTACTGCAAGAGTTTTGATCAAAGAATGAAGTTAAGACAGTTTCTGACTCATCCTCAAAGTTCGAATCCCGAGTTGACAAGTTATGGGTAGCAGACCCATCCGGCTTCAACCCATCCTCCTCATCCATATTTTTGGCCAAAGCTCGGGTGTCAACACAGGTTGTTCCATGTTAAAACCTATTTTTGATTCATCAGTGATGGGCGTAATCGTCAGAAGCACTACAGAAAATCCATCTGCTAAGTCATTCCCTAAAAATAGAGAAATATCATTCACGGATAAACCGGGTTGTAGTCCTACTTTAATATATTCTGTTACTAGCCCTGTCCTTAAATTTACCCTATGCAAATGTACAGGCATAAGGACACTCCCAACACGTCATTTATAGTTTACCTCATCAGAATCAGCTTATTCGCTAAAGTATAGCGCACTCTCTAACATAGGTGACTGAAAAGCTCCAGTATCCCTAAGGGTTTTTATTGTCACCGGAGTGGACCCTCTTTCAAGGATACAAATCCTTCCATTATAAAAAGATCATATCCACTCTTAACTTCGTCAGCTTCAGACAAAGCTTCATTTGTATTTGTCGAACTCCGGGAATTTACAGGTTTTTCAATATTTGCACGCAAGCATCTGGGACTGCCAGCTTCTCATTCTTCTACTGTCGGAAACTGTTCGCTATTACGTGGGCAGGTTCCTTACTATAATTACGAGTAAGTCCAAATCGTCTTGCCTTCACATGTTTCCCTTCATCCTTACCTTTCTCCCTAACTTCTGATTTAATTTCGGGTTTACTTTGATTCTCAGTGATATTTTTCCTTTAAACGTTCTACCCTGGACAAAATTGTTCTTATGGATTAAAGTATACAGAACTGCTAATTTAGCAGTCTTCGGAAATGTAGCAGTGAACCTCTCATTAAGTATGCTCTTACTTCAACAGGGATGCACCTTTTTAAATTCATTCATTAAACTCAACTCTTTCAAGTGTTCATATTTCCCATTCACATTTTTAGAGGAAACCCATCTGTCAAATCACACAGCTTTATCGTAGGCAGATTCCACGGTATTCTTCAAATTTCTGAATCTTTCTTTATAAGCTTCTGGAATCAGTTCGTACGCTATCTGTATGTGCTGATTTACATTATCATAATAGAGTGCTTGCTCAGCAGTTAAAGCTGTATAGACTTGTAGTGCTTAACATTTAATTACACTTTAGAGCATCACAGACCATTTATCTTTCGGCCACTGTGAAATCAGAACAACCATTTAAAAATGCTGAAATATTTATCAGTTTATGCCTCTTTGAATGGACTAGCCAATATAACATTCCCACTCGCAACAAATTGCTCCTTAGAACAACACGCCTTATCCTCGGACCCCAATTTCTCTACTGTTGGCTCAAATTCCCTCTTTCTATCTGATTTCCGAGCTTCAAATTCTCCCTTTTTATTTTGATATTCTAACCGACATCATTCCGTGTCCGCTTTACATTGTTCAATCTTCATTTGTTCCATATGTAGCAGCATCTCTAAATTAATTATTGGAAATATATCGAACACTTCTTCAACAAAATCATCGAACTCTACATACTGTGCCGCGTTTTTCCCTGAATTTCTGCCTTTATTGTAACCTTTGAAATTCCATAAAGTCCAACCTTCTAGCAATCTCGGATGAATCATCCTATTTTGTCTTCGCAAATAACTCCGTATCTGGCTTTGCTAGAAAGTCCTCATTATCTATTGCTGCGAAATATCAAAGACACGCCAAAGGGAAAAAAAAAATCATCGTGAATTTCACGTTTCCAAATCAGATTGATAAGTAAACAATCAAACAAATACGTTATTATCCCGGGCGAGCCCCCAGTTTTAATAACTGTAGCCGGTAACAATGAATATAGAATTGAATCAGGTTTTATAAACAAACATAAGCATTTATGAAAAAGAAGTGAAAAGTAAACAAATGACTAACTTAATCGGAAATTACCTGCTTTCTGGCAATTTAACAAACAGACAAACACTGGAATAGTTCTTAAAAACTTAAATTCAAACACCGTCTTAAAGAGATAAATTCCAAAGTCCAAGTGATTTATACAGTCAGTAAGGAGAGCCTTTACTGCAACAAATTCTCCGAAGACACTGACGAATCTGTTAATCACAGTCGAGAGATGTCTTGTCCAAAGTATTTACGACAAAGTAAATAAAACGACTTAAATGAACAGACCTTTCTGCTGGAGTATGAACGCTGCACAAACCTTCCTGATCTTGCAGGGGTTAACTCAGGTGCAGATCACTATTCATGAATGAAGATTCAATCAGGTCGATCCTACATAAAACCGCCAAACGACACCAACATTACTCGATCATTCTTGTTCCCATATTTCAGTAAAGTTCTCTATATCGACTGTAAAGATAAATCCAAGACGCAATAAACTACAACCGGCAGTGATTGTCGAAACTGCCGATACAAAAGTTTTTCGTTACAGTAGAAAGAAGAAACTCCAATTTAAAAACGAAACTGCGTCCTGAGCCGAATGCGCGGCAAAACTAACTAATGATCTACCCCGAACTAACTGCCTCACACAGCGGTTTTCCCTTATTTACCTGATGGAACATTACATCATGTGACCACACACCGGCGGGAAAATTACATCATGTGACCTCACACTGGAGGGAAAATAGAACACCCCACCATATGAAGACAATTACATCTTGCTCACAAGATACTCAATTACATCATGATCATAATACAGTCTAAAGATACCAACGGGGTATGTAACACCTCCTTCCAGAAAAACAGGAGATTTTAGCTCTGTTATGAACAAAATTTTAACAACTATTTGCAAATAAGTACAAATGTATAAAATCTACAACGGACATAATGTACATCGAATTATCATACAGCACATTACAAACTAATATACAGCTGAAATGTTACTAATGTTGAAATACCACTCCATAAAAAAATTACATTGTACATTCAGCATCTAGATAGGCAGTCAGCAATCACATTATCTTTGCCTTTATGTAAAAGTTATCAACATTTTATACTCCTGTAACATCAAACTCTGTTGCTTAACTGAAGTTTGATGTATTTCTTTAACCGTTTTACTTCACGAATCCCGGGCCTGCAACATAACCAAGGTAGGTCACAGTGTAATGACCAAATTCACTTTTAGCTGAGTTAATAGTTGAGTTTGTTCTTGAAAGTCTTTCACACAGATCTCCACCGCAGTAATATGTGCTTCCTACATATCATTTCCTGTACCTAAATCATCAATATAGGCACCTGCATCTTTTAACCCATGAATCATCTAATTAATCATTCGCTGGAAAGTACCTGGGGCATTCTTCATCGCAAAAGGAAGAACATCATATTTATATAACGCTGATCGTGTGACAAATGCAGAACCCTCTCTACTTCTATCCATCAATGGAAGACACCAATACCCTTTTTGCAAACTAATCGTTGTCAGGAAATTTGCTTGTCCGACGTTGTCCACACAATCATTCACTCTAGCGATTGGATACGCATCTGTTTTTGTTACAGCGTTCAGCTTCCTGTAATCAGTACAAAACAGATAACCATCGCCTGATGTAGGCACCATAAGACCAGGTGAACTCCACCTGGAATTAGAAGGTCTAAAAATATTGTTCTGTAGCATATATTTAATTTATTGCTCAGCAAGTTCACATTTCTACATGTTCAACCGATATGGATTTTGCTGTATAGGTTTGGCATCACCAACATTGACATCATGTGAAGCTACTGTAGTTCTATTGGGAACGTCTGGAAATAAATCCTAATATTTTAAAAGTAACTTTCATATGCTACCTCTGTCCTGAATGTAAATGAGCTAACTTATCATCAATATTTTCCAGAATTGTTGAGTTTGATAGACTGCCAGAAATGATATTGGGTTTCAAATGGGTGTCAGATGAGTCATCCATTAACTTCCCAGTGGGATCAGTCTCATTCTTATTAACCGCAACAATATCGGAGTTTCTCATAATATAGTTTTATATGACAAAGCTGTGTTGACTTTCTTCAATCTGAAGAGTTTCTCACATAATCCACATCATTAACTTGAGACATAATCTCAAAAGGACTGTGAAATTTAGCGTCAAATGGTTCGTTTGCACCGTGAAAAGAACCAACACCTTATCTCCAGACTGAAAACACCTAATTCCAGCTTCCTTATCATACCAGGTTTTCGTTTTCTCCAGAGCAGATTTTAATTTTTCCCTGGCTAAATTGCAGGAATTAAGCCATCAATCCTGAAATTTCAAAACATAATTCGGAAAATTACTTTGTACCTCTTTATTGATCCATTTTAATAAGGCCAAAGGTCCTCTAACGCTATGCACAAACACAAATTCAAATGGACTGAGACCTAAGGAACCGGCACTGACTCCAGTACTGCAAATAAAAGTAATTAATACGCCCTCATCCCAATCCTTTTCATTTTCCACACGACACGTCCTAATCATGGCTTGAGGGTAGAATGGAACCTCTCCAACGCTCCTTCCGATTCTGGAAGTTATGCAGACGAGGTAATCTGTTCAGCTCCCAGTTTATAAACTATCTGCTGGAACAACCCAGGTATAAAATTACTACCTTGATCAGATTGCATGCCCTTCGGCAACCAGAAATAAACAAAGAATTTTATAAGAGCCTTTATTACTGTTTTAACTGTTATATTCCTGCGTTGTATTACCTCTGGAAACCTAGACGCTGTGCAGATGATGGTCAGCAAATATTGATGGCCGGTTTTAGTTTTTAGCAATGGGCCTACACAATTTACAATTATTTTGGAAAATGGTTGACCAAATGCAGTAATTGGTTACAGTGGGGCCATTGGACTAACTTGATTAGGTTTTCATACAATCTAACAAACGGGACAAGCTCGGCAAAATGACCCCACTCCTTTTCTCAAAGAAGGCCAGTAAAAATGTTAAGAAACCTTGTTCACTGTTTTCTTCACACCTTGATGTCCACCCAAGGGTATAAAATGAGCCAAAGTTAACTCTCCGACTGTACTAAAACAGGCAGTGTTGTGGAACAAATGCAGGCAATAGCTTTTGAATCTTAAGATAGGAAGAACAACTCCACTTTAAAAGAAAACTGCATCATGAGACGAATACGCAGCGTAACTGACGAATTAAACGATGATCTACCTTGCGTCACAGCAAGGCTTTCCCATTTCATACCTGTTGGAACAGGCCATCACATGATGTCCAGGCGGGGTAATTGCATCATGTGACCTCATACTGGCGGGAAATTAAATCAACCCACCATCACAGGACCATTACATCATGCTCACAAGGTATTCAATTACATCATGGTCATAGGGCAGTCACAGGACACTCATGGGTTATGTAACTGGATGAAAGCATACTCAACAGCTAAAAAAGCTGTACAAATTCGTTGTGCTTCGCCTTTAATTACACTCTGTAATATTACTGGGCATTTCAACTTCAGTCACTATGAAATCAGACCCAAAGTTTCAAAAGGTTGAAAATATTTTTCTACATAAGTTTCACGAAACGGAGTATCTAACGTAATTTCCTGACTACCATCAAACTTTTTTTTAGAACCAGAGAACTGATCGCCAGAAATTAATTCCGCCATCGCGAGTTCAAATTCCTTATTTAATTAATTTTCAGTTATTGTTTTATTTTATTGTATTTTCAAAATTAGCTAAGTCTGGTGATGCGAGAAAGTCGTCAATATCCATTGTTGCCGAATACATCCCACAAACCAAACAAGCAAAATAATCCTGTATTTCCTTTTTGCAAATCACACTAAGTAAACAAGCATTTAAGAAAAGCAAGCGAAAATATACCGAGAGCCCCCAATTGTTATGATAGGGCAACAATGAATATAGAACTCAGACACGTTTCTTTTATTAACAAAAAAAAAAAACATTTCTTTAAACTCAGTTCCACAACAATAGACAAGTAAACGAACGTCTAAATTTACTCGAAGTTAACTGCTATACCGGAAGTCCAACAGTTCTGAAAGCGATAAATGTGAACACAGTCTTAAAACGATGAATCTAAAAGTCCAAGTGATTTAGACAAGCCAGTTGTGAGGGACTTCCCTGGAGTATCGTATTCCTCGACGACGTGACGTCACTGCTGATCCCAGCAGAAAAATGCCTTGCTCGCTGGATTGACGACGAAGGAAGGTAAAACGGCTTAAAGTAACTGAACTTGCTCATTGGCGAATGACACTGTTCCAATCCTTTCTGCTCTTATAGCAGGGATTATCTCGGATGGATGTTAATACCTCTTTGAACGAGGAATCAATAAGGTCAACCCTGTACTACCGACGACGACACCAACTTTTACTCGATCCTTCGGGTTTTCATTAATTCAGCCAATTCTTAACTCTTCGACTGGACTAAAACTGGCAGCGTTGTGGCGAAACTGCCGGCAATAACATTTAAAACTTAAGGTAGAGAGAAAAGCTACAACGTAAAACAAACCTGCATCATGAGACGAATACGCAGCATAACCGAGCAACTGCTGAAATAAACGACGATCTGGCCAACGTCACAGGTCTGTTGGAACATCAAATGACACTAGCAGGAAATTAACATCATATCTCCTTACACTGGCGGGGAATTACATCACAACACTATCACAGGACTATAACATCACGCCTACAAGGCACTCAATTACATCATGGTCATAAGACAGTCTCAGGACACCCACAGGGTATTTAACAGCATCAAAACATACTCATCAGCTGAGTTAGCAGACTCCTGCAAGGTAGCGGTGTCCCTCTCATTTGAGAATGTCCTTAATTGGACAAGGATGTTTCGTTTATATTCCTCCATTTAAAGCAGCTCTTTTAATTTATTATAGTCCACATTTACTTTTATCGAAGAATCCCATCTCTGAAAACACACAGCTTTATCGTAAGCAAATTCCACGTCAGTTGTTTTTCCACGGATTTCTACAAATTTCTGAATTTTTGTCTATATGCTTACGGAGCCATTTCATAGATTTCAGTATATACATCTTCACAATATCATAATCAAGTGCTTGCTCAGCATTTAAAGCTGTATAAACTCTTTTTGCCTTGCCTTTAATTACACTCTGTATCATTACTGGCCATTTCTCCTTCGGTCACTATGAAACCCGAACAAAAGTTTCAAAATGTTGAAAATATTTCTCTACAACTGTTTCACTAAACGGAGGATCCAATTTAAATTCCTGACTAACAACAAACTGTTTTCTAGAACCAGAGGACCGACCGCCAGACCTTAATTCCACCATCGCAAGTTCAAATTCCCTCTTTTTATTTTCAGCTTCTAAACGACTTAGTACCAAGTTAGCTTCCAATTGTTTCTGCATTAAGTCAGATTCTATTCTAAGCTTTTCTAACGCTACCTGTTACAGGTGTAACTGGTTCGCTGTTTTACTTACAGGGAACCTATCTAACACAGCTGCACCAAAAAAATTCTCCAATCTTTGGAGTGCTCCGCAATTTTCCTCTGAACTACATGCTTTGTTGTAGCAGTCGAAATACCCTCAAGTTCCAAACTCCTGTCAATCTCAGATACATCGCCAATATCTATGGTGATGCGACAAAGTCGCCAATATCAATTGTTGCCGAATACCTTCCACA
Source organism: Hemitrygon akajei (assembly GCF_048418815.1). Lineage (NCBI taxonomy): Eukaryota > Metazoa > Chordata > Chondrichthyes > Myliobatiformes > Dasyatidae > Hemitrygon > Hemitrygon akajei. The sequence continues at coordinate 2,770,571 of NW_027331926.1, read as the reverse complement.
AACCAATCAAACAAAAGAATCGGATATTTCCTTTTTGCAAATCACACTACTAAGTAAACAAGTATTTCAGCACAACAATGGAGAATATCCCGAGAGTTCCCAATTGTTATTATACGGCAACAATGAATATAGAACAGAGACAAGATTCTTTTAACAAAGAAACAATTATTTAAACTCAGTTCAACAACAATAGAAAAGCAAACAAACGAGTAACCTTACCGGAAGTTAACTGCTATCCTGGAAGTCCAACAGTTCTGAAAGCGATAAATGCGAACACAGTCTTAAAACGATAAATGTAACAGTCCAAGTGATTTTGTCAAGCCAGTTAGGAGAGTCGCAGCATAACCGGGTAACTGACGAATAAAAACAACGATCTAACCTACGTCACAAAGCGGCCTTCCCGTTTTAAAACTGTTGGAACAGACCATTATATGACACTAGCGGGAAAACTACCTCATATGACCTCCGACTGGCGGGGAATTACATCAGTCCACCATCACAAGACCATTACATCATGCTCACCAGGTACTCAATCACATCATTGTCAAAATGTCACAGTCACTCTGTCACAGGACGTCCACGGGGTATGTAACAGGATGAAAGCATACTCATCAGCGAATTCATGAGTCTCCTGCAAGGTAGCAGTGTCCACCTCATTTGACAATGTTCAGACTTCAACATGGATGTTCCGTTTAAATTCCTCCGTTAAAAACTCTTTCAATTTATTATAGTACCCATTTACATTTTTTAGAAGAACCTCGTCTCTCAAAACACACAGCTTTATTGTAAGCAAATTCCACGTGTTTTTTTTCCCACGGATTTCTTCAAATTTCTGTATCTTTGACAATATGCCTCCGGAACCAGTTCATAGATTTAAGTATATCCAGCTTGCTCAGCAGTTCAAGCTGTATAAAGTCGTTGTGGCTCGCCTTTAATTACGCTCTGTAGCATTACTGTCTATTTCTCCTTCGGTCACTATGAAATCAGACCAAATGCTTCAAAATGTTGAAAATTTTGCTCTGCATCTATTTTACTAAATGCAGGATCCAATTTAATTTCCTAACTAACAACAAACTTTTTTTCTAGAACCAGAGGACTGATCACCAGAATTTAATTCCGCTAACGCGAGTTCAGTTTCTCTCATTTTACTTTCATTTTCTAACCATTCTCGTTCCATGTTATCTTCCAATTGTTGCTGTTTTAAGTCAGATTCTGTTCTAAGCTTTTCTAACGCTACATGTTCTAGGTGGAACGACATCGCTGTTTTACTTACAAAGAACCTATCTAACACAGCTGCATCAATAATACCCTAATATTTATAGTGCATCGCGATTTCCTCTGAACTACAGGCTTAGTTGTAGCCGTCGAAGTACCCATAAGTTCCAACCTGCTGGCAATCTCTGATACATCACTCAATTTCACCTTGGCTACTAAGTCTGGTGATGCGAGAAGTCGTCAATATTCATCGTTGCCGAATACCAACCAGAAACCTGACAACAAAAGAATCGGGTATTTCCATTTTTTCAAATCAGAGCACTAAATAAACAAGCATTTAAGCACAAATTGGATCATGTCCCGCGAGCCCCCAATTGTTATGATACGGCAACATTGAATATAGATCTGAGGCAGATTCTGTTTTTATTAACAATGAAACATTTATTTTACCTCAGTTCAACAACAAACGAAAAGTAAGCAAACGACGAACTTAGCCGGAAGTTAACTGCTATACTGCAAGTCCAACAGTTCTGAAAGCGCTAAATCCGCACCATGTCTTAAAGTGATTAATTTAAAAGTCCATGTGATTTATTCAAGCCAATTAGCAAAGCCTTCCCTGGAGTAACCTATTCCTCGACGACAACTGACGTTGCTGCTGATCCCAGAAGAAATATGTCTTAGCCGATGGATTTAGAGGAAGAAAATTAAAAGCGGCTTAAAGGAATTGAAATTTCTCCTTGGCAAATGATATTGCCCCAATCCCCTCTGCTCTTATAGCAGAGATTATATCCGATGCATGTTGCTATCTCTTTGAACGAGGAAGCAATAAGGTCAACCCTGTATTACCGCCGACGACCCCAACTTTTACTCGATCCTTCGGTTTTTCGTAATTCAGTCAATTCTTAACTCTCCGACTGGACTAAAACTGGCAGCGTTGTGGCGAAACAGCCGGCAATAATATATGAAACTTAAGATAGAAAGAAAAACTACACTTTAGAGCAAAACTTTATCATGTGACGAATACGCAGATTAACCGAGTAACTGATGAATAAAACAACGTTCCGATCAGCGTCACAGCAAGGCCTTCCCATTTCATATCTGTTGGAACAGGCCAACACATGTCCTCTAGGCGGGGTAATTACATCATGGTCATAAGACAGTCACAGGACACCCACGGGGTATGTAACAGGATGAAAGCAGACTCATCAGCAAATCCATCAGTCTCCTGGAAGGTTGCAGTGCCCCTCTCATTTGACAACGTCCTTTCTTCGACAAGGATGTTCCGCTAACATCCCTCCCTTAAAATCAACTCTTCCAATTTGTTATAGTCCCCCTTTACATTTTTCGAAGAGCCCCATCTCTCAAACACACAGCTTTATCGTAAGCAAAATCTACGTAAACTTTTTTTCCCCCACAGATTTCTGCGAATTTCTGCATCTTGGTCTATATGCTGCCGGAACCCGTTCATAGGTTTCAGTATAAGCAGCTTCACAATATCATAATCAAGTTCTTACTCAGCAGTTAAAGATGTATACACTAGGTGTGCCTTGCCTTTAATTACACTCTGTAAATTTACTGGCCATTTCTCCTTTATCAGAGCAAATGTTCAACATTTATTTTCGAAAATCAGACGACTGATCACCAGACATTAATGCAGCCATCGCAAGTCTAAATTCCAGCATTTTTTTTTTACTTTCATCTTCTCACCAACTTAGTTCAGAGTTAGCGTCCAATTGTTTCTGTTTTAAGTCAAATTCTCTTCTAAGCTTTTCTAACACTAGCTGTTCTAAGTGGAACTGCATCACTCCTTAGTTGCAGGGAACCTGTCTAACACAACTGCATAAAAAATGCAGTAATTTACATAGTGCTCAGCGATCCTCCTCTCTGTTACAGTTCTTGTTGTGGCCGTCGAAATACTCTTAAATTCCAGCCTGGTATAAATCTCAGGTACAGCTGTCTTTTTCGCCTTCGCTAATAACTCTGGCGATGCGATAACGTCGTCGATATTCATTGTTGCCGAATACCACCAACAAACCAATAAAACAAAACACCGGACTGAAATTGGCAACGTTCTGGCGAAACTGCCGGCAATAACCATTGAAACTTAATATAGAAGTACAAACACCACATTTGAACTACACTGCATCATGAGACGAATACGCAGCATAGACAAGTAACTGACAAATGAAACCACTATCTGACCAGCGTCACAGCAAGACTTTCCCGTTTTATAACTGTTGAAACAGGCCATCACATGACCATTAGCTGGAAAATTACATAATGTGACCTCACACTGGCGGGGAATTACATAAACCGACCATCACAGGACCATTCCCACATGCTCATTAGATACTGAAATACGTCATGGTCATAAGACAGTCACTAGACTCCCACGGCGTATGTAACAGGATGAAACCATACTCACCAGCTCATTTAGCAGACTCCTGCAAGGCAGCAGTGTCCCTCTCATTTGAGAATGTCCTTACCTCGAAAGGGATGTTTCTTTTAATTTTCTCATTTTAAATTAACTCTTTGAATTTATTATAGTCCCCAATTACATTTTTAGAAGACTCCCAACTCTCAAAATGCACAGCTTTATCGTAAGCAAATTCCACGTAAGCTATTTCCAAGGATTTCTTCAAATATCTGAACCTTTCTCTATATGTTTCCGGATCCAGTTCATAGATTTCAGTATATTCAGCTTCACAATGTCGTAATCAAGAGTTTGCTCAGCAGATAAAGCCGTATAAACTCGCTGTGCCTTACCTTTAATGATACTCTGTAAGATCACTGGACATTTCTACTTCGGCCTGTCTGAAATCAGAGCAACAATTTCAAAATGTTGAAAATATTTCTGTACATCTGTTTCACAAACGGGAGGATCCAATTTAATTTCTTGACTAACAACAAACTTTTTTCTCGAACCCGAGGACTGATCACCAACCCAGAATTCCGGCATCACAAGTTAAATTTCCCTCTTTATGTTCCGTTTCTAACCGACTTAGTTCCAAGTTAGCTTCCAATTGTTTCTGCTTTCATTCAGATTCTGTTCTAAGCTTTTCTAATGCTACCTGTTCCAAGTATAACTTGATCGTTGCTTTACTTACAGAGAACCTATCTAAAACAGCTGCATGAAAAACACCCTAATCTATATAGTGCTCCGAGATTTTCCTCTCACCATGCTTCACGGTCAGGACGGTGTCTTTCTGATGCGAAGCGGTGTTTGAGACATAGCATTTAGCTGTGTTCCCATAAGCCAAAATTCTCAATTTTGTTTCATCAGACCGCAGAAACTTCTTCCAGCTGACTTCCGATTCTCCCACATGCCTTCTGGCCAACTGTAGCTAAAGTTTCATCTGAGTGTTTCTTTCCACAGTGGCTTTCTCTTTGCCATCCCCCATAATACTGCGGCTGCTGAAGCACCAGGATTACAGTTATAGCATGCACAGTCTTTGCCATCTCCAACACTGAAACGTGTATCTTCTCCAGCGTTGTCGTAGGTCTCTTAGTGGCCTCCCTCAGTCGTCCCTTACTTGCACGGTCACTCAGTATTTGAGGGCGGCCTGTTCGGCGTAGACTTACAGCTGTGCCATATTCTTGCCATTTCTTGATGATTGACTTAAATGTACTCCAGCAGTGACGTTGAAAATGTCTTGTACCCATCTCCTGACTTGTGCTGGCCAATAACAATTTCGCAGAACTGGTTGTCGTGTACATTTGTCTCAGTGATGTCGTTTTTGCAAGGATACTGACTCACCAGCAGTATCAATGTGACCACCTTGCATGGATTATGTGACTTCTAAAACACTGATGATTTGGTGTGTTATACTTCAGGGGGTGAATACCGATGCTATCAATGGTTCTGCGTTTTCATTTGTATGCAATTTCGATCACTTTGTTTCTCTTTTTACAGGTTGTAAAAGGCCTGACTGAAAAAAATGTCAACAACATATACTGCCCTACCCTCATCAATCCCTTTCGTCAGCTTGTTAAAATACCCAATCAAGTTGTAAGACAAGATCTGCCCTGAACAGAGCCATGCTAGCTCTCCCTAATCTGGCTGGGTTTGCCCACTCTAGTAAATCCTGCATATGAGAATCGTTTCCTCCTAATTCTATATAACTGAAATGAGTCTCACGTATAGATAGTTTCCTGGATTTTAACATTTTCTCTTTTTAAAAAGAGATAAAACATTACCACTGACCAGTCCTGCGTGAACTCGCGTGTGGTTGGATGGGGCATGAAGAAAACAATCAAAGCCGCAGCAAAAGACCTTGTTCCCGCTTCCAATAACCATGGGTGAATTCCGTCAGGTTCCGCGGAGTTGGCCAACATTTTTGGAGGCTCAGCCCCTGCTCTTCCTTGACTTCAAGAAGTTGCAACGGATTTATACACAGGGCAGTGCAGCTCAGATTTTCCCCATATCCGTTTGCTTGGAAAATACTGAATCAAAGGACTCTGTCAGTACCCCCGCGCAATCTGCGCCTGCAAGGACATCTTCCCCCTTTATTGGTGAGAGGACCTGGCACTTCTTCGTCCTGGTGAATCTACACAGTGCCTAGTGATCCATCATTTTGATGATTGCCAATTATTAATTTTCATATATCCTCCCAGATTTCCTAATTCCTTGCAGATCTGTCTCCAGTGAAACCGCCTGCTGTTTATTCATTTCCATGGATACAGCCTGTCCTTCTGAGCTCCTCCAGTATTTTGTGTGTTTTGCCTTGGATTTCCAGCATCTGCAATTTCCTTGTGTTTCTCCTCTTTTAGTTCTTTTTTGGCTTCCTTTCTCTCCTCATGCGTCTCGTTCGACCCGAACTTGCGGAGCTTTACACATTTCCTCCTTTTTCTCCCTTGAGTAAATTCATCAAAATTCATCAGGCAGCTGTCGAGGTCATTATGTATGAGGAGATACGGGGAGAAAGGAGGACCTGAGCGATTAGTGGAAAATTGGCTCAGTCATGATGAAATGGCGGAGAAGTCTCCATGGGTGAAACTGCCTAATTCTGCTCCGATATCGTATGGACGTATGGATAACCAGAGAGCAGAGAAATCTGAGGCAAAACTGCAGAATTCGATCATTCGCGACCATCGCGCCTGATCGCACGTTCTACTAAGGGTCTTTTCAATTCTATCCGTCTGCCTCCTCAACTTCCTTATGAATCTACACATTGAATACCCCCAAACACGTGGTCTCCATAGCCGTCCGGGACAGTCAATTCCTTAGATTAGCCAGACACTGGCAGTTTAAATTTCATCTCAGCTCCGCTCCACTTCAACCGGTCTGTTCTGAGGTTCTGCCCTCTGATCCCAGACTCCTCCACATCCAATTTACCTTGGTCCTTTTAACATTGGTTAGATTTCAGTGTGATTTCCCCAACTCCCCTCATTCCTCTAATCTCCAGCGAGTACAAGTTCAGATCGACATTTGTTAACACTTTTATTTCCATAGTCATTATCGCGATCCTGCACCGGGCCCAATACAACGCCATTTAATCTTTATTTTGGCAGGCATGGGTGTTGAAGGGAGTGGGGTGCGTGGTTGTACAAAGTGTTTTGCTCTGTACATTGTCACAGCCTACGACAATATGCTGGAATGGCCATGAAATGTAGAAAAGCATCAGATAGAATATTCGATGAATATCTGGCCGGTTCCTTACAGCGTCTTCACAAATTGGCACGATGGACAGAGAGCTGGAGAGTTTGAAATTGTCAGGCTTGGCAGCGAATTGTCAGGATGGAGCTCCCAGGACGGGACACCATCTATTCCAGCAGACTCAGGAGGAAAGCAATCAGCATAACCAGAGACACCACGCTCCCCGGCCACATCCTGTTTGACCCGCTGCCGTCCAGAAAAAGGTTCAGGACCCTAAAAGCCGGAAGAAAATAGACTGAGGAACAGCTTCTACCTCAAAGCTCTGGCCTCCATCACACCACTCCCACAAAACAATGACTGAAACCGTGAGCACACACATGCACATACACGGACTCAAATACTTGCACTATCGGCACTTTGTGCATTACTGTGATATTCTAGTACTGATGCAACTTATTTTCTGCTAGTTACCTATTGAATACTGTTTTTATATTACTGTATTGTTGTTATCTACCGCATTGTTTAATTGCCTGAGAGGAAGCCGAACAGAGTTTCATTGTATCTCTGTATAATGACAATAAAGATCATTCATTCATTCATTCTCCGGAGACCGTGTTGATAGACTGAGCTTTGATATAGCACGAGAACAGAATGCAGTGTAATGGGTAAATCACGTCCTCAAATTAAATCGTGGGATGAATGACAAATGGAAATTAAAACAACAGTAAAAAAAAAGTGATATGCGAATAAAATATTCAGCGAGTCCATAAAACCATTAGACAGAGGAGCAGAAATAGGCCATTGGGCTGTCGAGTCTTCTACGGCATTCTATCATGGCTGACTCCAGAGCTCACTCAAACACATAGATCCACCATCAAGCCGTCAAGCTGTATCATTTGATGCCCTAATCGATCAGGGTGCGATTGACTTCCACCTTGCACATCAATCTACACGGACCTGGGCTGCACAGCAATCTTCTCTGACGGGTCGCACCTCATTTGTGAGATTGTGTCCTGCAGTGATGGACACCTCCACCAGACGAAACATTCTCTCCACTTCGACCCCATCAAATCCTTACTATATTCTGTGGGTTTCAATGAGATCCCCCCGCATTCTTCTAAAATCGGGCGAATTCAGGCCCAACGCTATCAAACACTCCCCATATGTTAACACCTTTATTCACCGAATCATTGTCGTGGACCTCTTCTGAAATGTCCAATAAAATAAATACTTTCTGAAATATGGGGCACAAAACTTTTGGCAATACTCTCAAGTGTGGCTTGACTAGCGTCTTATAAACCGTCAGCGTTATCTCCTTACTTTTGTTTCCATTTCCTTGAAATAAATGTCGACATTGCATTTTCTGCTTTACCATAGATGCTACCTGTAAATTATCCTTCTGGGAGTCTTGCACGAGGAATCCCGAGTCTGCACCTTCTGCACCTCCGATGTTTGAATCTTCTTCCCATTTAGATAATAGTCTACACTTTTTTTCCTTGTATCAAATTCCATTATTATATATTTTCCAAAACTTTATTCCATCTGCGACTTTCCCACCATCCTGCCAATTTGTTTAAGTTTTGCTGCAATCTCATTGATTCCTCAGTTCTACCTACAGATTAGGAAGGAAGATGCTGGGAGAGCCGATCATAGAAACATAGAAACCCTATAGCACAATACTGCCCTTTGGCCCACAAAGTTATGCAGAACAAGTCCCTACCTTAGAAATTACATATGGGTAACGATGGTCCTCTATTCGTCTAAGCTCCATTAACCTATCCAGGAGTTTCTTTAAAGACCCTATTCTATCCGCATGCACTACTGTCGCCGGCGGCCAAATCTACGCACTCTCCACTCTTTGCGTAAAAGACTTATCCCTGACATCCCCTCTGTACCGATTTCTAAGCACATTAAAACTGTGCCCTCCTGTGCTAGCCATTTCAGCCCTGGGAAAAAGCCTCTGAATATCCACACGATCGATGGCTCTCAACATGTGATGCACTGTCGAAGGATACAATCCGGTGGGAGTCCCGTTTGTTCGAGATGGATTGGGAGCGACGTTCGGAAGGTGGTGCGTGCTTTCCCATTGACCGCGGACCAGCCCGCGAGTGACAAGGAAGTGCAATTTGATCTCCATCTGGTGCACATCTGACTGTTAAATTTAAATCTCCCTTCTTCTCTTTGCTTTTATTTTCTAACCCTTGTATGTTAAGATTCTAAATGTAATTTAATCGAATGCATTGTGCTGTCTATTAATACGTGGCACTAATTTGTTACAGTGTAGTAAATTACACAGCATGCATATAAACCGGGGGTCAGAGGCGGGAGAGCCGTTTCAATCTCACGAGGTTGGCGGGACATGTGAGTGGTTTCCATAGACCTAAACAGCCCTGGAGACCGGGGGTTTCAGTACATATACGTCTCCGTATACCATGAGATTCATTTTCTTGCTGGCGTACTCAATAAATCAATAATGGAGATAACGACCATAAAAGAGACATGAAAGACCGCAGGTGCTGAGGAGTTCAACCGTAGGAGTAAAAGCACTAATCACAACTGATCTCTGTTTTTAACGTTTTCAGCCATCGAACTGCCGGTCACTGAAAGATTTTGTTTTAATTATCTCGCGACATTCTCTTTAATCTCTGGGGAGTACTGTGACTGAAAAAAAAACTTATTTCAGAGAAAGTCATATCACCCCGTCGGCCACCAACCATCGTTCTGCTGTCAAAACCCATTCCGACATTTGATGGGAAATAACTGATCCTCTCGAGCATGCCTGAATAGACTTTTCTACCATGTGCTGCTGACACATCCACGGCTCATTAGATACTTCCATGAACGAGCAGGTGTACGGGTGTACCAAATAAAGTAGCTGTTGAGTGTAATCCATCAATGGCGATATCACATATTCAGACCGGCTCAAACAAGCCCAGAGGAAAATGGCATTCATTTGCAAACGGCCGGTTGAAGATCGATGCAGTTTCAGACGAAATCTGAACGTTTTGACGGTGAAGAATACAGAGCATAAATAACAGGTTTTCGGAGTGCAATTTGGCCATTCCACCGATTCTAATCCGCCATTCCATCACAACTGATTTAATTCGCCTTCTTAACCCCGTTCGCTTCCCTTCTGCCCATATCTTTCGAAACCCTTTGTAACTGACATCACTGCAGCCTCCGCTTTAAACAAAAGGACATCCAGACTGACTTCAATCTTCTTCATCACGTGATTGTATTCTCTATAAAGTTATGTTATACAATCGTGATTCATTTCCTGTGGTCTTAATATATTTCAGAAAAGTGATACGCTGGCTGTTTGGCCTGAAAGAGAGAAAGACAGAGAGAGAGAGAGAGAGAGAGAGAGAGAGAGAGAGAGAGAGAGAGAGAGAGAGAGAGAGAGAGAGAGAGAGAGAGAGGGAGGGAGAGAGAGAGAGGGGGGAGGGGGGGAGGGCGAGGGAGATCATCCTGACACTGTTTCCCTGTGCCTGACCGATCAACAGATTGCCAATTAATCAGAGAAGAGGACTGCAACGTGATAAGCGGCTTAGTCAATGATTAGCCGCTGGTAATGGAAGGGAAGGCGGTTTTAAATATCGGGGAGAGTTAACAGGCAATTCCTTTGTCCCTCTCAGGAACTGAAGAAGTGCGGGTGGTTTCTTGTCTGCGGCGCAGCTGGACTTGGCTGATGTCTTATTGTTTTTGAGCTTTTGTTTTTCTTTCAACCAGAAACTTGATTGAGGATCCGAGATTCTTAATTCAGTTTCAGGAGCAGTTTCGAGATGAATGAGAGTGGATAATCTGAACGAGACTGAGGAACTTCACTCACACCAACACGGATAACTCCAGAACCAGCCACCTCCACTTGTCAACTGTTCGGAGCTTTCAGACTACTCGAGAGGTATTTAGAAATTTGGAGATTTATATCAATATTTTACTTGAAGGGCTAATGTTGATTTGTAATGACTATGATGATAGTTGTTGTAAACAGTATCGTGACAGTCTTTACATTATTCATGTTCCATCTCCTTTCACTTTCCTCTTTTAATGCAGCATATTGCGGCACATTTTAAGCATTTGATAATGTAAGTAAGATGTGTTACGAATGACTGTATCTATTAAATAAGTTGTTGCTTCTCTATCTTGTACTATTATATCGGAACGGTCATGTAATTACTGATCGTACCGTATAAACAGACGGAATCTGACTTGGTATTTACAGTAAGTTGTTGTGTCCTTTCTGCTTCTCGGCAGCTGGTGAAACCTCATGTCCGGACACAGCCAATCACGCTTATTTCTCATTTGCTCGGAACTTTCAGACTATTCTGGTGCTGCTTAATATTGTGGCCTTCTGGAGATGTCCATAAAGATTACTGCTTAGGTATTTTTCTGATTGGACGGCGGTGATCAGTGGAGTTCCGCAGCAATCGGTGTCTGGGACCGCTTCTTATCGCGCTGTTCGTCAATGATTTGAATGACGAATATGTTTGCTTTTTGGGAGGGCTTGTGGATCATGCGGAGACAGAGGGAAGTGCAGGTGGAACTGAGCAAGCAAGGAGTTTGCAGAAGGAGTGAGATGGACTGCAGGAATAGGCAAAGAATTTGCAGAAGGAAAATAATGTAGGGAATTGCGTAATCTCACACTTTGGCAGAGGGAGTAAAGGCGTGGACTATCCCGTATATTGGAAGACCGACTGAAATGAAAAAAATCCGAGAAGAATTGAATTGAAAAATCACAGCTGAAGAGCAATTGGAAAGATTCCCTGCAGAAAAATCTGCAGTTTGAGTTCGTGTTGAGGAAGCCAAATGCATGTTCCCATTTATATTCAGGGAACTGCGTATAGAAAAGCAACACCTTAGCTACGTTTTAAACTGTATACTCCTTCCTCGCTGCGTTACAAGCCCGTGGCACTGGTAGCAAACTTAAGATCACGACCCTGGAGATTCTGGCCTTTAACTGAGCTCTTGCTTCTCCGAACCGCCTGTGCACTACATCGTCACTCATCGTACACATGTCATCGGTACCTACGTAGACCATAATTTCTCGTTGTTCATCCACCCAGTTAAGAATGCTGAGGACTGGATACTACCAATATAGCCTGCCTTTTCCCGCCATCTCAGCACTCCTAATCTCACCACCCACCGCCGACTTCCCTTCTGAGTTACAGAGGTCAACTGTGACTGAACGCTGTTAGGTCATTCAGCCGCCCCCAATCACCACAAGACTATCCAAAATGTTGAAGGAGATGGCCACAGGGAAACTCTGCCCTGGCCCTTTCAGCCGTTTGTCCTTCCTGACTGTCTCACAGTCTCCTGTGCCCTGCCAGCCCTGGGTGTAACTCCCTCTCTGTATATCCTTGTCCATCACCACTTCAGCCTCCCGAGTGATCTGGAGCTCGTCCATTTCCAGTTTCACCACCTTAACTCGGATTGTCAGAAGCTGCAGCTGAACGCAGCTCTCGCAGATGACGTCGTCAGGGTTACGGGAGTTCTTTATGCCTTCCCAGATCTCGCAATAGGAGCATTCAACTATCCTTCCTGGTATCTCTGCTATCCTATCTGAACAGATATAAGAAAGAGATTGAAAACAATCTTAACCAAGTGTTTTCCTTTTCCTTGCCTCCTTTGACTGAAGGCTCCATGAGCTGAGGCGTCGGCGAGCAAAAGCATGAAGACCACATGATTGACGGTCCATTCAGACTTGGGCTATTGCGTTTGCCCCTGCCGTCCTCTTGCTAATCAATCGCAAACGTCGCCTGGTCGCTGGCCAAAGATCTTTGTTCACTGTAAGGACCCGGTCTTCGCCTCCCAAATCACCCGACGTCCCTATTGGCCGCTGGTCAGCGCTCTTTTTCTCAAAATTATTGTTACAAAATTATCGAGCACGATTTTATTTTCAATCTACCTATGCAAATACAGGCCGGCTGGTGGCGCAGTGACATCAGCGCCGAACACGGGAATGAAGGGTCCCGTGTTCGATTCCAGTCAATCCGTTCCCGGGCAGGCTTTCTACACCTGCTGGGTTGAGGGTCGAGCTCACAACCTGGACTCGCCAAAAAACAATAAAAGACGAAAAATAGTGCGCTGTGAGAAGGACGTGGCGGACCACTCACAAAAAAAAAATGGAACTATAATTTAATATCGATGCAATAATTATTTTAATCTGCTAATATCATTATTATTGTTTTCTTTTGTTCATTATTTGCTGCCTGTACCTTCCTTTCCAGACTAGTTGTATGCCAGTGTCTGACTGTGGGTAAATAAGTAAGTTTCGTAATTTTGTGTCCACTTACAGACACGACACGCATCGGTGGACAGCCGACTGCCGGGATTATTAGATAAATTTTCCAAGCTACATTTGTATTGCTTCTCTGAGGGTCTGCAAATAAACAGTTAACTACACGAGTAATTCCGCAGTACTTAATTAAGTAAGTGTCCGTGGGGATTTTCGACGTCACCGCGGAGGTGTGGCTGCTTGTGAATTGTTCTATTAATATGTCTCCCTCTCAACGACAGTCTCCGTCAGAGCCGTCAATCTACGCTATCAGACATCAGAGGGCTTCAGAGAGAGAGAGAGGACAGAGGCTGGATCGGGAGCAGAAATCTGGATTATTCCAGCAATGGACCTACAAAATGCCGTTCCGTTGGACTTTCGAATCTATCAGGCGCTTCAGACCGTCAAAATGGTTTACTATCCTGTACTCCCCATTGTAGCTGTCCCTGGTAAGTGTCTCGTCTATTCCTCGTGATTAACGTTGAAAAGTATGAGTCAGCTTCTCTTTCCTACCTGTCTTCTAACGACTTGCTAATTGCATGGCAGGTCTCTCAAACCGGTACCGCTTCAGCAACACCGGCTGAGTGAATTACGGATGTTCGCTCTCCAGCTTTGGGGCTGTCAGCGTCCCGGTTACTTCTCTGTCAGGCAAACGTTATCTGTGTCTCTTTTCCTCTCAAGCACTGCCACCTAGTGACCTCTCATGCACATTCACTCCCAGACAAGTAAGTTCAAGCTCTCACAACCTCCCCGCACAGTGCGCACCCTCCAATCTAGGCAGTATTCCGGCAAATTACATCTGCACCTTTTGTGATGAATACACATGTTTCCGGTGCTTTATGTTCCACAGTCCATTTGGGACGTGGTGGGATAATTTAACTTTCTCGCAGTTTGTTGGAGGGGACTGCATCGAGGGAAGGAAGGAAGGAATGAATGAAGGAATAAATAGATAGATAGATAGATAGATAGATAGATAGATAGATAGATAGATAGATAGATAGATAGATAGACAGACAGACAGATAATATATAATAAGTACCAGAAAGCCCCACCTGATAAAGAGAATGAGGTCACGTGGTCATCATTACTGCCATGATCTACCGCCTACACAAACAGTGCAGTGGAATCTGTGAGCCTGCAGACGGATATCGACTGTTTATGCGAAAGTTCTAGCGTCCAGGCGGAATGAGCACAATGTTGCTTAAAGCGAAGTCACCTACCTGGGAGGAACAAATGGAAGAACAGCATACAATTAAGTGGTAAACGATTGCAGTATGCTGCCATGTGGATATACTTTGGAGTGTTTGTTCTTCAATCACAAAAGGTTGGTTTGCAACAGCAGCAGGCTAACAAGAAGGCAATTGGGATATTGGCCTTCATTGCTACAGGGGTGAATTTAAGAGCAGGGAGGTTATACTGCAACCTCACAAGTTACTGGTGAGGCGGTATCTGACGTACTGCATGCGGGTCTGGTTTCCTGACTTGAGGAGGGATTTACTGGCGTTGTAGTGTTCACCATTTTGATTCCAGACATGAGGTGGCGAGACTATCAGGAGAAATTTAACTGCCTGGGACTGCGCACACTGGAATTCAGAAGGATCAGAGACGATCTTTTGGCAACATATAAAATTATGAAATGGATAGATAAAACAGGGGCAGGAAAATTGTTTCCATTGGTAGGCAAGTCTAGAACTATGGGACATTGACGGAAGCTTGTGGGCAGCGAACGTAGGACGGAGATGAGGAGGAACTGCTTTTCAAAGAGGTCAAGTCAAGTCAAGTCAAGTCACATTATTGTAATTTCGAACATAATGCTGGTACGGTACGTAGTAAAAAATGAGACAACGTTTTTCAGGACCGTGGTGTACAGGACTGCGTAAAGTGCACAAAGCAGTGAAGGCATTACAATAAATAATAAATAGGACAATAGGGGAGTAAGGTGTAAACACAGGCTCTGGGTGTTGAGGAGTCTGATAGCTTGGGGGAAGAAACTGTTACATGGTTTGGTCGTTACATAGTTTGGAGAGTCCGAAAGCTTTGGTGCCTTTCTTTCCCAGACGACAGGAGGGAGAAGAGATTGTATGAGGGATGCATGGGGTCCTTCATAATGCTGTTTCCTTTGTGGATGCAGCGTGTAGTGTAAATGTCCGTGATGGCGGGAAGAGAGACCCTGATGATCTTCTCAGCTGACCTCACTATCCGCTGCAGGGTCTTGTGATCCGAGATGATGCAATTGTTGAACCCAAGGAATTCCCTGCCCAATGAAGCACTGGAGGATCCCTCAGTAAATATATTTCAGAGATGTGTGGATTGATTTTTGCGTAGTAGGGTATCAAGGGTTTTATTGGGGGGGGGGGTGCAGATAGATGGAAACGACTCCATGGGCAGATCAGCCATGATCATCTTCAATGGCGGCGCATGCCAGTCCGAACAGATTGACTATTCCGGCTACTATTTCTTCAGTTCTTCTGCTCTAATGTTCTCTCGTGTTTACAGTTTAAGGAAGTTGAATTTCTGTCACTGTGACAGACGGTACATTAAACAGTTAATTATCACGTCCTGTTTTCAATTCTTTCTCCTGACGCCAAAGATCAGAACACATTCCAGCCATCGATTGTTATCACTCCTTCGACCATAGGGCTCTGGGAGCTGAATTCGCCCGTTCAAACACCGAGCCTTCTCCGCCATTCCATGATAGCTGATTGATTATACCTCTCACCCATATTCTGGCGCCCACTCCCAGTATCCATAGACACCCCGAAGAATCAAGTGCTATTCCTGCAAATGACTCCAATGAGCTGACTCTCACAGCCGTCTGTGACAAAGAATTCCACATATTCTCCAGCCTCGGTCTAAAGAAATTTCTACCTACATCTGTTCTAAAGTGATTTTTTTCTATTGCAAAACCTCGTCTTCAGTTGTAGACTCCCCCAATTCAGAAGCTACCCAATCCACATCCACGATATCTAGGTGTATCGATATCCAATGATTTTTAATGAGATCCCCCGCATTCTCCTGAACCTCAGCAGGTACATTATAATCACAACCGATTTAATAATGGCTCCCGATAATCTCCTTAGAGGATACATTCATGCCATGCCATTTCTACTCTCGAAAGTGCTATCGATTAAAATAATTGTTTTCAAAGTATGTTTCCACCCAAATGCGTGTTAATGGTCTTTTTCTCACTCCGCACAGTGAACGTGGTGACAATCGTCATCCTGTCGCGGGGAAAGTGCGGTCTCTCCAAAGGCATCACAAGGTACCTGGTTGCCATGGTAGCAGCGGATCAGCTCGTCGTTCTCTTCGATCTGGTATTGAGCAAGATTCTGATGATGTTCATGACAGTTGAGGTTATAGTCTGGTTAGCACGTGTTCCCTTGTGTAACATCCACGCCGTCGTGTTCTACGCCGCCACGGATTGTTCTGTCTGGTTCACCGTCTCTTTCACCTTTGATCGATTTGTCGCCATTTGTTTTCAGAATCTGAAACGAAAATACTGCACCGGGAGAGCGGCGGCTCTGGTTCTGGGGACAGTGACTGTGCTGAGCTGCGTAAAGAACTTTTTCTGGTACTTTTTTTTAGAAGGGCCATATTCGTTATTATTTACTTCCGTGCTCTGTTACCCTAGTGTCCGTTTCTTTTCCCCACCTCAGCTGACAACTTTTCTGGTGATTCATCACCTCTTCACCCCAATCTTACCCTTTATCCTGGTTCTGATGCTCAACAGTTTAACCATCAGGCACGTCTTAGTGTCCAGCCGAGCCCGGAAGAGACTCCGTGTTTCTCGCGATGGCGAGGCGCCCGTCGACCCGGAGATGAAGAACCGCAGGCAATCCCTCCTGTTACTGCTGGTGATGTCGGGGAATTTCATCTTGCTGTGGGCGCTGCTGACGGCGTATTCCGTATGGGATAGCTTCATTTTGTACTTCTCATGGGACCCCCCCGGATACTCTGCGGGAGCTGGGCTACATGCTGCAACTGCTGAGCTGCTGCACCAACACGGCCCTTTACGCCGTGGTCCAGGCCAGGTTCAGGGTGCAGCTGAAGGAGACGCTCAAATCGCCCTTAAGTCTCATGACAAAGTTCACTCGGCGTTGTCACGACCGCATTTATCATCGCTGACGCTTCTCCCATTCCGCGGCAGCATTCCCATTTCGTCAGTGGCATGTGAATTTCCACTGAGGCTGTGAGCAACCCCGATAAGCTACCGTACTCCTCTGTGCCCGAGATAATCGGGGACGTGTTCCCAATCTGCCTCCACTTTGCTCTTTCCAGTTTACTTTCTTCAGGAGCTCACTGTAATGTCTGCTTCCGTTCCACCAAGTTGGTGATTCTACCGATATTTTCATGAGAAACCTTGCCATCAACAACGGGACACCAACGAAGTGCCCTGCCGGTATTCCGTGCGGCCCGAATGCCTGCTCAGGTACGCCCGGTGCAGCTCAATCTGTTTCCTCTGGCGAGAGCTTTTAGTTCAAAGCGCCCCAGTTATTGAACAGTTCCGGAAGACTGGTTACCATGGACAGACTGCAAATCTCCTCTTGATCGCGGGTTCTTTACAATCTGTCTCTCACCCTGAATATAATTCAGTAACTCGCACTCGTAAAACCACTCGCCCAATCGGCGGTCGTCCGGTTCCAGCAGCTAATGCCATCGCAATGCCTTCTGGTAAATAAAATAAATTCTTGGACACTTTGTGCAGCAGAGGTCCAATCTATCGAATTGTATTGAGTACTTTAGGTAGGTGGGAAGGTGATTGCTGAGGAAAAACACAGTATGTCTGTTTATTTATTGAGATTCGGCAACAATGTGAGATGCTGTGAGAAGTATGGCTCCAGGATAAATACCTCAATTGGTCTGGTTACATCAGAGCTTTTTCCCACTGCTTCGTCAGGAATAGCATCTTGCAGTGGAGTATTCCTCCTGAAATATTGATTTGTACTTAAACTCCCCGGAAGGCCGACGCGCATCTTTCGTTCAAGTTCGACAGTGAGTTGTTCCGGGGTTTCTGGTGTACTTCACTGACTCGGATGTAGGCAAAATAGTTGACTTTCAGACGACCCCCCACCCAAAAAAACACATTTGCTTTGAGACATACACAAAGTGACGGAGGATCATCGGGCAGTAATTTCACATTAATTCTACAGAGCAAGACCTCTACACAGAGAGTAGTGGGTGCATGGGGTTCACTTCCTGGGATGGTGGTAGAGGCAGTAGGACCAGTGACCTTGAACAGATGCTGAGCCAGACATGTGCCTATGAGGAAGTCCTGATTGCCAATTACTTTTCTTCGATCCTCCCGGGTTTACTAATTTCCTGTAGATGTGTCTCCAGCGAAAACTTCTGCTGTTTATTCATTTCCATAGATACAGCCTGTCCTTCTGTGTTCCTCCAGCATTTCCTGTGTTTTTCAAACATCTGCAATTCCCTCGTGTTTCTCCTCCTTTAGTTCTTTTCTGGCTTCTTTTCACTCCTCTTGTGTCTCGTTCGTCCCGAACTTGCGAGGTTTTACATACTTCCCCCTTTTTCCTTGAGTAAATTCATCGTATCGCCAGGCAGCTGTCGAGGAATTTATGTATATTCAAGGCAGACTTTGATAGGTTCCTGCTTGGTCAGGGCATGAAGAGATACAGGGAGAGAGCAGGACCAGAAGGATTAGTGGGAAATGGGACCAGTCATGTTTAAATGGTGGAGCAGACTCGATGGGTGAAACTGCTTAATTCTACTCCGATATCTTATGGATACATAGAGGAACGGAGAGCAGAGGAAGCTGACACAAAACAGCAGGATTCGACCATTCGCGAACATCGCGACTGACCGGACGTTACAACAAAGGTCTTTTCAATTCCATCCGTCTGACATCAGAATTCTCTTATGAAACTCCACATTAAATATCCGGGACAGTCAATTCCTTAGCCTCGCCCCTCGGTCGCTGTTGAAATTCCATCTCATCTCTATTCTGAGTGGACCAGTCAACACAGATGCCTTGTGCAGGAAGGCACAGAGTCGAATGTACTTCCTAAGAATGTTGGCGTCATTCAATGTCTGCAGTGAGATGCTGAAGATGTTCTATAGGTCAGTTGTGGAGAGCGCCCTCTTCTTTGTGGTGGCGTGTTGGGGAGGAAGCATTAAGAAGAGGGACGCCTCACGTCTTAATAAGCTGGTAAGGAAGGCGGGCTCTGTCGTGGGCAAAGTACTGGAGAGTTTAACATCGGTAGCTGAGCGAAGGGCGCTGAGTAGGCTACGGTCAATTATGGATAACTCTGAACATCCTCTACATAGCACCATCCAGAGACAGAGAAGCAGTTTCAGTGACAGGTTACTATCGATGCAATGCTCCTCAGACAGGATGAATAGGTCAATACTCCCCAATGCCATTAGGCTTTACAATTCTACCTCCAGGACTTAAGAACTTTTTAAAAGCTATTAATGCTTTTTGAGACGGTGATTTATATGCATATCATATTTTTTTTTTTAAGTTAAGTATTGTATGTAATTAGTTTTGCTACAGCAAGTGTATGGGACATTGGAAAAAAAGTTGAATTTCCCCATGGGGATGAATAAAGTATCTATCTATCTATCTATCTATCAGTCTGTTCTGATGTTGTGCTCCCTGTTCCAAGACTCCTCCACATCCACTCAATGTTGGTCGTTTTAATATTTCATAGATTTCAATGAGGTTCCTCCAAATTCCCTCGTTCTTCTAATCTCCAGCGAGTACTGGCCCAGATCTTCATTCGTTATACCTTTAATTCCCGCGGTTACTATCGTGTCCTCCACTGGGCCTACTACAATTCTATTTGAATTGTTTTTGGAAGGGGTGGCTGCCGAATGGAGCGGGAAGGGTGGATGGACAAATTGCATTGCTCTGAGCATTGCCACAGCCTACGACAATCTGCTGGAATGGCCATGAAATGGGGAAAAGCATCAGATAGAATATCCGAGATTTACCTGCCCGGTTCCTCACAGTGAGGACACAAATAGAGCTGGGTGAGTAATTGAAACTGCTGTGAGCCAAATCAAAAGTGGGCTCGAATCGGCAAACCGGAGGGAGTGGGACAATCTGACTGAATAGGCCCACAACAATAACCTCTCGCTCAAAGTCAGCAAAATCGAAGAAGTGATTGTTGACAAATGGAAGAGGAATCCCGAGATACATCAGAGGTGCCAACGGTCGTTATATTTAAATTCCGTAATCGTTTCAGAAGATCCGTTCTGGGGCAAGCGCGGAAGTGCCATTACAAAGAAGGCAGGAGAGCACATCCACATCCTTCGAACTTTGCGCAGATTCGGGATGGCATGTAAAAGTTTGTCACACCTTTATTCATGGGCTTTTGAGAGTACCGACTGGTTCTGTCAAACCCTGTTATGGACCAATGCACAGGAACAGGAAAAACCTCGGGCACAGTCCATCAAAACGGACAGTCCTCCTCACCATTGAGCACATCCTCAAAGAACGTTAAGTGAAGAGAGCAACGCCGATCATCAAGGACCTCCACCAACCGGGACATACACTCTCCTCGATGCTGCCATCACGAGGGAGCAAACGGTTTGCTGCTATCGGGAAGGAGGAAAGGGGGTCGCAGTTCCCACACAACCAGTTCACGAACAGTTGTTACCCTGCAACTATCGGCCTCATGAACCAGCCTCGATAACCTCACTAACCTGAAATCCGAAATTATTCCACAAGCTCTGGGCTCCTTTTCAAAAACTTTACAACTCAAGTTCTCAGTGTTATTTTTTTTATTTGGCCATCAAACTGTATCCCTATCTATCCATCCATCCATTCTTTGTTCAGTAATTTATTTATGTCCTGTTTGCTCAATTTGTCTGCTATTGCACATTGGTTATTTTATCAGTTTTGGCATGGCACTTCAATGTTTCAGTTGCATTTCTCTTTTGTACTCTGGATGCCATCAAGAAAAGTAACCTCAAGGTAGTATTTGGTGAAATAACACGGTTTGATAATAAACTTACTTTGACTTTGACGTGACCACGTGTTCATTGACCCGATTGAGAGAGAGCTCAAGAGATTGGAAGTCAACGTTAAACCTGTTGATGGAGTGGGGATTGATGTAACACGAGGAGAGAATGCAGTACAATGCGAAGATCACGTGCTCGAAGGAAATCGAGGCAGCGAGTACTACAATGGGAGGAATACACTGAGGTCAGCTGAAGGAAACCAAAGACGTGTAGGCTGTGCTCGTCAGTCGTCCCGCCGACAAGTAATTTGCAGAAGGGTTTCAGGATGTTCTAAAGGTAAATGAGTCAGGCAGAGTGGCCAGCCCTGGGATTATTGACAAAGGGAAAATCAAAACAACAGTAAATAAAGGACATGCGAATGGAATATTTAGATATTCCATAAAATCATTAGATGAAGGAGCAGAAATAGCCCATTGGGCTATCGAGTCTTCTAAGTTAGCCTATCATGTCAAATCCAGAACTCACTCAAGCATATCGCTCTAACTTCACGCCGTATTATTTGATGCCCTGATCGATGAGGCTGCGATCGATTTTCACCTTCAATATCTGCACGGTCACGGACTCCTCAGCAGCCTGTTCTGAAGTGTCGCGCCTCATTTGTGAGTTTGTGTCCTCCAGTGAATGATACCTCCACCAGAGGAAACAGTCACTCCACATTGACCCAATCTAGTCCTTTCAACATTCTGCGGGTTTCAATGAGATGCAGCCCCATGATTCTAAAGTCCAGCGAGTACAGGCCCAGAGCTGTCAAATACTTCTGTTATGCTAACCCTTTTCCGAGAATTGTCATCATCACCCTCCTCTGAACTCTTTTCAATTAACAACAAAAATCCTTTCTGAAATATGGGACACCAAACTGTTTGCAATACTCTCAGGTGTGGCCTGACTATTGTCTTATAAAACGTCAGCATTAGTTCCTTGCTTTTATATCCCATTCCCCTTGAAATAATTATCAACATTGCATTTCCCTTCTTTACCACCGATGTAATCACTAAACTATTCTTCTGGAAATCTGAAGCGAGTACTCCTGAGTCCTCCTGCACCTCTGGTATTTGCATTTTCTACTCATTTAGGTAATAATCTGCCCTATTTTTTCATTTTACCAAAATACATTTTCGTACATTTTCCAAAACTGTATTCCATCTGCTACCGCCCTCCCCATTCTTCCAATTTGTCTAAGACTTGCTGCAAACTCATTGCTTCCTCAGCACTACCTAGCCCACCCCCACCTATCTTCATATCTTCCGCAAAGTTTACCAGAAAGGCATGAATTCCATTATCCAAATCATGGACAAACAAGGTTAAAAGTACATGTCCACATTCTGAAGCTGAACCTCACATCTAGTCACCGACAGCCAACCACAAATGGACCCCTTTATTCCCACTCGTTGCCTCCTGCCTGACATCCATTCCTCTGTCAACGCCAGTATCTTTCCTGTAACTACATAGGATTTTACCTTGTTAAGTAGCCTGATGTGTGGCACCTAATCAAGCACCTTCTGAAAATCCAGGTAAATGACATCCACGGCCTCACCTTTATTCCCGCTGTTTGTCACTTCCTGGAAGAACTCTAACAGATTTGTCAGCCCAGATTTCCATTCAGAGAAACCCTGCTAACTTTGGCTTATTTTCTCATTAGTTTCAAAGAACCTTGCAATCACATCCTTAATAATGGACTCCAACTCTTTCCCAGTTAGATTAAGCTAAATGGCCTAAAATTTCCTAGGAGATTTATCCACCTTAAGATCTTTGTGTTTGCCGAGCACTCTTTCATTTGGCACAACAATTCACTCACTTCCCGTCCCTGACACTCTCGGATCTCCAGCATACTGATAATGCCTTCCACAACAAACACTTATACAAAGAACCCGCTAAGCACAAGGGTCATTTCCTAAACCTCATTGCTGCTTTATAATCGTAAATAAAGAAAATTAGCTTTCAATTGCTGTGCCCCTAGCTCTGGCTAGGAGCAACAATATATGGAGTTATATAAACCACATTATCAATAATTCAATGGGGACCATTTTAGGGACAGTGCCCATAATCGCAGAACTTTCAAGGTTGCTATAGGTTGTGATTAAAATGATCTTCACGGGACAGCGCTCAGTTGGCCGAATGCCTCATACAAATGCATTGGGCAGGAACTGGGGAACGTTCATTAAGAATCGCCGTCGGGTCTACGTCCACACATGACATTTGGATACATTATAATATCGATCTAGTAACAGCATGTTTTTTGTTTATGAAGATGAAGCTAAGTTAGAGGAAAGACAATGCAATGTTCGAGAAGTTAAATGTTTTGAAGCATTGTAGATACGGACTGTAGAAACAAATGATATTTAATGTCATCCTATATCGATACAGACATGTGGAGGTTAACAAACAAAGCGGGAATGTTGAAACAACAGATATTGAGAAGGTATATGAGGAGCTAATAGGGAGCGAGAGAATGGCGTGCCTTTTAGGGAGGAAAGCAGGGTACCTGGAGACAAGTTGTTCCGAATATCCTTGATGATTATTTAACAACGGTATTCGATACGGAAACTGATACACTGCAGGAAAGATTCAGGAGGCGATGGATATTATTATACGGTACGATGGTACTGTGACAAAGGTGTTGAGTCATTTTCGCCAACCCATTATGCATTGCGTCAGTATCCCGCTGCGCCATATTCTGGCCTTTTTCTCCACCATCTAGGTGTCTCCACTGAACCACCTGTCTGGTCCTGCAACTGTGCAATCCCCTGTATCTCCTCCTCTCTCTCTTCCATTCCAAGCCACTGCGTTGGACTCAGTTCCGGAGACCAGGCCGCTGCGGCATTCCCATGGTCGGTTGTCCCGCCAACAAAATCCAAGACGATAAAACTTTTAATGGTGGGAATAACTGTACAGTGTTCTGCACTGCCTGTTTATTGCTTTTCCCTCTCCTGTCGATCACACAGTTACCTGGCACCTGGAACTGAGCGGTAACACCTCACTCTCCCGT
Source organism: Hemitrygon akajei (assembly GCF_048418815.1). Taxonomy (NCBI): domain Eukaryota; kingdom Metazoa; phylum Chordata; class Chondrichthyes; order Myliobatiformes; family Dasyatidae; genus Hemitrygon; species Hemitrygon akajei. The sequence continues at coordinate 2,746,514 of NW_027331926.1, read as the reverse complement.
AAAGAGCCGAATGACACTGACCGACAGCTCCAGATTACGAAATAAAAAAATATTATCTTGTTACACCGTTACAGATTGTAGGATGTTGTGGCTATCACTGAATCGTGGCTGAAAGCTGGTCGCATTTCCGAACATTGTCCAAGGCTACACGTTGCATCGGAAGGATAAGGAGGTTTGCAGAGTGGGTAGCGTGGCTATGCAGGTAAAGAATGGGATCAGCTTACTCGAAAGATGTGAGATAGGATCGTAAGCTGTGGAATCATTGTGGGTTGTGTTAAAAAACTGTCAGGGTAAATGGACCCTCATGGGACACATATACAGGCCTCCCAACAGCAACTGGAATACAGAGCACAGATTTCAACGGGAAAGAAATGTGTACATAAAAGTCGATGTTATGATAGCCACGGAATTTTTCTACATGCAGCTGGATTGGTTTGGCCTGTTTGTGCAGACTGTCCTTAAGCCGACTTGCGGATCAGCTGTACTGCATTGGCTGCGGTGAAATGAATCAGAAATGATTAGACAGCTTGAGGTAAACGGGTCTTTAGGAGGCAGTGATTACAATATAATTGCGTTCAATTTAAAATATGATAAGGGGAAATTAAAGTCCGACGCTGTCGTATTTCAGTGAAGTGAAGGAAATTACAGTGGTATGATAAAGGTGATGGCTAAAAGAAATTGAAGAAGATGCTGTCAGGATAGTCTGCAGGGCGGAAATGCGGTGAGCTGGCAATAGAGGGGAACGTGCAGAATACATATGCTTTAAAAACCACAAACTACTCTAAGGACAAATTGATAAAATCGGGGCAAACGGTGAAGTAAAATTTATGGGAAGACGGAAGATTTGTAAGCTTTCAAAAAGGTTCAGAGTGCTATTAATAAAATCATTAGAGGGAAAAAGATGAAATATGAAAGCAAACAATATCAAAATGGATCGTGAAAGCGTTTTTACGTGAATAAAAAAAAAATCAAAGCGAAATGACGGTGAATGAAGGACTGCTAGAAAATGAGGTAGGCAAAATAACAACGGGGGAAAAGGAGATGGCAGATGAGGTAAATGAGTATATGGCATCCAGCTGCACTGTGGAAGACACTGGCCGTTTGCCTGTTGTCGTACTGTGTGAGGGAAGTGAAGTGGGTGCCGGTACTGTTACAAGAGAGAAGGTGCTCAAGTACCTGAAAGACTTCAGGGTGCATAGGTCACCCGGGTCAGATCAATTGTACCTTCATGTTCCAAAAGAGTGAGCGGAAGAGAATGCAGAGACATTGGCATTGATCATTCTAAAATCAGTGGGATTTGGCATGGTGCCAGGGGATTGAAACATTCTAAATGCCACTCTACTCTTCAGGAACCGAGGAAGGGAGCATAAAGTAATTTATAGACCATATGGCCTGACCTTAGTTGTTGGGAAAAATGTTGGATTTAATGAGCATCTCAGGAGGAATAATCCAGTGCAAGATGCTATTCCTGAAGGATCTGCGTGAATAAGCTCTGATGTATCCAGCCCAATTGATGGTATTTATGCTACAGCCATACTTCTAACAGCATTTCCCATTCCATGCCCAATCTCAATTAATACATAGACATCCGGTGCTTTACCTCAGCAATCACCTTCCCCCATATGTACTGAATCAAATTCGACAGACAAGTCCACTACTGCACAAAGCGTCCAAGAATGTATTTTATTTACCAGTAGGGATTGGGATGGCAGTTGCTGCTTGAGACGGACGAAGGGCGATTGGCCGACTGGTTTTACGAGTGCGAGTTACTGAATTATTATCGAGGAGACAGACATATTCCAAAGAACTCCGGACAAGTGGAGATTTGCAGTCTGTCCACGGTTACCAGTCTTCCCGAACCGTTCAATAGCTGGGGTAACTTGGAACCAAAAGCTCTCGCCAGAGGAAAGAGATAGCGCTACACCGGGCGTATCTGAGAAGGCATTCGGGCCGCACGGAATACTCGCAGGGCACAAGGGTCGTATTGCAATGGTGATGTCAAAGGTTCGCATATAAATAACGATAGAATCACCCACTTGGTGGAACAGAAGGAGACATTACAGGGAACTCGTCAAGAATGTAAACTGGAAGGAGCAGAGTGGAGGCAGATTGGGAACACGTCCCCGATCGTGCTCGTGCATGGAGTGGGGGAGGCCGGGCGCAAATCGGGGACGTTCACAGCCCCAATGACTGCACGTGCCACTGACGAAATGGGATATTTTGCGGTGGTATGGGAGAAGCGTCACCGAGGATGAATGCGGTCCCGACAACGCCGAGTCAACTTTGCCATGAGATATAAGGGGGATTTCAACGTCTCCTTCAGCTGTACCCTGAACCTGACCTGGACCACAGCGTAAAGGGCCGTGTTGGTGCAGCAGCTCAGCAGTTGCAGCATGTAGCCCAGCTCCTGCAGAGAATTCGATCGTAGCACGTTAATGTAATTAAATAGGCTATCCCATACGGAAAGCACGGTGAGCAACGCCCACAGCAGGATGAAATTCCCCGACATCACCATCAGTAACAGGAGGGATTGCCTGCGGTTCTTCATCTCCGGGTCGGCGGGCGTCTCGTTATTGCGTGAACCACGGAGTCTCCTCCGGGCTCGGCTGGCCACTAAGACGTGCCTGATGGTTATGCTGTTCAACAGGAGAATCAGTACGAAGGGGAATATTGGGGTGAGAAGGAAATGAATCAGTGTGAAGGTTGTCTCCTGAGATGGGGAATAACGAAAAGAACGCATACAGAGCACGGGCGAAATTGTCATCGAATATAACCCATCGAGCAAGAAGTACCAGAAAATGTTCTTCACGCAGCTCAGCACAGTCACTGTCCCCAAAACCAGAGACGCCCCTCTCCCAGTGCAGTATTTTCGTTGAAGCTTCTGAAAACAAATGGCGACAAGTCGATCAAAAGTGAAAGTGACAGTGAACCAGACAGAACAGTCCGTGGCGGTGTAGAACACGAGGGCGTGAATGTTACAAACAGGGACACGACGCGACCAGATGAAGACATCTAATGGAATGTAAGTCATCGGAATCTTGCTCAATACCAGATCGAAGAGAACCACGAGCTGGTCCGCTGCTACCATGGCAACCAGGTACCTTGTGACGCCTTGGGAGAGACCGCACTTTCCCCGCGACAGGATGACAATTGTTGCCATGTTAACTGTGCGGAAAGAAATAAAAAACATTAACTTACATTTTGACGGAAACATTCTCTGAAAACTATTATTTTTATCGACAGCTCTTCCGATTGTTAAGATGAAATGTAATTAATGTACCTGCTGAGGAGATTATCGGTAGCCATTACTAAATCGGTAGTGTTTATAATGTAACTGCTGAAATTCAGGAGAATAAGGGGAATCTCATTGAAACCTATCGAATATCGAAATTCCTAGATATCGTCGAAATGGAGCAGTAGCTTCTATAGTTGGGGAGTCTGCCCCTGAAGACGAGTTTTCACAATAGAAAGACATCTCTTCAGAACAAAGACGGGGAGAAATTTCTTTACACAGAGGCTGGTGAATGTGTAGAATTTATCGCCACAGACAGCTCAGGGGGGCAGTTCATTGTTACTTTTTGCAGTGGATACGCGGAGAGGGCGCCAGAATGTGACTGAGAGGGATAATAAATCAGCTATGTTGGAATGGCGGAGAAGGCTCGGTGCTCAAATGGCTGAATTCAGCTGCCGTACGCTATGTGCTGAGCACGGATATCAATGGACTGGAATATATTCTGATCTTTGGCGTCAGAAGAAAAAGTTGAGACCGGCAAGTGTTAAGAGAATATTAAACTGATTAATATACCACGTATCAGTGTGACAGATATTCAACTCCCCTCAACTGTAAACACGAAAGGAATTGGGAATATAAGAACATTAGTAATAGTTGCATTCGCTGAGCATATTAATATCCCTCTGCATGCTGTCAGTTTCCTCCGCACTCTTCGTGTCGGCGACAGATCAAGGCAATGATGAACCCCACGTGGCCTCCTGCTTTCTAACTGGGTAAACGTTGGAGCTACTGATTTGTTTATTTAATTTCCTTAATCCTCTATTCTGCCGTCATGTTCGACCTACCGGAATGAAGGACATGACACTCATCTGTGCTGAGCATCATCTGCCTCTTCACAGCGCAGTTTTGCATCCTATCAATCTCCCTCTGTAACCTCTGACAGCCTTCCACACCATGCACAACACCTCCAACCGATAGTTCCATCACCATATTTACCAACCCATCCCTCCACTTGCTCATCCAGGTCAATTATGTAAGTCACGAAGAATAGGGGTGAAAGAACAAATCCCTGAGGTACACGACCGGTCAACGAACTCAATGCAGAATATGGCCGTCTAAAACAACACTTTGCCTTCTGTGGGAAGCCATTTCTGGATTCACATAGCAATGTTTCCTTGGATCACATGCCTCCTTACATTCACAATAAGCCTTGCATGGGGTACCTTATCAAATACACTCAGCCGATGTTTGTTGAAGCGATACCGTTTGGAAAGACCTGCCTTGCAGTTAGCATGTTGTTAGAGGACAGGAATGAAAGAGAAACCGACTTATCTTTTTCAACGTAGTTATGAGGAAGAGACCAGGCACTTACCAGGAGTAGCTACAATGGCGAGTACAGGGTAGTAAACCAGTTTGAATATCATAAGCACAACACTGATTCGAGAGTCCAACGTCAGCGATTTGTAATTTTCAAGAAGATTTTGAATGTGCCCAAACATGTTCTTCGCCATTCCCGTCGCATTGCGCGATGTACTTCGAAGATTATGATCCATTGCTCGGATAGTCCAGGTTCCCGTTCCCGGTCCGGCCTCTCTCTTCTCTCTCTCTGCAGCCGCTGGTCTCTGATAGCGCAGACTGGCGGCTCTCACAGAAGCTGTTGTTGTGTGGGATACCGTTCATATTAATACATCAGGTAACAGGTAGCCACACCTCCGCGGTGACGTCGACAATCCCCACGGACACACCTTTAATTAGATTCTACGCAATAACAGGTGCAGTTAACCCTTTTTTGTCAGACCGTCTGAGAAGCGATACAAAGGCAGATTGGAAATGCATCTAATATTCCCAGTAGTCGGCTTTCCACGGATTGGGCCATGTGCGCAAATGGACGCAAAATTGAGAAACCTATTGACACACAGCTATACACGGATGTACAAAGGGTCTGAAAAGAAAGGTACACGCATTAAATAATTAAAAAAAGTAATAATGATGAATTAAACAGATCAAAATAATTCTTGCATAGATAGTTGTTAATAATATAGTTGCATTGGTAGTACGAAAATTATATCGTGAGATAACTCCAAAATAACGATTTTCAAAAGCAGAGTTTTGACCAGCGGCCAACCGGGTCTTCGGTTGTTTTGGGAAGAGAGGACTTTAGTCAGCACGGGTATAAAAGTCGACAGCGGGTAAAGTCAAAAGCAGCTTTGTCCAGCGGGCGGGCGGCCGTTTGTGGTTGATCTGCAAGATGACAGCAGGGGCAAATGCTGTAACGATCGTCTGAAAGGACCGTCAAGCAGGTGATCTTCAGGCTTCTGCTTGCCGAGGCGTCAGCTCAGGGAGGCTTCAGTCAAAGTAGGCAAAGAAAAGAAAAGCACTTGGCTAATACTTTTTCTTCCTTCCCTTCTTTATATCAGATCAGCTGGGATAACAGAGATGCCTGGCAGGATAGTTCAATGCTCCTCTTGCGGGATCTGGATTGGCCTAGAGAACTCCAGTAAGCATGACGGCAAGCTAGGAGAACTGCGTTCAGCTGCAGGTTCTGATATTCCGCGTTAAGGAGGTGGAGCTGGAACTGGATAAGCTCAAGATCATTCGGGAGGCTGAAGTGGTGACGGACAGGATATACAGAGGGGGAATTACACACAGGGCGCAGGGCAGAGTAGACTGTGCGACATTCTGGGAGGAGAAAGGGCTAAAGGCCGCAGAGCAGAGTTCCCATGAGGCCATCTCCCTCAATGATTTGGAGACCGTCGCGGAGTTAGGGGGGCGGGAGAATCATCTGACATTGTTCAGTTATAACGGTCGGGTCTCAGGCATTAAGATTGCCTCTCTGACTCCGAAGTGAAGTGAACGTTGAGCGGCGTCCTTGTGTGTTTTGTGGGGGGGGGGGGGGGCGGCAGTCTGAAAGTCCCGATGTGGTGATAGGATATTCATTAATCTAATCTTAGAAGGCAACGATATTTTACATCTGAAAGATCCGAGCAACTGAGAGATGAACGCGATTGGCATTGTCCGTACATGGGGTTTCACCAGCAGCTGATAAAAGAAAAGACACGGCAACTTACTAACAATACAAGAGTCAGTTTCCTGCAAATTAGATGACTACCGAGCGGTAATTACAGATGGGACAATGCGTAATAACGGTCCGGATAAAATAACACATGATGGACTAGCAACAACAACTTATTTAATGGATTTTGCCTTTCGGAACGCTCAGAGCATACAGAAATCAGTATCTGGAAAACAACACAAATGTGCTGAAATAAAAGAGGAAATTGAAAGGCGATGGGACATTGAAAGGATGGCTATTGTCCGGAATTAATTTTTCACCAGCTAAGAAGAAAGAGAAAAGACAAAATACCTTACTATAAATAAATGTGTCAGATTCCTAAAAATTACATGAGGACCGATTAGTGATTACAGACAGGTAAATCCATACGAACAGTTTCGATAAAATAACACAGGAGAGACAAAGACCAACTTCGTTAATAGATAGAACCATTGGGAACTCAGATAACATGCACAAATCAATGCTTGAAGAAACACCACAATATGCTGATTTAAAAGAGGAAAGTGAAAGGGGATGACACACGAACGGGGTTAATATTGTCCCGAAAGTAATATTTGTAAATGGTGCCATCCCAGCCATTAAGAAAAACAGCATTAAAATATTACCCATACCCGTAAAATATTTTTATAATTTTGAAGAAATCTGCAGCACTAAGCACGTCTAAATATGCCGAAAGCTCCGAACAATTGAGAAATGGGCGTGTTTGGTTCAGGATTTATCAGTGGTGCAGTTTGTGTTGTTATCTACTCTCGGACAAGAACCTGATGTCAACGAGTCACAACTGCTTCAAACCTGAATTAGGAATCCTGAACGCTGTATCTAGTCTCTGGTTCCAGGGGAAAAAAACACACCAAAATTCCGAAATGTCCAGCTGCTCCGTTGTCAAGAAGGCCCCCTTAATCCTTTCGTTCCAGAGAAGGAGAAGGAATTTCGTTAGGGGGCCGATTGACTTCCAAAATATTTAAAGCATCCTGTCCTTTCACACCCGGCGGCTAATCGTTGACTCCGCCGTTTATCATGTAAAACATAATTTCACTGAGTAATTGGCAATCGGTTCCTCATTGTGGAGACGCAGTGATACAAAGTGAAGATGTTCTCTCTCTCTCTCTCTCTCTCTCTCTCCTCTCTCTCTCTCTCTCTCTCTCTTCTCTCTCTCCTCTCTCTCTCTCTCTCTCTCTCTCTCTCTCTCTCTCTCTCTCTCTCTCTCTCTCCTCTCTCTCTCTCTCTCTCTCTCTCTCTCTCTCTCTATTTTGCAAGCCACCCAGCCAGAATAGAACGATTTTAAAGACGTTGAGGTGGCAGAAACAATAGATTGCATCCTATAAAGTTACATAAAATATAACATTTATGATATGGATTCTTTAACGATCGGCAGAAAAGAGAGAGTGGGAATAAAGGGATCCAATATAGACCGGCTGTCCGTTAACAGTGGTGTACCGCAGGGGTCAGCGTTGGAACAGCTTCCTTCTGAGATGTATGTCAATGATTTAGACAACGGTGTTAATGGATTTGTGGCTGAATTTGCCGATGATGGAAAGAGAGGTGGAGCAGCGTGTCGTGCTCAGGAAACTAAAAGCCCGCGGAGAGACTGAGATAGTTTAGGAGGATGGGCAAAGAAGTGGCAAGTGAAATACAATTTTAGAAAGTGTATGGTCATGCAAATTGGTGGAAGCAGTAAACGGGTAGACTATTATTTATGTGATGTGATGTAGAGGCTCTATATGGCACCCATGAGAACGTACCTGGAGTATTGTGTGCAGTTTTGGGCTCCTTATTTTAGAAATGATATACTGACATTGGAGAGGGTTCAGAGAAGATTCAGCAGAATGATTCAAGGAATGAAAGGTCTACCGTATGAGGAACGGCTGGCAGCCCTTGGGCTGCATTCCCTGGAGTTCAGGAAAATGAGGCTCTTGATTATCCAGGGCATCAAAGGTTACGGTGTAAAGGCAGAGAGTGGGAATGACTGTAAGAACTTGATCACCCCGTGATTAAATGGCGAAGCAGACTCGATAGGGCGAACGGTCTTCATAATTGAAGAATGCCTTGGCGTTTTCCTTTACACTACCCGCAAAGGCCTTCTCATGCCCCTTTCTTGCTCTTCGTAGCCCCTTCTTAAGCTCCTTTCTTGATACCCGATATTCCTAAACAGAGCCATCTGATCCTTGCTTCCTAAAATTCATGTATGCTGCCTTCTTCCACCTGACTAGATTTTCCACCTCACTTGTCACCCGTGCTTCCTTCACTCTACTATTTTTTATCTTCATCACCGGGACAAATTTATCCCTAACATCCTGCAAGGGATCCTTAAACATCGACCACAAGTCCATAGTACATTTCCGTGCAAAAACATCATTCCATTTCTCACCCGCAAGTTCTAGCCTTATAGCTTCAACAATTACCCGTCTGCAATTAAACATTTTCCTGTCCTCTCTGATTCTATCCTTTTCCATCATAATGCTCAAGGCCAGGGATCAGTGGTTACTGTCCTCCAGATGCTCACGCACTGACAGATCTGTGACCTGACGCGGTTCATAACCTAGTACTAGATCTAGTGTGGCATTGCCCCTAGTCGGCCTCTCAACATACTGTGACAGAAATCCCTCCTGGACACACTTAACAAACTCTGCCCCATCTACACCCTTGGAACTATTCAAGTGCCAATCAATATTATGGAAGTTGAATTCACCCACGTTAACAACCCTGTTATTTTTGCACCTTTCCAAAATCTTCCTCCAAATCTGCTCCTCCAATCTCTGCTGCTACCACGGGGCCTATAGTATACCCCCAGTAGAGTAACAGCTCCCTTCCTGATCCTGACCTCCACTCATATTGACTCAAAAGAGGATCCTGCTATATTACCCACACTTTCTGTAGCTGTAATAATGTCCCAGACCAGTAATGCCACCCCTCCTCCCCTTGTCCCCCCTCTCTATCCATTTTAAAGGACAAACATAGGAATATAGAGAATCCTTTCCTGCCCTGGTGCCAGCCGTGTTTCTGTAATGGACACTGCATCATAATCCTTGTATGTATCCAAGCTCTCAGTTCATCACCTTTGTTCCTGTTACTTCTTGCATTGAAGTACACATACTTTAGCCCTTCTACTTTACTACCTTTACACATTTTATTCTGCCTCCCTATCCTCAAAACCTCTCTAGATTTTAGATCTGGCTTTACTCCATGCATTTCTATCACAGCTCTATCGCTCCGTTCCCATCCCCCTTGCAAATTAGTTTAAACCCTCACGAACCATTCAAGCAAACCTACCTGCAAAAATATTGCTACCCCTCGAGTTCAGGTGCAACCCATCCAATCAGTACAGGTCCCACTTTCCCCAACCTTTAGCAACCTTCTGATCCGTATAGTCATCCTGCTTCCGGTCAGACAAGAACGTAGCACAGGTAGCCAATCCGGGAGGTCCTGCCTTTTAACTTCGCTTTTAACTCCCTGAACTGGCCGTGCAGTACTTCGTCACGCTTCGTACCCATGTCAATTTTTTTTTTTTTTTCCTTCTCTGACAGTCTGCAATTAAAGGGTTAACTGCACCTGCATTCCATAGAACCTAATTAAGGGAGTGTTTCTCTGGGATTGTTGACGTCACCGCGGAGGTGTGGCTGCTGGTTACCTGTTCTATTAATATGTCTCCCTCTCGACGACATTCTCACTCAGAGTCGCCAGTCTACGCTATCAGCGAACAGCGGTCTCCAGTTAGAGAGAGGACAGAGATTGGATCGGGAACAGGAATTTGGAGTATTCCAGCAATGGATCTGCAAAATGAATCGCGGAACGCAATAGCATCTGTAAGGAATATTTTCTGGAAATATCCATATCTGGTTCAAAATCCTAAAGGAATAATTTTGGACATTCAAATCCAACTGGCGCTTGATTCCGTCAAAATGATTTACTTTCCTGTACTCGCCGTTGTAGCTGTCCCTGCTAAGTGTCTTGTCTCTTCCTCGTGATTAACGTTGAGAAGTATGAGTCAGCTTCTCTTTCCTACCTGTCCTCTAACCACGCGCTAATTGCATGACAGGTCTCTCAAACCGGCACCGCTTCAGCAACACCGGCTGAGTGAATTACGGATGTTCGCTCTCCAGCTTTGGGGCTGTCAGCGTCCCGGTTACTTCTCTGTCAGGCAAACGTTATCTGTGTCTCTGTTCCTCTCAAACACTGCCACCTAGTGACCTTTCATGCAGATTCACTCCCAGAGAAGCATGTTCGAGCTCCCACAACCTCCCCGCACAGTGCGCACCCTCCAATCTAGGCAGTATTCCGGCAAATTACATCTGCACCTTTTGTGATGAATACACATGTTTCCGGTGCTTTATGTTCCACAGTCCATTTGGGACGTGGTGGGATAATTTAACTTTCTCGCTGTTTGTTGGAGGGGACTGCATCGAGGGAAGAAAGGAAGGAATGAATGAAGGAATAAATACATAGATAGATAGACAGATAGATAGATAGACAGATAATAAATAATAAGTACTTGAAAGCCCCACCTGATAAAGAGAATGAGGTCACGTGTTCATCATTACTGCCATGATCTACCGCCTACACAAACAGTGCAGTGGAATCTGAGAGTCTGCAGACCGATATCGACTGTTTAACCGAAAGTTCTAGCGTCCAGGCGGAATGAGCACAATGTTGCTAAAAGCGAAGTCACCTACCTGGGAGGGACAAATGGAAGAACAGCATACAATTAAGTGGTAAACGATTGCAGTGTGCTGCCGTGTGGAGATACTTCGGAGTGTTTGTTCTTCAATCACAAAAGTTTGGTTTACAACAACAGCAGGCTAACAAGAAGATAATTGGGATATTGACCTTCATTGCTACAGGGGTGAATTTAAGAGCAGGGAGGTTATGCTGCAACTGCACAAGTTACTGGTTAGGCGGCAGCTAACGTATTGCGTGCAGGTCTGGTTTCCTGACTTGAGGAAGGATTTACTGGCGTTGTAGTGTTCACCATTTTGATTCCAGACATGAGGTGGTGAGACTATCAGAAGAGATTGAACTGACTGGGTCTGCGCACACTGGAATTCAGAAGGATCAGAGACGATCTTTTGGCTACATATAATGTTATGAAAGGGATAGATAAAACAAGGGCAGGAAAATTGTTTCCATTGGTAGGCAAGTCTAGAACTATGGGACATTGACGGAAGCTTGTGGGCAGCGAACGCAGGACGGAGATGAGGAGGAACTGCTTTTCAAAGAGGTCAAGTCAAGTCAAGACAAGTCACTTTCATTGTAATTTCGACCATAATGCTGGTACGGTACGTAGTAAAAAATTAGACAACGTTTTTCAGGACCGTGGTGTACAGGACTGCGTAAAGTGCACAAAACAGTGAAGGCATGACAATAAATAATAAATAGGATAATAGGGGAATATGGTGTAAACACAGGCTCTGGGTGTTGAGGAGTCTGATAGCTTGGGGGAAGAAACTGTTACATGGTTTGGTCGTTACATAGTTTGGAGAGACAGAATGCTTTGGTGCCTTTTTTTTTTCCCAGACGACAGGAGGGAGAAGAGATTGTACGAGGGGTGTATGGGGTCCTTCATAATGCTGTTTCCTTTGCGGATGCAGCGTGTAGTGTAAATGTCCGTGATGGCGGGAAGAGAGACCCTGCTGATCTTCTCAGCTGACCTCACTATCCGCTGCAGGGTCTTGTGTTCCGAAATGATGCAATTGTTGAAAACGAGGAATTCTCTGCCCAATGAAGCACTGGAGGTTACCTCAGTAAATATATTTCAGAGATGTGTTTATAGATGTTTGCGTAGTAGGGTATTAAGTGTTTTATTGGGGGTGGAGAGCAGATAGATGGAAATGATTGCATGGTCAGAGCAGCCATGATCATCTTCAATGGCGGCGCATGCCAGTCCGAACAGATGGACTATTCCGGCTACTATTTCTTCAGTTCTTCTGCTCTAATGTTCTCTCGTTTTTACAGTTTAAGGAAGTTGAATTTCTTTCACTGTGATAGTCGGTACATTAAACAGTTCATTACCACGTCCTGTTTTCAAATCTTTCTCCTGACGCCAAAGATCAGAACACATTCCAGCCATAGATTGTTATCACTCCTTCGCCCATAGGGCTCGGGAGCTGAATTCGCCCGTTCAAGCACCGAGCCTTCTCCGCCATTCCATGATAGCTGATTGATTATCCCTCTCACCCATATTCTGGCGCACACTCCCCGTATCCAGAGACGCCCCGAAGATTCAAGAGCTATTCCTGCAAATGACTCCAATGAGCTGACTCTCACAGCAGTCTTTGGCAAAGAATTCCACACATTCACCAGTCTCGGTTTAAAGAAATTTCCACCCACGTCTTTTCTAAAGTGATTTTTTTTCTATTGCAAACCTCGTCTTCACTTGTAGACTCCCCCAATTCAGAAGCTACCCAATCCACATCCATGATATCTAGACATTTCGATATTCAATGATTTTCAGTGAGATCCGCCACATTCTCCTGAACCTCAGCAGGTACATTATAATCACAACCGATTTAATAATGGCTCCCGATAATCTCCTGAGAGGATACATTCATGCCATGCCATCTCTACTCTAGAAAGTGCTATCGATTAAAATAATTTTTAAAGAATGTTTCCACCCAAATGCGTGTTAATGGTCTTTATCTCACTCCGCACAGTGAACGTGGTGACAATCGTCATCCTGTCGCGGGGAAAGTGCGGTCTCTCCAAAGGCGTCACAATGTATCTGGTTGCCATGGTCGCTGCGGATCAGCTCGTCGTTCTCTTCGATCTGGTATTGAGCAAGATTCTGGTGATGTTCATGACATTTGAGGTCATAGTCTGGTTAGCACGTGTTCCCGTGTGTAACATCCACGCCGTCGTTTTCTACGCCGCCACGGACTGTTCTGTTTGGTTCACCGTCTCTTTCACCTTTGATCGATTTGTCGCCATTTGTTTTCAGAAGCTGAAACGAAAATACTGCACCGGGAGAGCGCGGCGGCTCTGGTTCTGGGGACAGTGACTCTGCTGAGCTGTGTAAAGAAATTTTTCTGGTACTTTTTTTTCGAAGGGTCATATTCATTATTAATTACTTCCGTGCTCTGTAATCGTAGTGACCGTTTATTTTCCCCACTTCAGCTGGCAACATTTCAGGTGATTCATCACCTCTTCACCCCAGTGTTACCCTTTATCCTGGTTCTGATACTCAACAGTTTAACCATCAGGCACGTCTTAGTGGCCAGCCGAGCCCGGAGGAGACTCCGTGTTTCTCGCGATGGCGAGGCGCCCGTCGACCCGGAGATGAAAAACCGCAGGCAATCCCTCCTGTTACTGCTGGTGATGTCGGGGAATTTCATCCTGCTGTGGGCGCTGCTGACGGTGTATTCCGTATGGGATAGCTTCATTATTTACTTTCCATGGGACCCCCCCCCCCCCCGGAATCTCTGCGAGAGCTGGGCTACATGCTGCAACTGCTGAGCTGCTGCACCAACACGGCCCTTTACGCCGTGGTCCAGGCCAGATTCAGGGTGCAGCTGAAGGAGACGGTGAAATCGCCCATAAGTCTCATGACAAAGTTCACTCGGCGTTGTCAGGACCGCATTTATCATCGCTGACGCTTCTCCCATTCCGGGGCAACATTCCCATTTCATCAGTGGCATGTGAATTTCCACTGAGGCTGTGAACAACCCCGATAAGCTACCGTACTCCCCTATACCCGAGAGAATCGGGGACGTGTTCCCAATCTGCCTCCACTTTGCTCTTTCCAGATTACTTGCTTCACGAGCTCCCTGCAATGTCTGCTTCCGTTCCACCAAGTTGGTGATTCGACCGATATTTGCATGAGATGCCTTGCCATCGACATCGGAACACCAACGTATTTCCCTGCCGGTATTTCGTGCGGCCCGAATGCCTGCTCAGGTACGCCCGGTGCAGCTCAATCTGTTTCCTCTGGCGAGAGCTTTTGGTTCCAAGCGCCCCAGGTATTGAACAGTTCCGGAAGACTGGTTACCATGGACAGACTGCAAATCTCCTCTTGATCGGGGTTTCTTTACAATCCGTCTCTCACCCTGAGAATAATTCAGTAACTCGCACTCGTAAAACCACTCGCCCAATCGCCGTTCGTCCGGTTCAAGCAGCAAATGCCATCGCAATGCCTTCTGGTAAATGAAATATATTCTTTGTGCAGCAGAGGTCCAATCTATCGAATTGGATTGAGTACATTAGGTAGGTGGAAAGGTGATTGCTGAGGAAAAACGCAGAATGCCTGTTTATTTATTCAGATTCGGCAAAACTGTGAGATGCTGTGAGAAGTATGGCTCCAGGATAAATACCTCAATTGGTCTGGTTACATCACAGCTGTTTCCCACTGCTTCGTCAGGAATAGCATCTTGCAGTGGAGTATTCCTCCTGAGATATTGATTTGTACGTAAACTCCCCGGAAGGCCGACGCACACCTTTCGTTCAAGTTCGACAGTGAGTTGTTCCGGGGTGTCTGGTGTACTTCACTGACTCGGATGTAGGCAAAATAGTTGACTTTCAGACGACCCCCCACCCAAAAAAACACATTTGCTTTGAGACATACACAAAGTGACGGAGGATCATCGGGCAGTTATTTCACATTAACTCTACAGAGCAAGACCTCTACACAGAGAGTAGTGGGCGCATGGGGTTCACTTCCTGGGATGGTGGTAGAGGCAGTAGGACGAGTGACCTTGAGGAGATTCTGAGCCAGACATGTGCCTATGAGGAAGTCCTAATTTCCAATTACTTTTCTTCGATCCTCCCGGGTTTCCTAATTTCCTGTAGATGTGTCTCCAGCGAAAACTTCTGCTGTTTATTCATTTCCATAGATACAGCCTGTCCTTCTGTGTTCCTCCAGCATTTCCTGTGTTTTTCAAACATCTGCAATTCCCTCGTGTTTCTCCTCCTTTAGTTCTTTTCTGGCTTCTTTTCACTCCTCTTGTGTCACGTTCGTCCCGAACTTGCGAGGTTTTACATACTTCCCCCTTTTTCCTTGAGTAAAATCATCAAATCGCCAGGCAGCTGTCGAGGAATTTATGTATATTCAAGGCAGACTTTGATAGGTTCCTGTTGGGTCAGGGCATGGAGAGATACAGGGAGAGAGCAGGACCAGAAGGATTAGTGGGAAATGGGACCAGTCATGTTTAAATGGTGGAGCAGACTCGATGGGTGAAACTGCCCTATTCTACTCCGATATCCTATGGATACATAGAGGAACGGAGAGCAGAGGAGGCTGACACAAAACAGCAGGATTCCACCATTCACGAACATCGCGACTGACCGGAGTTTACAACAAGGGTCTTTTCAATTCCATCCGTCTGACATCAGAATTCCCTTATGAAACTCCACATTGAATGTCCGGGACAGTCAATTCCTCAGCTTCGCCACTCGGTCGCTGTTGAAATTCCATCTCATCTCTATTCTGAGTGGACCATTCTTTTCTGATGTTGTGCCCCATGTTCCCAGACTCCTCCACATCCACTCTATCTTGGTCGTTTTAATATTTCATAGATTTCAATGAGGTTCCTCCAAATTCCCTCGTTCTTCTAATCTCCAGCGAGTACTGGCCCAGATCTTCATTCGTTATACCTTTAATTCCCGCGGTTACTATCGTATCCTCCACTGGGCCTACTACAATTCTATTTGAACTGCTTTTGGAAGGGGTTGGTGCCGAATGGAGCGGGAAGGGTGGATGGACAAATTGCAATGCTCTGAGCATTGCCACAGCCTACGAGAATCTGCTGGAATGGCCATGAAATGGGGAAAAGCATCAGATAGAATATCCGAGATTTACCTGCCCGGTTCCTCACAGCGACGACACAAATAGAGCTGGGTGAGTAATTGAAACTGCTGTGAGCCAAATCAAATGTGGGGTTCGAATCGGCAAACCGGAGGGAGTGGGACAATCTGACTGAATAGGCCTACAACAACAACCTCTCGCTCAAAGTCAGCAAAATCGAAGAAGTGATTATTGACAAAAGGAAGAGGAATCCCGAGATACATCAGAGGTGCCAACGGTCGGTATATTTAAATTCCGTCATCGTTTCAGAAGATCCGTTCTGGGGCAAGCGCGGAAGTGCCATTACAAAGAAGGCAGGAGAGCACATCCACATCCTTCGAACTTTGCGCAGATTCGGGATGGCAGGCAAAAGTTTGTCACACCTCTATTCATGGGCTTTTGAGAGTACCGACTGGTTCTGTCAAACCCAGTTATGGACCAATGCACAGGGACAGGTAAAACCTCGGGCACAGTCCATCAAAACGGACAGTCCTCCTCACCATTGAGCACATCCTCAAAGAACGTTAAGTGAAGAGAGCAACGCCGATCATCAAGGACCTCCACCAACCGGGACATACACTCTCCTCGATGCTGCCATCACGAGGGAGCAAACGGGTTGCTGCTATCGGGAAGGAGGAAAGGGGGTCGCAGTTCCCACACAACCAGTTCACGAAAAGTTGTTACCCTGCAACTATCGGGCTCATGAACCAGCCTCTATAACCTCACTAACCTGAAATCCGAAATTATTCCACAAGCTATGGACTCATTTTCAAAGACTTTACAACGCAAGCTCTCAGTGTTATTTTTTTTTTATTTGGCCATCAAACTGTATCCCTATCTATCCATCCATCCATTCTTTGTTCAGTAATTTATTTATGTCCTGTTTGCTCAATTTGTCATCTATTGCAGATTGTTTATTTTCTCAGTTTTGGCATGGCACTTCAATGTTTCAGTTGCATTTCTCTTTTGTACTCTGGATGCCATCAAGAAAAGTAACCTCAAGGTAGTATTTGGTGAAATAACACGGTCTGATAATAAACTTACTTTGACTTTGACGTGACCACATGTTCATTGACCCGATAGAGAGAGAGCTCAAGAGCTTGGAATTCAACGTTAAACCTGTTGATGGAGTGGGGATTGATGTAACACCAGGGGAGAATGCAGTACAATGGGAAGATCACGTGCAAAAAGGAAATCGAGGCAGCGAGTACTATAGTAGGAGAAATACACTGAGGTCAGCTGCAGGAAACCAAAGACTTGTAGGTTGTGCTCGTCAGTCGTCCCGCCGACAAGTAATTTGCAGAAGGGTTTCAGGATGTTCTAAAGGTAAATGAGTCAGGCAGAGTGGTCAGCCCTGGGATTAATGACAAAGGGAAAAACAAAACAACAGTAAACAAAGGACATGCGAATGCAAAATTTAGATATTCCATAAAATCATTAGATGAAGGAGCAGAAATAGCCCATTGGGCTATCGAGTCTTCTAAGACAGCCTATCATGGCAGATCCAGAACTCACTCAAACACATCGCTCTAACTTCACGCCGTATTATTTGATACCCTAATCGATCAGGCTGCGATCGATTTTCACCTTCAATATCTGCACGTTCACGGACTCCTCAGCAGCCTGTTCTGAAGTGTCGCGCCTCATTTGTGAGGTTGTGTCCTCCAGTGAATGATACCTCCACCAGAGGAAACAGTCACTCCACATCGACCCAATCTAGTCCTTTCAACATTCTGCGGGTTTTAATGAGATGCACCCCCATGATTCTAAAGTCCAGCGAGTACAGGACCAGAGCTGTCAAACACTTCTGTTATGTTAACCCTTTATTCCGAGAATTGTCATCATGACCCTCCTCTGAACTCTTTTCAATGACAACAAAAATCTTTTCTGAAATATGGGACACCAATCTGTTTGCAATACTCTCATGTGTGGCCTGACTATAGACTTATAAACCGTCAGCATTAGTTCCTTGCTTTTATATCCCATTCCCCTTGAAATAAATATCAACATTGCGTTTGCCTTCTTTACCACAGATGTAATCAATAAACTATTCTTCTGGAAGTCTGAAGCGAGTGCTCCTGAGTCCTCCTGCACCTCTGGCATTTGAATTTTCTACTCATTTAGGTAATAATCTGTCCTATTTTTCATTTTACCAAAATAGATTTTCGTACATTTTCCAAAACTGTATTCCATCTGCTACCGCCCTCCCCATTCTTCCAATTTGTCTAAGTCTTGCTGCAAACTCATTGCTTCCTCAGCACTACCTAGCCCATCCCCACCTATCTTCATATCTTCTGCAAAGTTTACCAGAAAGGCATGAATTCCATTATCCAAATCATGGACAAACAATGCTAAAAGTACATGTACCGATTCTGACCCTGAACCACACCTCTAGACACCGGCAGCCAACCACAAATGGCCCCCTTTATTCGCACTAGTTGCCTCCTGCCTGACATCCATTCCTCTGTCAACGCCCGTATCTTTCCTGTAACTACATAGGATTTTACCTTGTTAAGTAGCCTGATGTGTGGCACCTTATCAAGCACTTTCTGAAAATCCAGGTAAATGACATCCACGGCCTCACCTTTATTCCCGCTGTTTGTCACTTCCTGGAAGAACTCTAACAGATTTGTCAGCCCAGATTTCCATTCAGAGAAACCCTGCTAACTTTGGCTTATTTTCTGATTAGTTTCAAAGAACCTTGCAATCTCATCCTTAATAATGGACTCCAACACTTTCCCAGTTAGATTAAGCTAAATTGCCTAAAATTTCCTAGGAGATTTATCCACCTTAAGACCTTTGTGTTTTCCGAGCACTCTTTCATTTGGCACACCGATGGCACTCACTTCCCGTCCCTGACACTCTCGGAACTCCAGCATACTGATAATGTCTTCCACAGCAAACACTTTTACAAAGAACCCGCTAAGCCCATGGGTCATTTCTTAGCCCTCATTGCTGCTTTATAGTCGTAAATATAGAAAATTAGCTTTCAATTGCTGTGCCCCTAGGTCTGGCTTGGAACAACAATATATGGAGTTATATAAACCACATTATCAATAATTCAATGGGGACCATTTTAGGGACAGTGCCCATAATCGCAGAAGTTTCAAGGTTGCTATAGGTTGTGATTAAAATGGTCTTCACGGGTCAGCGCTAAGTTGGCCGAATGCCGGATACAAATGCATTGGGCAGGAACTGGGGAACGTTCATTAAGAATCGCCGTCGGGTCTAAGTCCACATATGACATTTGGATACATTATAATATCGATCTAGTAACAGCATGTTTTTTGTTGATGAAGATGAAGCTAAGTTAGAAGAAAGACAATGCAATGTTCGAGAAGTTAAATGTTTTGAAGCAATGTAGATACGGACAGGAGAAACAAATGATGTTTAATGTTTAGTCATCCTATATCGATACAGACATGTGGAGTTTAACAAACAAAGCGGGAATGTTGAAACAACGGATATTGAGAAGGTATATGAGGAACAAATAGGGAGCGAGAGAATTTCAAATATGATAAGGGGAAATTAAAGTCTGACGCAGTAGTATTTCAGTGAAGTGAAGGAAATTACAGTGGTATGAGAAAGGTGATGGCTAAAAGAAATTGAAGAAGATGCTGTCAGGATTGTCTGCAGGGCAGAAATGCGGTGAGCTGGCAATATAAGGGAATGTGCAGAATACATATGATTTAAAAACCACAAAATACTCTAAGGACAAATTGATAAAATCGGGACAAACGGGGAAGTAAAATTTATGGGAAGACCGAAGATTTGTAAGCTGTCAAAAACGTTCAGAGTGCTATTAATAAAATCATTAGAGGGAAAAAGATGAAATATGAAAGCAAACAATATCAAAATGGATCGTGAAAGCGTTTTTACGTGAATAAAAAAAATCAAAGCGAAATGACGGTGAATGTAGGAGGACTGCTAGAAAATGAGGTAGGCAAAATAACAACGGGGGAAAAGGAGATGGCAGATGAGGTAAATGAGTATATGGCATCCAGCTGCACTGTGGAAGACACTGGCCGTTTGCCTGATGTCGAACTGTGTGAGGGAAGAGAAGTGGGTGCAGGTATTGTTACAAGAGAGAAGGTGCTCAAGCACCTGAAAGACTTCAGGGTGCATAGGTCACCCGGAGCAGATCAATTGTACCTTCACGTTCCAAAAGAGTGAGCGGAAGAGAATGCAGAGGCATTAGTATTGATCATTCTAAAATCAGTGGGATTTGGCATGGTGCCAGGGGATTGAAACATTGTAAATGCCGCTTTACTCTTCAGGAACGGAGGAAGGGAGCATAAAATAAATTATAGACCACATGGCCTGACAGTTGTTGGGAAAAATGTTGGATTTAATCAGCATCTCAGGAGGAATACTCAGTACAAGATGCTATTCCTGAAGGATCTGCGGGAATAAGCTCTGATGTATCCAGACCAATTGATGGTATTTATGCTAGAGCCATACTTCTAACAGCATTTCACATTCCATGCCCAATCTCAATTAATACATAGACATCCGGTGCTTTACCTCAGCAATCACCTTCCCCCATATGTACTCAATCAAATTCGGCAGACAAGTCCACGACTGCACAAAGTGTCCAATAATGTATTTTATTTACCAGTAGGGATTGGGATGGCAGTTGCTGCTTGAGACGGACTAAGGGCGATTGGCCGAGTGGTTTTACGAGTGCGAGTTACTGAATTATTATCGAGGAGACAGACATATTTCAAAGAACTCCGGACAAGTGGAGATTTGCAGTCTGTCCACGGTTACCAGTCTTCCCGAACCGTTCAATAGCTGGGGTAACTTGGAACCAAAAGCTCTCGCCAGAGGAAAGAGATAGCGCTACACCGGGCGTATCTGAGAAGGCATTCGGGCCGCACGGAATACTCGCAGGGCACAAGGGTCGTATTGCAATGGTGATGTCAAAGGTTCGCATATAAATAACGGTAGAATCACCCACTTGGTGGAACGGAAGGAGACATTACAGGGAACTCGTGAAGAATGAAAACTGGAAGGAGCAGAGTGGAGGCAGATTGGGAACACGTCCCCGATCGTACTCGTGCATGGAGTGGGGGAGGGCGGGAGAAAGTCGGGGACGTTCACAGCCCCAATGACTGCACGTGCCACTGACGAAATGGGATATTTTGCGGTGGTATGGGAGAAGCGTCACCGAGGATGAATGCGGTCCCGACAACGCCGAGTCAACTTTGCCATGAGATATAAGGGGGATTTCAACGTCTCCTTCAGCTGCACCCTGAACCTGGCCTGGACCACGGCGTAAAGGGCCGTGTTGGTGCAGCAGCTCAGCAGTTGCAGCATGTAGCCCAAATCCTGCAGATGATTCGATCGTAGCACTTTAACGTAATAAAATAGGCTCTCCCATACGGAAAGCACGGTGAGCAGCGCCCACAGCAGGATGAAATTCCCCGACATCACGAGCAGTAACAGGAGGGATTGTCTGCGGTTCTTCATCTCCGGGTCGGCGGGCCTCTCGCTTTCGCGCGAACCATGGAGTCTCCTGCGGGCACGGCTGGCCACTAAGACGTGCCTGATGGTTAAGCTGTTCAACAGGAGAATCAGTACGAAGGGGAATATTGGGGTGAGAAGGAAATGAATCAGTGTGAAGGTTGTCTCCTGAGATGGGGAAAAACGAAATGAACGCATACAGAGCACGGGCGAAATTCTCATCGAATATAACCCATTGAGCAAGAAGTACCAGAAAATGTTCTTTACGCAGCTCAGCAGAGTCACTGTCCCCAGAACCAGAGCCGCCGCTCTCCCGGTGCAGTATTTTCGTTGCAGCTTCTGAAAACAAATGGCAACAAATCGATCAAAGGTGAAAGTGACGGTGAACCAGACAGAACAGTCCGTGGCGGTGTAGAACACGAGGGCGTGAATGTTACAAACAGGGACACGATGCGAACAGATGAAGACATCTACTGGAATGTAAGTCATCGGAATCTTGCTCAATACCAGGTCGAAGAGAACCACGAGCTGATCCGCTGCTACCATGGCAACTAGGTACCTTGTGACGCCTTGGAAGAGACCGCACTTTCCCTGCGACAGGATGACAATTGTTGCCATGTTAACTGTGCGGAAAGAAATAAAAACCATTAACTTACATTTTGACGGAAACATTCTCTGAAAACTGTTATTTTTATCGACACCCTTTCCGATTGTTAAGATGAAATGAAATTAATGTACCTGCTGAGGAGATTATCGGGAGCCATTACTAAATCGGTAGTGTTTATAATGTTCCTGCTGAAATTCAGGAGAATGAGGGGAATCTCATTGAAACCTATCGAATATCGAAATTCCTAGATATCGTCGAAATGGAGCAGTAGCTTCTGTAGTTGGGGAGTCTGCACCTGAAGACGAGTTTTCACAATAGAAAGACATCTCTTTAGAACAGAAACGGGGAGAAATTTCTTTACACAGTGGCTGGTGAATGCGTAGAATTTATGGCCACAGACAGCTCAGGGGGGCAGTTCATTGGTATCTTTTGTAGTGGATACGCGGAGAGGACGCCAGAATGTGATTGAGAGGGATAATAAATCAGATATTGTTGAATGGCGGAGAAGGCTCGGTGCTCAAATGGCTGAATTCAGCTGCCGTACGCTATGTGCTGAGCACGGATATGAATGGACTGGAATATATTCTGATCTTTGGCGTCAGAAGAAAGAGTTGAGACCGGCAAGTGTTAAGAGAATATTAAAATGATTAATATACCACGTATCAGTGTGACAGATATTCAACTCCCCTCAACTGGAAACACGGGAGGAATTGGGAATATAAGAACATTAGTAATAGAAGCAGAAGTACTCCTTCTGTTCGGACTGGCATGATCTGGCACTGCAGATGATCATGGCTGATCTAGAAACATAGACACATGGAAATACTACACCACAATACAGGGCCTTCGGCCCGCAAAACTATAACGAACATTTCGTTGCCTTAGAAATTATCAGCCTTACCTATCGCCCTCTATTTTTCCACGTTCCATGTACCTATCCAAAATTCTCCTCAGAGATCTTATCGTATCAGCCTCCAACACCGTTGCTGGGAGCCCATTCCACGAACTCGCCGATCTCTGCATAAACAAAAAGACTCCTGAATCCTCCTCTGTTACCTACTCCCTAGCACCCTAAACCTGCTTCCTCTTCTGGCACCCATTTCAGCCCTTGGAAATAGCCTCTGACTATCCACATGATCAATTCCACTCATGATCTTATACACCTTTATCAGGTTACCTCTCATCCTCCGTCGCTCCCTGGCGAGAGGGCCGAGTTCTCTCAACCTGGTTTCATAAGGCATATCCTCTATTCCAGGCATCACCCTTGTAAATCTCCTCTGTACATTTTCTATGTTTTCCACATCCTTTCTGTAGAGAGGCGACCAGAACTGATCACAGTACGCCAGGTGCGGTCTGAGAAGAGTCCTATAAAGGTGCAATATTTCCTCTCGGCTCCTAAACAGAATTCCACGATTGATGAAGGTTCATACACTATGCCTTCTTAACCACAGAGTCAACCTTCGTATCAGCTCTGTGCGTCCCATAGACTCGGACCCCAAGATCAGTCTGATCTTCAAACACCGCCAACAGTCTTACAATTAATACTATATTATATCATCATATTTGAACTACCAAAATAAGCCACCACAAATATCTTGTTTGAACTCTATTTGGCACTTTTCAGCCCAGTTTTGCATCTTATCAATGCCTCGTTGTAAACACTGACGGCCATCTACACAATCCACACCTTCAAGCTTTGTGTCATCAGCAAACCTCCGAAACCATCCCTTCAGATCTTCATCCAGGTCATTAAAAAAAATATCACGAAGGGCAACAGCCCCAGACCAAATCGATGAGGCACTTCACTGGTTACCTGCATCCATGCAGAGTATGACCCGTCTACAAGCAGTCTTTGCTTTATCTGGGCACGCCAGTTCTGGATCCGCAGAGAAATGTCAGCCTACATCTCATTCCTCCTTACTTTCTCAATGAGCCTTGCATGGATTACCTTAGAAAATGCCTTGCCGAAATCTATATGCACTACACCTACTGCTCTCCCTTCATGAACATTTTTAGTCACATCCTCAAAACATTCAGTCAGGCTCATCTGGCACGGACTGCCCTTGACAAAGTCATGCTGACTATTCCTAACAATATTATAGCATTCTAAGTGTTCATAAATTCTGCCTTTCAGGAACTTTCCATCAACTAATGAACCACTGAAGTACGACTGACGATATTCTAATCGCTGCATACCCATCATTTCCACATAGACCTCGATTCTTCTACTATGCAAAAACTCTGCCAGACAGACTTAAATATTTTTTTTTATTATTGTGGTAGCCTCCACTGCTTCTTTGAGCAGAGAATTCCACAGATTCAGCACCCATCAAAGAAGAAGCTTCCCCTCATCACGGTCCTCAATTTACAGCCCAGAAATTTCAGGCTCTGTCCCGTTGTTCTCGTTTTACCTGCCAGTGGAAACCACTGTCCTTCCACTATCTAATCCATACATTCCCTAATTACATATGTTTCTAGATGGTTTCCTGTCATCCTTCTAAGTTCCAGCGAGTACGATTCCAGGCGACTCAATTTCCGCTCATAGTCGAACACCCTCATCTCTAGAATCAGCTGATGAACAGCCTACACAGACAGTTTATCCATCCTCGTCGGGAGACCAGATCTACACAGTACTCCGGATGCCGCCTCACCAGTACCTTGCGCAGTTGCAGCCTGTCCTCCCCGCTCTGAAATTCAATCGCTCTGGCAAAAAAGGCAAACTTCCCATTTGCCTTCCTGATAGGCTGCTGCACCTGCAAACCAACCTTTTGTGTTTCATGCACAAGCACGCCAAAGTCCCTCCGCACAGCAGCATACTGCGATCGTTTACCACTTAACGAATATTCTGTCCTTCCATTTTCTCTTCCCAAGTGGATGACCTCGCTTTTACCAACTTTGCACTCCATCTGCCTGACGCTGGTACATTCGCTGAACATATTAATATCACTCTGCATGCTGTCAGTTTCCTCCGCACTCTTCGTGTCGGCGACAGATCAAGGCAGTGATGATGCCCACGTGACCTCCTGCTTTCTAACTGGGTAAACGTTGGAGCTACTGATTTGTTTATTCAATTTCGTTAATCCACAATTCTGCCGTCATGTTCGACCTACCGGAATGAAGGACATGACACTCATCTGTGATGAGCATCATCTGCCTCTTCACAGCGCAGTTTTGCATCCTATCAATCTCCCTCTGTAACCTCTGACAGCCTTCCACACCATCCACAACACCTCCTACATATATTCCCATCACCATATTTACCAATCCATCCCTCCACTTGCTCATCCAGGTCATTTATGTAAGTCACGAAGAATAGGGCTGAAAGAACAAATCCCTGAGGCACAAGACTGGTCAACGAGCTCAATGCAGAATATGGCCGTCTGAAACAAAACTTTGCCTTCTGTGGGAAGCCATTTCTGGATCCACATAGCAATGTTTCCTTGGATCACATGCCTTCTTACATTCACAATAAGCCTTGCATGGGGTACCTTATCAAATACACTCAACCGATGTTTGCTGAAGAGATACCCTTTGGAAAGACCTGCCTTGCAGTTAGCATGTTGTTAGAGGACAGGTATGAAAGAGAAGCTGACTTATCTTTTTCAACGTAGTTATGAGGAAGAGACCAGGCACTTACCAGGAGTAGCTACAATGGCGAGTACAGAGTAGTAAACCAGTTTGAATATCAGAAGCACCACACTGATTCGATAGTCCAACGTCAGCGATTGGTAATTTTCAAAAATATATTGAATGCTTCCGAAAATGTTCTTCGCCATTCCCGTCGCATTGTGCGATGTTCTTCGAAGATTATGATCCATTGCCGGGATAGTTGAGCTTCGTGTTCCCACTACAGCTTCTGTCTTCTCTCTCTCTCTGCAGCCGCTGGTCTCTGATAGCGCAGACTGGCGGCTCTCACAGAAGCTGTTGTTGTGTGGGATACCGTACATATTAATATACCAGGTAACCAGTAGCCACACCTCCGCGGTGACGTCGACAATCCCCACGGACACACCTTTAATTCGATTCTGCGCAATCACATTGCAGTTAACGCTTTTTTTTTTCAGACCGTCAGAGAAGCGATACAAAGGCAGATTGGAAATGAATCTAATAGTCCGAGTAGTCAGCTTTCCACGGATTGGGCCATGTGTGTAAATGGACACAACATTGAGAAACCTATTGACACACAGCTAGACACGGATATACAAAGGGTGTGGAAAGATAGGTACACGCAACAAATAATTAAAAAAAATAAAACAATAACGATGAATTAAACAGATCGAAATAATTATTGCATAGATAGTTGTTAATAATATAGTTGCATAGGTAATTCGAAAATTATATCGAGTTAGATAATTCCAAAATAATGATTTTCA
This sequence comes from Hemitrygon akajei, assembly GCF_048418815.1. Taxonomy (NCBI): domain Eukaryota; kingdom Metazoa; phylum Chordata; class Chondrichthyes; order Myliobatiformes; family Dasyatidae; genus Hemitrygon; species Hemitrygon akajei. Next base: position 2,719,994 of record NW_027331926.1, on the reverse strand, counting down.
AAAGCAGAGTTTTGACCAGCGGCCAACCGGGTTTTTGGGTGTTTTGGGAGGAGAAGACTTCAGCCAACACGGGTATAAATGTCTACAGCGTGAAGAGCCAAAAGCAGACGAAGGCAGGGGCAAATGCTGTAACGATCGTCTGAATGGACCATCAAGCAGGTGATCTTCAGGTTTCTGCTCGCCGAGGCGACAGCTCACGGAGGCTTCAGACAAAGTAGGCAAAGGAAAGAAAAGCACTTGGCTAAGACTTTTCTTCCTTCCCTTCTTTCTATCTGATGAGATAGGATGAGAGAGATGCCAGGGAGGATAGCTGAATGCTCATATTGCGGGATCCGGCATGGCATAGAGAACTCCAGTAACCCTGACGTCGACAGCTGCGAGAGCTGCGTTCAGCTGCAGCTTCTGATATTCCGCGTTAAGGAGGCGGAGCTGGAACTGGATGAGCTCCAGATCATTCGGGAGGCTGAGGTGGTCACTCACAGGACATATGCAGAGGCAGTTAAACCCAGGGCGCAGGGCACAGTAGACTGTGCGATATTCTGGAAGGAGAAACGGCTAAAAGGAGCACTGCAGAGTTACCATGTGGCAATCTATCTCAACGTTTTGGATACCGTCGCGGAGTTTTGGTGGGTGGGGCGCGGAGGAATGACCTGACATTGTTCATTTATAGTGGTCGGGTCTCAAGCACTAAGATTGCCTCTGTGTCTCAGAAGAGAAGTGGGCGTTGAGCGGTGTCCTTGAGTGTTTTGTAGGGGGTCGATGGTGCGGCGGCGTGAAAGTCTCGATGTGGTGATAGGATATTCTTTAGTAGTGCGGATAGGTAGCTCTGTCGGCGATAACGTCTCGGATTATGTCCTCATCATTCCTAACTGGGTGTGTGAGCAGCTAGAAATCGTGTTCCATTGAGTTACCAATGACATGGGTACTATGAGTGACGACGTATTGCACTGCCATGTTCCGGGAGTTACAGTGAAGTTAAAAGGCAGGAACTTCCTGGATTTTCTGCCCGTGCTGCGGACTTGTGAGGCCAGAACTAGGAAGGTTATACAGATAGTAGGTGTATAAAGAGATGTTGTTATATCCTAGTCGTCTGCAAAAGAATGCCAAAATTGTGTTTGGCTACCTCACTTTTCTGCAAATGTTGCTGTTACGGAATCTATTCAAAAGACTCTCACCTCTCCTTTTTTTCCATTGTTAAAACAGTCCAGACCTATACAGAGCGTGCACAGTTTATTACATGGCGAAGGAGTTGTTTTTATACACCAGTCCTTTGAAAATGGATTGGAACATGGATTTGGCTCCCTCATCACTGACACAATCTGCAGATCTTCCTGTGGCTCTGCAACTCTGTTTAATCAATTCAGTTTTTCTTCCCATTTTCGAAATAACCCACGCCTTTATTCCCTCTGCCAATGTGTGAGACTAGGCACTTCCCGGCATAAATCTGTCATGATATAAAGAAATCCGAGGAGTGAGCGACATTTTAATCCCGAAAACGTATTGCTAACGAGAGTGCTGAGAGGAGAGTTGTCTTCTTACTCTTACCGGTTGAGCGTCAAAGTGGGTGCGGTTTTTCATCGATTCTGTCCACATGATTATTATTCTATTACGAATTTATTGAGTATCCTAGCAAGGAAATGATTCCTGTGGTATATAGAAATGTATGTATACTGACCCCACCTCTCGGTTCCTTCGGCTGCCTCTGTCCAGGGAAAGCTCTCCCCGGCCACTTACATCCGGTTCCCCCAAGCCTAGTAAGATTGAGATAGGTCAATTCCAAACCAACTCTTACCGAACTTCTGAATTAAATGGATAATGCAAATCAGTAAAAATATAAAGCAGGACATTGCCCTATTTTGATAGTCATTGTCCATTGAATTTTGTACTTAGAACGGAAACGCAAACAAAATGCTGGGGTTATCTCAGCATCTCTGGAAATGAGAAAACGCTCGATGTTTCGGGCCGAGACCGTTCATTAGGACTTAGCAGCAGTCCTACGTTTTCCCTCGACATAGTATCAGTCAGTTCCAAGCTCATTAAAGGCATTTGCAACTAATCACCGTGGTACAGAGACTAAGCAAAAACGGATAAAAAATTATCCGTAACTCTTACCGATTTAAGACCGCAAGGACGTAAGTCCATAGTATATCGGAGCCGAAGTGGAGCATTTGGCCGATCATGTACTCAATCATGGCTGATCCTGTGTTTCCCTTCCTCACCGCCATTTCCCAGCCTTCTCGCTGAAACCATGGGAGCCAACAAAATATAAATCTCTGTCTTAAATACACCGAAAGACCTGGACTCCAAAGCTGAACGTGGTAACAAGTCCCCAAATTCACCATACTCCGGAGGAAGAACGTTCTCCGCATCTCTGTTTGAAATAGACGCGTTTCTATTCTGAGTCTACGCCGTCTTGTCTCAGGCACCCCAACCTTAAGAAACATCCTTTCCACATCCACTCTACCGAAGGTTTTCAAAATTCGAAAGGTTTAAATGAAATCCCACTTCAGTCTTCTGAATTCCTGCGAGTAACAGAGCCACGACACTGACTGATTTCTCGTATAATTGCCCTTTCATTCCTGAAATTATCCTTGTGAAACTCCCCTAGGTCCTTTCCAATGCCAGCACATCTTTTTTTGAGATGAGGATCCTAAAACTATTCACAATAATTACGCTGAGGCTGCAGCACTGCCTTGTAAAGCCGCATCACCGCATCACTGGTCTTGCATTCTAGACCTCCTGAAATGAATGCTAACATTAGAGTTTTCTTCCTTATCTCCGACTCTACCAGTATGTTAACCCTTTAGGTGTTCTGCACAAGGACTCGCAAATATAATTTGCACCTCAGTTTGGTGGATTTTCTCCACGATTAGTAAATAGTCTGCACATTGGATTCTACTTAACAAAGCGCATGACCATGCATTTCCAACATTGCATTTAACTTGCCACTTTCTTGCCCATTCTCCTTATCTTTCTAAGTTCTTCTGCAAACGGCCCATTTCCTCAACAGTACCTGCCCCTACGGCAATATTTGTACCATCTGCAAACTTGGCAACAAAGCCATCTACTCCATCATATATGTCATTGGCACGCAGTATAATAAAGTGGTCCCTGCACGGACGACTAGTCACGGGCAGCCAATCAGAAACAGATCCTTTGATTTCCACTCGCTTGCGCCTACCGTTCAACCAATGCTCATGGTATGTCGTGTAATTCCATGGACACTTAATTTGGAAAGCAGTTTCATGTGTGGCACCTTGTCAAAGGTCTTTTGAAGGCCCAAATGCACAAAATTCTTTGCACCCCCTATATCTATCCTACATATCCTCCTCAAGGATTCAGCAAGTTCGTCAGGCAAGATTTTAACAGACTTCTGAGATATGTAAGTCTCTTGGGCCTGATGATATCTGCGCAGAATACTGAGAGAGGAACGAGGTGAATTTGTCCTTTCTTGTCCTCTGTAACCTTGTCCTGCAGAACTGAATTGGACTGGACTCTCTGACGGTGGTGTCTAAAACCAGGATGTTGTCCAAGCTGCATGCCATCTTGGACAATGTCTCCCATCCGCTCCATAATGTACTGGTTAGGCACAGGAGTACGTTCAGCCAAAGACTCATTCCACCGAGATGCAACCCTGAGCGTCATAGGAAGTCATTCCTGCCTGTGGCCATCAAACTTTACAACTTCTACCTCGGAGTGTCAGACACCCTGAACAAATACCAGGGTCTTATTTCCACTTAGCATAATTTACTTATTAATATTCAATTATTTATGTTTTTTTAAATATTGCTATATTTCTACACTATTCTTGGTTGGTGCGACTGTAGCGAAAGCCAATTTCCCTCGAGATCAATAAAGTATGTCTGTCTGTCTGTCCGTCTGTCCCTTCTCAACACCTTCCCAACCACTGAGGTCAGACTGTCAGGTGTATAACTCCCTTTCAGCTATTTCTCTCTTTCCCTAAAGAGTGAAGTGGCTTTAGCAATATTTCTGTCCTCTGGCGCCATGCGAGAGTCTAATGATTTTAGTAAGATCATTGGTAATGCTTCCACAATCTTTATGAACCCTAATTTGGAGTTCATCTGGTCCGGATGATTCATGCACCGTTTGGTCTTTCAGCTTTTTGAGCAGTTTCTCTCTTGTAGGAATAACTGCACCCATTTCCGTTCCTTCACATACTACAACATCAGACACACTGCTAGTATCTTTCACAGTGACGATTCATGCAAAATAGTTATTTATTTCATCTGCCATCTAATTGTCTCCCGTTATTATTTCTCATTTTCTAGCGGTCCTACATTCACTCTCATTTTTCTTTCACCACACACCTTGAAATTCTTCACTAGCTTGCTTTCATATTTTATCCTTTCCCTTCTAATATGTCTGTTATTTGTTCTCTGTAGGTTTTTGAAAACTTCCCAAAACTCTATTTTCCACGAGTTTTTGCTTTGTTATATGCCTTCCTTTTGCTTTTACGTTTTGCCATGATGGTGCTAATTTGTCATTTGAGTATTTATCTGTTTTTTTAGAATGCATTCTGCACGTTTCTCTGTCTCACCAGATACTCCCCGCATTTCTGCACCGCAGACAATCCTGACAGCGTCTCCTTCATTTGTTATATGGCCAACACCTTGGTCATACGACTGTAAGTTCCTTTACTACACTGAAAGATTGATTGCTGGGGGACAGCCTACCTGGGGGAAGCAACATTGGCCGCGCCTCTAGCAGAGAGTCCGGACCTGTGTCTCAGAAGGTTAGGGAAAAGTTGAGGAAGGCAGTAGTGTAGGGGCCTCTATATTTAGGGGGCAGACATGCGATTCTGTGGACGCCGGGAAAAAACTCAGATGCTAGTTAGCCTCCCAGTTGCCAGGGTCCGGGTTGTTTCAGATCGTTTGAAAGATACCTTGCATTGTGAGAGAGAGCATCCAGAGGTCGTGGGACATATTGATACCAATGGCATAGGTAGGAAATGGGAAAAGGTCCCGAAAAATAGACGACAGGGAGTCAGGAAGGAAGTTCAGAACCAAGAATGCAAAGGTATAATCTCGGGATTACTGACTGTGGTATGCGACAGTGAGAATAGAATTAAAATGAGGTGGAGGATATATACGTGTCTGACGGATTGGAGCAGCGGACAAGGGATTCACATTTTTTGGATCATTAGGACCTCTTTTGGGGCAGGTGAGACCTGCACAAAAATAACGGACTGCACTTCAATCCCAGGGGGAGCAATAACCCGGTGAGGCGGTTTGCTAATAATACTGGGGAGAATATCAACTACAATTCTTGGGGGGTGGGGGGTGCTGGTAACGGAACTGAGTGCACTGAAGAAGAGGAGGTTCTCTCACAATTAGAGAAAGCTTGTCGACAGTGCGAATGGGAGGATAAGGAGATGATAGAGAAGGGACGCGCTCAGACCGACGGTCTGAGATGTGTTTATCTTAACGCAAGGAGTATTGTGAGCACAGCGGATGAGCTTAGAGCATGGATCAGTACCTGGAGCAATGATGTTGTGGACATTGCAGGGACTTATATGGCTTAGAGACAGGGAGGGGTCGTGGCACTGTTGATTAGAGACAGTGCCACGATTGCAAAGAAGGTGGACGTCATGCTGGTATTGTCTACGGAGTCTCTGAGGGTGGAGGTTAGGAACAGGAAGGGTCAATAACTAGTGGGTGTTTTTATAGTCCTCCCAATAGTAACAGGGATATCGAGGCGCAGATAGGGAAGGAGATCCAGGAAAGTTGTAATCATCGCAGGGTTGTCGTGATGGGAGATTTTAATTTTCCAAATATCGATTGGCATCTCCCTGGAGAAAGGTTTTAGATGGGGTGGAGCTTGTGAAGATTTCTTGACAAAATGTGAAAATAAGCCTACAAGAGGGGAAAACTGTACTTGATTTGGTATTGGGATATGAACCTGGTCAGGTGTCAGATTTATCAGTGGAAGAGCATTTTGTAGATAGTGATCATAATTCTACACGTTTGTATCTCCTTTACAATACCATTGGAGAGAGACAAGAACAGCAAAGTTAGAAACGCGTTTAATTGTAGTAAGGGGAAACGTGAGGCTATCAGGGAGGAAATTGGAAGCTGAGATTCGGAACAGATGTTCTCAGCGAAAAGTACGGTAGAAATGAGGAAAATGTTCAGGGTATATTTTTGTGGATTTCTGTAAAGGTAGATTCCAATGAGACAGGGAAGTTATGCTGGAGTACAGGAACTGTGATGTACAAAGGCTGTAATAAATCTGGTCAAGAAGAAAGCAAATCCTTACAAATAGTTCAGAGAGCTCGGTAATGTTAGAGTTCTAGACGATTGTAAACCTGACAGGAAGGAACTTAATTAGGCGAGCCAAAAGGGGTCATGTGAAGACCTTAGCGGGTAAGATTCAGGAAAAACTGAAGGCATTCTACAATTATGTGAACAAGAAGCTAAAACGTGAAAAAATGGTACCTATCACGTATGACAGTGGGAAAGTGTCAGGCTTGTAAAGATGACTTGCAGCGAGCTTAAAAGCTTGAGCATGTAGATATTTAGAAAGAGGATGTGCTGGAGCTTCTGGAAAACATCGTTGGAGATGTCGCCGGTAGCGGATGTGTTGCACCCCAGGCAACTGTGGAAGGCAAGGAAGCAGGTTGCTGAGCCTCTGCGATGATCTTTGCATCAACTGTTGAGACCGGAGAGGTTGCGGAGGATTGGCTGTTTGCAGATGTTGCTATGTAATTCAGGAAAGGGAGTAGAGATAGCCCAGAAAAAATATAGACCAGTGAGCTGTTTGTCTGTGGTTGGTACGTTGATGTAGACAATCCTGAGAGGCATGATTCATGAACATTTGCAGAAGCATCGTATAATCAGCACTAGTCAGTGTGGCGTGCCTCACGAACCTGATTCATTTTTTTAGAATGTGAGTAAACATGTAGTTGAAGGAAGTGCAGTAGATGTAGAGGATATGGATTTCACCAAGGCACTTAATAAGGTACACCTTGGAAGGCTTATTGAGAGAGTAAGGATGCATGGGATCCAGGGGGACATTGCTTTGTGGACCCGGAACTGGCTTGCCCACAGAAGACAATGAATGGTTGTAGACGGGTGATATTCTGCATGGAGATCGTTATCCAGTGGAGTGCCTCAGTGATCTGTTCTGGTACTCTTACTCTTCCTGATGTTTAGAAATGACCTGGGTGGGGAAGTTGAGGGATGGATTAGTAAATTTGTGTTGTGGATAGTATGGAGGGCTGTCAGAGGTTACAGTGGGACATTTATAGAATGCAGAACTGGGCAGAAGAGTGGCAGATGGCGTTCAATACAGATAAATGTGAAGTCCTTCATTTTGGTAGGTCAAATATTAATGTAGAAAATAGTATTAACAGTGAGACTCTTGGCAGAGTTGAGGTTCAGAGGGACGTTGGGTTCCGAGTCCACAGGACACTCAATGGTGCTACGGAGATTGACTCTGTGGTTAAGAAGGCGTACGGTGCTTTGGCCTTCATCAATTGTGGGATTGTGTTTAAGAGCCGAGAGTTAATGTTGCAGACATATAGGACGCTGGTCAGACTGCACTCGGAGTGTTGTGCTCAGTTCTGATCCCACCACGACAGCAAGGATGTGGAAACCATAGAAAGGGTGTGGAGCAGATTTACAAGTATGTTGCCTGGATTTGAGAGCGTGCCTTACGTGAATATGCCTTTTCTCCTTGGAGTGACGGAGGATGAGAGGTGACCTTATAGATCCTGTTACGGATTCGGCAACCATAAATATATAATTGTGGCAAGGTTTTTGCAACGAATAAAACATTTATTAACCACTGAAAAAACCCAAAAGTAATCAAAAACGAATGCAACTGGAAGTCAGCTGCTCCGCGGCAGCTCGAAGAGTTCTTAATGCAATAATGTGAAAAGAGTTCTTAGAAGTAGTAATGCAAAAGTCCAAAGTTTTAGCAAGTCTGTTGACAAGAGTCTTTCCTTTATAACTTAAGTTCTCTTTTGTGGCGTTAATGTTGACTCCCGTAGAAGAATCCTTTTTTTCCCGGAGAATTTACGAAGCGAACAATGAAACGGCTTAAAGGCACAGACTTTTCCTTGGCGAAACGTTGTTCTTCTGGCAGAACAGGAGTCATCAGGGCAAATTAATTTCTTCCGAATTAAGATTAAGCACGGTCGATCCTGCTTTAGCCGTCGAAATCGACTTTCACCGATTCTTCGGGGTCTGCGAATGTCGTTGAATTTTACTCTCCACGGCTGAAATGGCAGTATTAATGGCGAAACTGCCGGCAATAACCTTTTAAAACTTAAGGCAGAAAATAAAACTCCATTTTTAAACGAATCTGCGTCATAATATCAGAATACGTAGCACCATGGCGTCACTGGTAAAGACAACCACCGACAGCCCCTCGGCACAGGGACGGGTCCTCCTTTTATACCCTGTTGAAAAAAAAACTATCACAATACCTCTCACTGGCGGGAAAATGACGTCACACCACCATCACTAGAACATTGCTCCATCTCCAGCAGTTCAACACCATTGTCACGTGACAAGTACATGCTACCCGATAGTATTTAACAAGCCGTATAAAATGATCAGAGGAATTGATCAGCTGGATAGCCAGAGGCTTTATCCCTGGGTTGAAATGACTATCACGTGAGGGCACAGCTTTAAGCTGCTGGAAGGAGGTACAGAGGAGATGTCAGGTTACGTTTTCCACTCAGAGATTGGTGAGTGCGTGGAGTGGGCTGCCCGTGACAGCGGTGAGGGCGGATGCGATAGGGTCTTTAAAGAGACTCCTGGATAGGCACACGGTGCTGAAAAAGAAGAGGCCAATTCGTAACACAAGCTAATTTATAATGTAACTACTTGCTCGGCACATCATTGTGGTCCGAAGATCCTGTATTGTGTTTTAGATTTTCTATAATTGCTAACTGATCATTTCTGCTTGAAAAATGAGCATATCCTTCCATTTTCCTCATAGACACAAGTATGTCTCGGCTTCTTTTAAAGGCCACTTATCCTTGTGCATTACCACCACACCAGGAAGTACATCTCATGTACCCACCACTCTGTGTTTAAAGTGTTGCTCTTTAGAGTGTATTGAAACTACTGCATGAAAATTATCTGACACATTGTGCATGGTTGTAATAAATGTTTTTTTTTTCTCTGTCATCCACAAGATTATTGCACAGCCTGTTTAAACACATTTGAGTCAGTTATATATATCACATACCACTGTCGGTCATTAACTGTGGACTGTATATTATGCATTGTGATTAAAATGGAACTCCTAGTTCACAACAAAAAAGTCTCTACATCACAAACTTCCACCTGCTGACGGAATACAAATCTGCATTTTTATTTTTGCGCATGAGTGAATCAAAGAGCAGATTTACTGAATTACCTGTCCACGAACAGGTGTTTCGAACAAGCTGAGCATTCTTATATTAGCCCAGCATAAACCATCTTTTGCTCTCTCCAGTTTCTCCATATTCCTAAGAATATTTCCTATTCTCGTATTTCTCTATTGTTCGAGACCGAACTGTCGTATTAGTATGAACAAGTTGTCATGCCTCCGGTCGCATTTCCAACTGGACATTTACTAGTCTCCCTCAACATCGGCAACTCCATCACGTTTGTGTCGTCTGCAAGAGTATTGATGAGTCACTCCCATTTTCATCCAAGTAAAATTCCAGAACATTTCCAACAATTGTCACAGGCTGAATGGCTGCCCTCCACCACTGCCCTCTGCATTCTCTTTGAAACCATGCTACCCAATGCAACTCGGTCCCATGTCTCAGCCTACCGGAAATTGCCCTTTTCAAAGGTGTTACCTCCATTTTGATTCTAACGTTCTGATCTTGACTGGCGTAAAGCTTCACGTTCCGAGCGACCCAACTAATGGAATAATTTACGATGACTGATTAACCTATTTGGTCTGTGGGAGCAATCAGGGGTACGCCAAGGACACCCAGGCAATCACGCTTTACAGTCAGCGGCCGGGAAATGAGTAGAACATCGGATAATCAACCGGAGTAGGAGAAAGGCCAAGCTACGAGGGAATCAATAAATAAATAGACATCATGTGCCTTTTCCTCAGCAATCACCTTCCCCACATACTGAATGTACTCAATCGAATTCGACAGGTAGGACAACCACTAATGAAATGTCCAATAATTTCTTTAATTTCCCAGAGGCTTTGCGATGGGGATTGCTGCTAGGGACGGACGATTGGATGAGTCGTTTTGTGAGTGCGAGTTACTAAATTATTCTCCAGGTGGCGGACAGATCTCCAAACAACTCAGTTGCAAGCAGAAACTTGCAGTCTGTTCACGGTAACTAGTTTGCCTGAACGGCTCAAAGACAGGGGCTCTTGGAGTCAATAACTCTCGCCACAAGAAAGAAACGGAGCTACATCGGGCAGCGATTCGGGCCGCAAGGAATACAGGCAGGGCACAACGGTCGTATTGCGATGGTGATGACAAAGCTTCGCATGCAAATAAGGGTAGAATCACCCACTGGTGGAACTGAGGGAGACATTACCGGGAACCCGTGAAGAAAGTAAACTGGAAGGAGCACAGTGGAAGCAGACTGGGGACACTCCCTGATCCTGTCGGTGCAGAGAGGGGTGGAGGGCGGGAAATATTCAGTGACATCCAGAACCCCTATGGAACTGCCCCTTTCACTGACCAACTGGGATATTTTGGGGCCGTCCACAGCCCCAATGGAACTGCACATGCCACTGACGAAAACGGATATTTTGCAGCGGTGTGGGCGAAGCGTTGCCGAGGATTAATGCCCTCCTGGCAATGCCGAGTGAACTTTGCCATTAGACGGTAGGGCGATTTCACCGTCTCCTTCAGCTGCACCCTGAACCTGGCCTGGACCACGGCGTAAAGGGCCGTGTTGGTGCAGCAGCTCAGCAGTTGCAGCATGTAGCCCAGCTCCCGCAGAGATTTCGGGGGATTCACGAAAAAGAAATCACTGAGACTCTCCCATACGGAAAACACCGCCAGCAGAGCCCACAGCAGGATGAAATTCCCGGACATCACCAGCAGTAACAGAAGGGATTGCCTGCGGTTCTTCATCTCCGGGTCGGTGGGCGTGTCGCCACCGCGGGAACCACGGAGTCTCCTCCGGGCTCGGCTGGCCACTAAAACGTGTCTGATGGTTAAACCGTTTAACAGCAGAATCAGGATAAAGGGTAATATTGGGGTGAAGACAGAATGAATCACCAGAAATGTTGCCAGCTGACGTACGGAAACTAAACGGTAACTGCCAAAACAGATCACCGACGTAATTAATAAGGAATATGACCCACCGAGCAAAAGATACCAGAAAATGTTCTTTACACAGCTCAGCAGAGTCACTGTCCCCAGAACCAGAGCCGCCGCTCTCCCGGTGCAGTATTTTCGTTTCAGCTTCTGAAAACAAATGGCGACAAATCGATCAAAGGTGAAAGTGACGGTGAACCAGATAGAACAGTCCGTGGCGGCGTAGAACACGACGGCGTGGATATTACAAACAGAAACACGTTCCGACCAGAGGAAAACCTCGTCTGTAATGTAAGTCATCGGAATCTTGCTCAATACCAGATCGAACAGAGTTACGAGCTGATCCGCTGCTACCATGGCAACCAGGTACATTGTGACGCCTTTGGAGAGACCGCACTTTCCCCGCGACAGGATGACCATCGTCACCACGTTCACTGTGTGGACGGAAATAAAGACTATTAACACACATTTTGATGGAAACATACTCTGTAAACTATTATTTAATCGACAACACTTCCGTGAGCAGAGATGAAGATGGAATCAATGTATCTACTAAGGAAATCATCAGGAACAGTTACTAAGTCGGTGGTGTTTATAATGTACCTGCTGAAGTTCAGGAGAATGAGCGGAATCTCATTCAAACCTATCGAATATTGAAAGGTCGCGATATCATGGACCTGGAGATGGTTTCAGTAGTTGGAGAGTCTGCACCTGAAACAAAGGTTTCACATCCCTTTGCAGCAGAGATGAGGAGCAATTTCTTTACATAAAGGCTGGTGAATGTGTGGAAGTTCATTGGGACCTTTTGCAGCGGAGAGTGATAGGCTCTTGGTTCGTCGGGGTGTCAATGGATAGGGGGAGTTGGCGCCAGAATGTGGTTCAGAGGAATGATAAATCAGATATGATGGAGAAGGCTCGGTGCTGGAATGGCTGGATTCAGCTGCCGTGCCCTATGGGCTAATCAGGGATATCAATGGATGGCTGGAATGTACAGTGATGTTTTGCTACAGAAGAATGTGTTTAGACTGGAAAGTGTTAAGAGAATAATAAACTGATTAATATGCCATCTATCACAGTGATAGAAATTCAAGTCCGCTCAGCTGTAAACACGAGAGAAAATGAGAATGTAAGAACTTTAGCAATAGAAGCAGGAATAGTTCATCTGTTCGGACTGGCATGATCTGACAATGAAAGTGATCATGGCTGATCTAGAAACTTAGAAACTTAGAAAACCTACAGCACAATACAGGCCCTTCGGCCCACAAAGTTGTGCCGAACGTGTCACTGCCTAAGGAATGGCGAGGCTTACCCTCAGCCATCTATTATTCTAACCTCACTGTACCTATCAAAAAGTCTCTTAGAAGACCTTCTCTTGTCCTCCTCCACCACCGTTGCCGGCAGCCTATTCAACACACTCACAACTCTCTGAATTACAAAAATCCCCATGATATCTCAGCTGTACCTACCCCCAGCACCTTAAACATGTGTCCTCTTATAGCAACCATTTCAGCACTTGGAAAAACCCTCTGACTATCCAAACTATCAATACCTCTCATCATCTGATACACCTATATCAGGTCACCTCTCAATCTTCGTCTCTCCAAAGAGAAAAAGGCCGAGTTCACGCAACCTGTTTTCATAAGGAATGTTTCCCAATCCAGGCACCATCCTTGTAAATCTACTCTGAACCGTTTCTATGGTTTCCACATCCTTCCTGTACCAAGGCGACCAGAACTGAGAACAATACTCCACATCGGGTCAAACCAGGGTCCTATATCGCAGCAAGATTACATCTCGGCGCCTAAACTCAATTCAACTATTAATGAAGGCCAATATACCGTACGCCTTCTTAACCACAAGGTCAACCTGCGTAGCTGCATGGGATTCGGATCCCAAGATCCGTCTGATCCTCTACGCTGCCAAGAGTTTTAAAACTAGTACTATTTCCTGTCAGAATATTTGATCTGAGGAAATGAGCCACTTTGGACTAATCTCGGTTGAAATACATCTTCCACTACCCTGCCCAGTTTTGCATCTTATCAACGTCTCGCTGTAACCTCTGACTGCCCTCTACACTATCCACAGCACCTCCAACCTTTGTGACACCAGCAAACGTACTAACCCATCCGTCGACTTCGTCATCCAGTTCCTTTATAAAAATCACGAGGAGCATGTTTACCACAACATATCACTGAGGCACACTACTGGTCACCGACCTCCACGCAGAACATGACCCGTCTACAACCAGGTTTTGCCTTCAGTGGGAAGCCAGTTCTCTAGCCGCAGAGCAATGTCCCCTTGAATCACATGCCTTCGTAATTGCTCAGAAAGCCTTGCATGGGGTGCCTTATCAAATGCCGTACTGAAATTCATCCGCTCTACATCTCCTGCTCTTGTTTCGTCACATCCACAAAAAATTCAATCAAGCTCGTAAGGCACGACCTGCCCTTGACAAAGCCATTCTGACTACATCGAACCACATTATTCTTCTCTAAATCTTCAAAATAAATACCTCTCTGGATCTTCTCCAGCAATTTACGAACCACTGATACGCCTCCCTACTTGATTTCCTCTCATCCTTCTGAATTCCAGCGAGTAAGATCCCACGCGACTCAATGGGCCCTGCTTTTCGAACCACCTCATCTCTGGAATAATCTGGTGAACCACCTGCACAGACAGTTTATCAATCCTCAAGTCGGGAGACCAGAACTGCCCAGTACTCCGGATGCCGCCTCACCAGTAACTTGTGCAGTTACAGAATGACCTCCCCGCTCTGAAATTCAATTCCTCTGGCAACAAAGGCGAACATCCCATTTGCCTTCCTGACAGCCTGCTGCGCCTGCAAACCAATCTTTTATGTGTCAAGCACAAGCACTCCAAATTCCCTCCACGCAGCAGCATATTGCAATCGTTTACCACTTAAATAAAATTATGTTCTTTCTTTTACCCTGTACAAGTGGATGACCTCGCATTTACCAACTTTGCACTCCATCTTCCGGAAGCTGTTACATTCGCTGAACATATTAATATCATTATACTCTCTTTGTGTAATGGCAGTAATGATACGCATGTGACCTCATGGTTTTTTTTCTTACTGATGAGACGTTGCAGCTACTTATTTATTTAATTCCGTTAATGCTGTATTCTGCCATCATATTTGACCTACCAAAATGAACGACATCACACTTATCTGTGTTGAACTGCATCTGCCTTGCCTTAGCGCAGTTTTGCATCCTATCGATGACCCGCTGTAACATCTGACAACCCTCCAGAGTATCCACAAAACCCCCAATCTTTGTGTAATCAGCAAATTTACTAACCCATCGCTCCAATTCCTCATCCAGGTCATTTGTATAAATCACGAAAATAGGGGTGCCAGAGCAGATCCCTGAGGTACACCATTGGTCAACGTACTCAATGTAGAATATGGCCGTATAAAACAACACTTTGCCTTCTGTGGGCAAAACGTGTCTGGATCCACACAGCAATGTCCCCTTGGAGCACATGACTCCTTACTTTCACAATAAGATCTGCATGGTGCACTTTATTTTCTGCAGCGATACCAATTGGAAAGACATCTCTTGCAATAATCGTGTCGTTAGAGAACAAGTATGAAAAAGAAGCTGACTTATGTATTTCAACGTAATCATGAGGAAGAGACGAGGCACTTACCAGGAAGAGCTACAATGGCGAGAACAGGGTAGTAAACGAGTTCAAATGTCTTAAGCGCATGAACGATTCGATTGTCCAACGTCATCCGTTCATAATTTTCAACAAGAAATTGATACGGCCAGAAAATGTTCTTCGCAATTCCCGTAGCATTGCGCGATGTATTTTGAAAACTGTGATCCATTGCGGGAATAGTCCAGATTCCTGTTCCGGATCCGGACTCTGTCTTCTCTCTGTCTGCATCCGCCGTTCTCTGATAGCGTAGACTGGCGGCTCTCACTGAAACTGTCGTTGTGAAGGATTCTTTACACATTAATAGTGCAGGCAACCTGCAGCCACACCTCCGTAGTGACGTTGTCAATCCCCATGGAGACACCCTTAATTAGGTTCTACGGAATTTCAGGTGCAATTAACCCTTTATTTGCACACCGTCAGAGAAGCGATACGAAAGCACATTGGAAGTGTATCCCAGCATTCGGCTGTCCACGGATGCGTGACGTTTCTGTGAATGGACACAAAACTGACCTTAGGGAGCTAGGTGCCAAGTTAAAAGACAGGACTTTCAGGATTGCTACCAGTGCCCCGTGCAGGTGGGTTTAGAAATAGTAAGATAGTGCAGATCAACACGTGGCTGAAGACATGGTGCAGGAGGGAGGGCTTCAGATTTATAGATAATTGGGCAGTTTTCCAGGAAAGGTGGGACCTGTTCCGGCGGGATGGCTTATACTTGAACTGGAGGGGGACAGATATTCTTGCGGGTAGGTTTGCTAGAGAGGCTCCAGTGGATTTAAACTAGATATGAGTTTGGAGGGGTACCAGAGTGTAGGAACAGATGTATGGGAGACGGAAGAAAAATAAGACAGTACAATTCTTTGTACTGTTAAAGATAAACAGAGAGGAAGACGTGGACAATTTCATAAATGCATTTATTTTAATGCTGGGAGCATTTTAAGAAAGGTGTATGAGCTTAGAGCATGGCTTGATACCTGGAAATATGATGTTGTAGCTGTCAGTGAAACATGGTTTGCATGGGTGTGATTGCAACTAAATTTTCCTGGATTTCGTTGCTTCAGGTGTGATTGAATCGGATGGACAAAAGAGGGAGGTGTTGCGTTGCTGGTCAGAGAAAATATTACAGCGGTGCTGGCGGGATGGATTAGAGGGCATTCTAGGGAGACTATGTGGGTGGAATTGAGGAATGGGAAACGTGTAGTAACACGAAACGAGGTGTATTATGGACCACCTAATGAGCAGCGAGTATTGGAGGAGCAAATTTGAAAGGAGATAGCAGATATTTGTAGTAAGCACAGGGCTGTAAGTGTGGGTTATTTTAATTTTGCACACATAGACAAGGAAGCTCATACTGTAAAACGGATGGATGGTTTGGCGTTTGTAAAAAGTGTGCAGGAAAGTTTTTGCAGCAATATATAGATGTACCACCTAGAGAAGTGACAGTGTATAGAAGACGGCAGTGGACAGTTTATCTCCAGAGGTAGAGACCGAGAGATCGAGAAAGGGGAGAGAAGTGTCCGAGATGGACCAAGTGAATTTGAGGGCTGGGTGAAATTTGGGGAGCAGTACTAGTATAGATTGGAGCATAGACTGTTCCACATAAATGTCCCACATAGAACATTGGTGGGTAAAATCAAAGCTCAGGGCATCGGGGGGAAGGCATTGACATGGATAGAAAACTGGTTGGCAGATAGAAAGCAAAGGGTAGCGGTGAATGGGTGTTTCTCGGAATGGCAGGTGGTGACTAGTGGGGTGCCACAGGGCTCGGTATTGGGAACACAGCTGTTTACCATTTACGTTAACGATTTGGATGAAGGCATAGAAAATAACATCAGCAAATTTGCTGATGATACTAAGCTGGGTGGCAGTGTGACATGTGATGAGGATGTTAGGAGAATTCAGGGTGACTTGGATATGCTGGGTGAGTGGGCAGATACGGTAGATGGCGTTTAATGTGAATAAGTGTGAGGTTATCCACTTTGGGAGTAAGAACAGGAAGGCAGATTATTATCTGTACGGTATAGAGTTGGGTAAGGGAGTAATACAAAGAGATCTCGGAGTCCTTGTTCATCAGTCACTGAAGGTGAATGAGCAAGTGCAGCAGGCAGTGAAGAAGGCTAATGGAATGTTGGCCTTTATTACAAAGGGAATTGAGGACAAGAGCAAGGAAATCCTCTTGCATTTGTACAGAGCCCTGGTGAGACCACACCTGGAGTATTGTGTACAGTTTTGGTCTCGAGGGTTAAGGAAGGACATCCTGGCTGTAGAGGAGGTGCAGCGTAGATTCACGAGGTTAATTCCTGGGAAGTCTGGACTGTCTTACGCAGAGAGGTTACAGAGACTGGGCTTGTACACGCTGGAATTAAGGAGATTGAGAGGGGATCGGATTGAAACATATAAGATTATTAAGGGATTGGACAAGATAGAGGCAGGAAATATGTTCCAGATGTTGGGAGAGTCCAGTACCAGAGGGCATGATTGAGAATAAGGGGTAGGCCATTTAGGACAGAGTTAAGGAAAAACCTCTTCTCCCAGAGAGTTGTGGAGGTTTGGAATGCACTGCCTCGGAAGGTAGTGGAGGCCAATTCTCTGGATGCTTTCAAGAAGGAGCTAGATAGGTATCTTATGGATAGGGGAATCAAGGGATATGGGGACAAGGCAGGAACCGATCAGCCATGATCTCAAAATGGCGGTGCAGGCTCGAAGAGCCGAATGGTCTACTTCTGCACATATTGTCTATTGTCTATTGTCTATAACCCACGAAGAGGCAGGCATAGATGGGGCCCATGCGAGTGCCCATAGCTACACCCTTGATCTGGAGAAAGTGGGAAGAGCCGAAAGAGAAGTTATTAAGTGTGAGTACCTGTTCCGCCAACCGGAGGAGTGTGGTAGGGCTGGGGAACTGGTGAGGTCTATTGTCCAGAAAACTCCCATAACTACCTTCATTATACCTCTTTCCACCCTACCAAATGCTAAAATTCTATTCCCTATTCCCAGTAGCCCCCGTCTCCACCGCATTGGCTCCATGGATGAGGATTTCCGTTCCAGGACGTCGCAAATGTCCTCTTTCTTTAAGAATCGTGGTTTCCCTTCTGGCGTCATTAAAGATGCCCACACATGCATCTCCTCCATTTCCCGCACTTCAGCCCTCACCCCATCCTCCCGTCACCACAACAGGGACCGTGCCCCCCTTGTCCTCACCTATCACTCCACCAGCCTCCGGATCCAGCATATTATCCTCCGCAACTTTTGCCACCTTCAACAGGACACCACCACTAAGGACATCTTTCCCTCTCTATCCCTCTCTGATTTTCGCAGGGATCGTTCCCTCCACGACTGCCTGGTCCACACGTCCCTCACCACAGATTTCCCATCTGGCACATATCCCTGCAAGCGTAAGTGCTACACCTGTCCCTACACCATGGACAAGTGAAAGCCAGTGGATGTAGTGTGGCTGTACTTCCAGAAAGCTTTTGATAAGGTCCCACATAGGAGATTAGTGGGCAAAATTAGGGCACATGGTATTGGGGCAGAGTACTGACATGGATTGAAAATTGGCAGGCTGACAGGAAACAAAGAGTAGTGATTAAAGGTTCCCTGTCGGAATGGCAGGTTGTGACCAGTGGGATACCGCAAGGTTCAGTGCTATGACAGCAGCTGTTTACAATATATATTAATTATTTAGATGAAGGCATTAACAGTAACATTAGCAGATTTACTGATGACACAAAGCTGGGTGGCAGTGTGAAATGTCAAGAGGATGTTATGTGAATGCAGGGTGACTTGGACAGGTTGGGAGAGTGGACAAATGTATGGCAGATGCAGTTTACTGTGAATAAATGTGAAGTTATCCACTTTGGTGGCAAGAACAGGAAGGGAGATTACAATCTAAATGGACTCAAGTTAGGAAATGGGGAAGAACAACGAGATCTAGGTGTTCTTCTACATCAGTCGATGAAAGCAAGCATGCAGGTACAGCAGGCAGTTAAGAAAGCTAATGGCATGCTGGCTTTTATAACCAGAGGAATTGAGTATAGGAGTAAAGAGGTCCTTCTGCAGCTGTACAGGGCCCTGGTGTGACGCCACCTGGAGTATTGTGTGCAATCTTGGTCCGGTGACTCGTGGTGTGTCTCAGGGATCTGTACTGGGTCCAATTTTGTTTGTCATATATATTAATGATCTGGATGATGTGGTGGTAAATTGGATTATAAGTATGCAGGTGATACTAAACAGGGTGGCGATGTGGATAATGAAGTAGGTTTACAAAGCTTGGAGAGAGATTTAGGCCAGTTAGATGAGTGGGCTGAACGATGGCAGATGGAATTTAATGTTGATAGGTGTGAGGTGCTACACTTTGGTAGGAATAATCCAAATAGGAGATACACGGTAAATGGTAGGGCATTGAAGAATGCAGTAGAACAGAATGATCTCGAAATAATGGTGCATAGTTCGCTGAAGGTGGAAACTCATGTAGATAGGGTGGTGAAGAGAGCTTTTGGTATGTTGGCCTTTATACAACAGTGCATTGAGTACAGGAGTTGGGAAGCAATTTTAAAATTCTACAATGCATTGGTAAGGCCGAATGTGGAATATTGTGTGCAGTTCTGGTCACGAATTATAGGAAAGATGTCAACAAAATAGAGAGAGTACAGAGAATATTTACTAGAATATTATTTGGGTTTCAGCATCTAAGTTACATGGGAAGTTGAACAAGTTAGGTCTTTATTCTTTGGAGCGTAGAAGTTTGAGGGGGGCTTCATAGAGTTATTTAAAAATATGAGCGGGATAGATAGAGTTGTCTTGGATAGGATTTTTCTTCCACTGAGAGTAGGGGAGATTCAAAAGCGGACGAGTTGAGAATTAGGGGGCAAAACTTTAAGGGTAACACTAGGGGGAATTTCTTTACTCAGAGAGTAGTAACTTGTGTGGAACGAGCTTCCAGTAGAGTTGGTACAGGCAGGTTCGGTATTGTCATTTAAAGTAAAATTGGATAGGTATATGGACAGGAAAGGAATGGAGGGTTATGGGCTGAGTGCGGGTCAATGGGACTAGGTGAGATTAAGCGTTCGGCACGGACAATAAGGGCCGAGATGGCTGTTTCCGTGCTGTAATTGTTATATGGTTATATGGTCATAGTGGAATGTGTGGGCCCGTTACCAAAGACTGCAGCAGGTTATCAGTATGTGATAACTGTTATGGGTGCTGTATCTATGTTACCTGAGGCTGTGCCTCTTAGAAACATCAAAGCACAATCTGTGGTAAAGGCCCTCGTCTAGTTCTTCACCTTGCTAGGTCTGCCTAAATAGATCCAATCGGGTCAGGGTAGTTACTTCACCTCAGTGACATTCCAGCGGATAGTTTCTGAGCTGGGGGCTTATCAAATTGTATCGTCTGCCTACTACCCGGATTCCCAATGTGCTTTTGAGCGATATCATTGTACTTTAAAGGCCATGATTAAAACCTACAGTTAGGAGAATGGCAGAGACTGGGATGAATGAATACACCTATTAGACTTTGCCGTGAGAGATACCATTCAGGAATCACTGAGGTTGAGCCCGTCTGAGCTCGCTTTCGGCCAAAGGCCGATGAGATCTTTGACCTTGCACAGAGAGCAGTGGTCTGAACCGACAGTGTGTGTCAGTGTGTTAGATTATGTTTTGCATTTCCGTGAGAGACTTAATAGGGTATGTGACCTTGTAAAGAAGAATTTGCAAGACTCCCTAGTCAAAATGAGGGATTGCTATGATAAGAGTGCTTGGAAGCAAATGCTTGAAGTTGGAGATAAAGTTCTGGTTTTGTTTCCCCGATGGCCAACCCCTTCCAAGAGAAATTTCATGGAGCCTACGAGATAATTAAGAAGATTGACTCTTTGAACTATGTTATTAAAATTCCTGATAGCCGAAAGGCAACACAATTAGTGGACAAAAATATGTTAAAACCGTATTATGTCTCTGAGATATTACCACGCAGGACTGTCAAGAAATCAAATAAGGTTGCGGAATCTGATAATGAAGGGCAAGAGCAATTTAGTAAGTAAAATATAGTGTCCACCAGGCTGGAGAATTTCATTATTTTGAACGTCCTTACTGATAAAGTCTGTCACTTTGAGCCGGCAAAGAGAACCCAATTGACAGAATAAATTAAAAGGCATAAGGATATATTTCCAGATGCTCATAGATGGTGCTCGACTGCAGTGCATGATGTCATTGTAAATTCCGCCCAGCCCACTGAACAACATCCCTACAGTATGAACTTAGAGAAAAGCAAGTTGATGGAATAAGGAATTGAATACTTGCTAACAGCCGGCATCATTAGGCGATTTACATCAGACTGGGCGGGGCCTTGCGTTCTTGTTCCCACACCGGACGGTAGCACGAGATTCTGTACCGACCACAGGAAAATCAATGCAGTAAGCAAAACAGATGCTCATCCTATCCCGAGAGAAGATGATTGCATAGATAAAGTGGGAAAGGCTCCGTACTTCAAAAGAAATTGACTTGCTGGAAGGATATTGGTGTGTTCCTTCGGCTAAAAGGGCGAGAGAAATAACAGCGTTTGTCACACCTTCAGAGCGGTCTGAATATAATGCTTTGCCTTTCGGAATGAAAATGCTCCAGGGACATTTCAAAGGGTGATCGATTCGGAGGTTTCGAAAAAACAGGGGTTTATATCGATGAATAAATCGTCTGGAGTGACACGTGGGAAGAGCACATAGCGGCTGTGGAAAAATTGTTCAAACGGCTGCCCGAGGCCAATCTTACAGTCGGCCACGCTACTGTCACGTATCTTCGGTATGTGGTAGGTCAGGGGCAATTGGCTCCTGTACAAGCCCAGGTACAGGCTATTTCTGAGGTTCCTGTTCCGACTGGCAAGAACACTTTGAGAAGCTCTTTATGAATGGTGGGGTATTACCGAAATTTTTGTAAAACTTTGCAGATATCGCTCTCTCCCTAACCAAACTTCTGGCGAAGAGAGAGAGATTTGTATGGACTGACCTTTGCCAGGAGGCGTTTGAACAATTAGAAACTATACTGCGCTACCATCCCGTGGTCAAAGCACCTGATTTTTCAAAACCACTCTCTATAGCCTCATACGCCAGTGACAAGTCTGCTGGGGCAGTATTGTTACAAAAAGATGTGGATGACATTGACACCCAGTGGCCTATTTCTCCAAGAAATTTCTTGTACACCAGAAAAATGATTCCACATTTGAAAAGGAGTTACTATCACTTATTCTGGCTTTACAACATTTTCGAAGTCTATATTTGTCCCACCCAGAAGCCACTTGTACTTTACACAGATCATAATCCGTTGGTATTTCTGACTAATATGAAAAATAAGAACAAAAGGTTATTGAACTGGAGTCTGATATTGCAAGAATATGAGCTAAAAATAAGATGTGTAAAAGGTACAGACAACTCTATAGCTGATTGTTTATCTGGATGATAAGTTCGAAATTGTACACATTTTACTGTGTTATCAGATGATTACCTATGTGTTCTTTCAAACTCTGTAATATATACATATAAACTACTTTATTCCTTCGTAAAAAAAATCTTAAAAGGAATGGGTTGTGACGGGCTTCAGAAACGACACCCAAATAATTCCACACCAGTCACGCCTTTTTACACTGCAACAGCCAGTGATCGATTTCCCAGAATCGATCCTCCAAAAGCGCCACCTTCCTCTGGGTACAACACAGCTCGACCAGTGTCCAAAACTTGCTCCGCCTTCCTCTCTCTGTAAGAGCTTTATACGCAGGCAAGTGTCCTTCTGGAAAGGTAAACAACTTGAATAGAAACCATAACATCAATCTTTCAAGCAGTTTCTCCCCCCCTTTCTCTCTCTCTCTCTCTCTCTCTCTCTCTCTCTCTCTCTCTCTCTCTCTCTCTCTCTCTCTCTCTCTCTCTCTCTCTCTCTCCTCTCTCTCTCTCTCTCTCTCTCTCCTCTCTCTCTCTCTCTCTCTCTCTCTGTAGCAGCACAAACAGCGTCCACTTGCTACAACTGAAGTAGACATTACAGGGAAGAGCCCACAGCAGTAACCGAAGGGATTGCCTGCGGTTCTTCCATCTCTGGGTCGGCGGCCTACTCGCCAACGCGAGAACCACGGTGCCCGAACTCGGCTGGCCACCAGACGTGTCTGATGGTTAAACTGTTGAGCAGGAGAATCAGGACAAAGGGAAATATTGGTGTGAGGAGGAAATGAATCAGTAGAAATGCTGCCTCGTAAGATTTCGAAAAACGAAAAGAAGGCACAATGAGCACGGACAAGTTTGACATCGAATATGACCCTTCGAGCAAAAAGTTCCAGAAGATGTTCTTTACGCAGCTCAGCAGAGTCACTGTCCCCAGAAGCAGAGCCCCCGCTCTGCCGGTGCAGTACTTTCGTTTCAGCTTCTGAAAACAAATGGCGACAAATCGATCAAAGGTGAAAGTGACGGTGAACCACACAGAACAGTCCGTGGCGGAGTAGAACACGACGGCGTGGATATTACACAGAGAAACGCGGCCTGACCCGAATAAATGCCCCTGTATCATGTAAGTCACCGGAATCTTGCTCAATATGAGATCGCAGAAAACGACGAGCTGAGCTGCTGCTACCATGGCAACCAGGTACCTTGTGACGCCTTTGCAGAGACCGCACTTTCCAGGATACGCCTACCTACCTTTCTACTCTGCAAAGACTCTGCCGGCCAGTCTTAAATATTTTTTTTTTATTATTGTGGTAGCCTCCACTGGTTCTTTGAGCAGAGAATTCCACAGATTCACCGCCCAAGAAAGAAGAAGTTCCTCCTCATCGCGGTCCTCATTTTCCTCCTCAGAAACCTCAGGCTGAGTCCCGTAGTTCTAGTCTCACCTGCCAGTGGAAACCACTGTCCTGCCACGATCTAATCTATACATTCCCAATTATATATGTTTCTAGATGCTTTCCTGTCATCCTTCTGAGTCCCAGCGAGTACGATCCCAAGCGACCCAATTGCCCCTCATTTTCGAATCACCTCATCTCTGGAATCAGCTGGTGAACCGCTTACACAGACAGTTTATCAATCCTCAATTCGGGAGACCAGAACTGCACTGTGCTCCGGATGCCGCCTCACCAGTACCTTGTGCAGTTGAAGCATGACCTCCCCGCTCTGAAATTCAATCCCTCTGGCAACAAAGGCGAACATCCCATTTGTCTTCCTGATAGGCTGCAGCACCTGCAAACCAATGGCGAGTACAGGGTAGTAAACCACTTGGAATGTCACAAGGGCCATGGCGATCCGAGAGTACAACGTTAGCCATTCGGAATATTCAACGAGATATTGATACGCTCAGAAAAGATTCTTCGCAATTCCTGGAGCATTGCGTGTTGCATTTCGCAGATTATAATCCATTGCTGGGATAGTGCAGATTCCTGTTCCCGACCCAGCCTCCGTCCTCTCTCTGTCTGCAGACGCTGGTCTATTATAGCGTAGACTGGCGGCTCTCATTGTTACTGTCGTTGTGAGAGAAACATATTAATACAACAGGTAACCAGTAGCCACACCTTCGTGGTCACGCTGGGAATCCCCACGACACTGCCATAATTAAGCTGTACGGAACGTCAGTCCGTCAGAGAAGCGACACCAAAGGAGATTGGAAGTGTATCTAATAATCCCAGCATTCAGCTGTCCACAGATGCATGGCATGTCTATAAATGGACATAGGATTGAAAAGCTTATTGTCATACCGCCAGACACTGATATACAACCAGTCTGGAAAGGAAGGTACACACAGGAAATACAAAAATATAATAAAACAAACAATAATGATGATATAAACAGATTAAGATGATGATTGCATAGATCTTAAAAATTATAGTTGCATAGGTAGATTGAAAATAATATCGAGTTAGATCATTCTAAAATAATGATTTTTAGAAAATAAAAGAGTTTTGACCAGCGGCCTATCGGGAGTGCGGGTGATTTGGGAGGAGAGGACTTCTATCAGCACGTGTATAAAAGCCTAGAGCGGGTCCTTACAGCGAAAAACAGCTTTGATCAGCGAACAGGTGGCGTTTTTTTCGTTGATCTGCCAGAGGAAGGCAGGGTGAACTGCAGTAGCCGTCATCTGAATGGACCGTCAAGCAGGTGATTTTCAGGCTTCTGCTCGCCGAGGCGTCAGCTCAGGGAGGCTTCAACCAAAGTAGGCGAAGAAAAGAAATGTACTTGGCTAAGACATGTTTTTCACTTTCCTTACTATATCCGATCAGGTAGAATAACAGAGATACCACGCAGGATGGTTGAATGCTCCTATTACGGAATCCGGGAAGGCATAGAGAACTCCAGTAACCCTGACGACGACAGCTGTGAGACCTGCTTTCAGTTGCAGCTTCTGACAATCTGCGTGAAGTTGCAACTACGACGAGCTCCAGATAATTGGGGAGGGTGAAGTAATGCTGGACAAGACATATAGAGATGCAGCTACACCCAGGTCGCAAGGCACAGGAGACCGTGTGACCGTCTGGAAGGAGAAACAGGTGAACGGACAAGGGCAGAGATCCAATGTGTCCATCTCCCTCAACATTTTGGATACCGTCGCGGAGTTTGGGGGGCGGGAGAATCACCGACCAGCGTTCAGTCACAGCGGTCTGGGCTCAGGCACTTAGTGTGCCTCTGTGACTCAGAAGGGAAGTGGACGTTTGAGCGGTATCTGTGTGTGGGGGATGCGGCAGGGTGAAATTCACGCTGTGCTGATAGGATATTCGTTAGTGATGCGGACAGGTGGTTCTGTCGGCGACAACGTCAGAGATATCTCGGATCGCCTCAGCATTCTTAACTGGGGGTGTGAACACCTAGAAATCGTGTTCTATTGAGTTACCAGTGACATGGGTACGATGAGTGACGAAGTACTGCACTGCCAGTTCCGGGAATTCAGAGCGAAGTTAAAGGGCAGGACCTGCAGGATTTGCTGCCCGAGCTATGGGCTTGTGAGACCACAACTAGGGAGAATATACAGATCAATAGGTTGCTGAAGAGTTGCTTTTATATCCCAGTCGTCTGGAAATGGATGCTAATGCGGGGTTCGCAGTGATATTACCAACAATGTTAACTGTTAAGGCTAATAAAACGGTTTTTCTGCAGTATTATAATGAAATGGTTATCTGATGAGGTAATGGTTCTCTGTCCCTGAGACATTTGGGTTATAACTGCAGATAACGGGGAACTAACCAATGGGGGACTTGTTATGCTATCTTGTAAGGTGGGGAACCGAGAGAGATTTCGGGTCTTTTCGGCGAGGCGAGTTAAGAGGAAGGACGAGTGCGGGAGCGTTCGGCGGTCCCAGGACGACGGACACAGTAATTCGACGGCTGGGAATTTGTCAGATATTCGGAGGCCGTTTATGGACGAACGAGGGAGGCGTCAGCTCCAACGAATTACTTTGTGCACAGAACTGAAACATTTATTAAGTGGGACCTTTGCTTTATTTGTTTCTACTAACGACAACACCAAATACGAGTTATAAAGTGGAAACATTTAATCGCATATTGTGTACTGTCTGATGTGATACGGTTTGGACTTGTACCGGGGTGAATTACACGGCATCTACGCAAACGTGAGTATACAGTTTGGCAGGGGCTACGGCAGTTTCTCATAGATGAATGTGAGTTGATCGAGCCGAGTGTTACACTAACATTACATTTGGCTTCTTCAACTTTCTGCAAATCTTCCTGTAGGGAATCTTCCCAAAAGGCTCTGCACCTCTGCTTGTTTCAATGTTCACTCCATTTTTAAAATAGTCCCGACCTATACAGAGAGTCTGCAGGGCCAGTGAAAATGATCTGGAACATGCATTTGTCTCCCTCACCACTGACTCAGTCTGCGAGATTCTCCTGTGGCTCTGCAACTCTGGTTTTTCAATTCGCTTGTTCTTCCCATTTTCGAAATAATCCACGCCTTTATTCCCTCTGCCAACATGTGTAACTAGGCACTTCCCGACATTACATTCCTTCAGTCAGTTATTTTCTTATTCTCCAGTCTGTCTTCTTCCTTCTGCAAACACCGTGCTTCCTCAACTCTACCTGCTGTTCTACCTACTTTCACATGATCCCTAAACCCTGCCACAAAACAAACAAACCGTTCACCCGAATTTTTGACGTAAACACGATAAGAAGCTGTCCCAACACCGAATCCTGCGGAACACCACTGATTATTGGGGTCTATTCAGAAAAGATCGTACGCAGTAATGTGTATGGATATATCTGGAATGCCACAATATTAAACACCAACGGGATAGTCTGAAAGCTTCGAGCAAATGAGAAATAAGCTTGCCTGGCTATGTCCGGACATGAGGATTTACAAACTGCTGAGAAACACAAAAGACACAACAACTTACTATCAATACAAGAGTAAGATTGCAACAAATTATATGACTACCCATCTACTTGTCCCCCGTTATTATTTCTCGTTGTCTAGCGGTCCTACATCCACTCACACTTCTCTTTGATATTTTGTTTCTGTACTGAAAACGATTTAACTACCTACCTTGACATTCCTCACTAGCTTGCATTCATATTTCATCTTTTCTCTTCTCATGATTCTGTTAGTCGTTCTGTCGGTTTTTAAAAGTTTCTGAATATCCACCCCCCCCCACTAGTTTTTGCTTTGTTATGTGCACTTTCATTTGCTTTTACGTTTACCACGATTGTGCAAATTTGACATTTGAGTATTTCTTTGATTTGAGAATGCATGCATTCTGCGCGTTCCTCTGTTTTACCAGAAACTCAGCGCATTTCGGCCCTGCAGTCAATCCTGACAGCGTCCCCTTCAGCTTTTATCTGGGCAAGACCTTTCTCATACCATTGTATTTCTCTTTACCCAGCTGAAATACTGCTGGGTCAGACTTTAATTTTCACTAACCTATTTCAAATTGAACTCAATTATATTGTGACCACTGCTTCCTAGTGAAACGTCTACCTTAAGCTCCCTAATCACTTCCGTTTCATTTCATTGCACCCAGTGCATAACGGCTGGTCCAGAAGTCGGCTTAAGGACAAACTACAAAAACATGCCAAATCAATCGATGTGCATGTAGAAAAATTCCATGGCTTTCATAACATTGCACTTCAGGCTCACATTTTTTTTTACCGTTGAAATCTGTGGTCTGTATTCCAGCTATTGTCGGGAGGCCTGTACGTACTTCACATGAGGGTCATTTTAAACTGTCAGTTTCTTAACAGAACCCACAATGATTCCACACCTCACGATCCTATGTCACACCTTTCTAGTGAGCTGATGCCATTATTTACCTGCAGAGCCACGCTACCCACTCTGCAAACCTTCCTATACTTCCGATACAACGTGTAGCCTTGGACACTCAGTTAGGAAATGCGACCAACTTTCAGCCACGATTCAGCAATAGCCAGCACACCCCACAATCTGACAATCTGTAACCGTCCAACAAGATAGTCCTTTTTATGTCTTAATCTGGAGCTGAAGGTCAGTGGCATTCGGCTTTTTTCAGGACAATTAGGTGTAAATGCTCAGTTGCTGGTGGGGGTATCTGAGTGAACGACAGGAGAGGGAAGAGGTATAAATAGCCAGTGCAGAACAATCTGTGGTCGTTCCCATTAATAACAGGTGTATCGACCTGGATATTGGTGGCTTGACTAACGACCGTGGGAGTGTTGCAGCGGCCTGATCTCCGGCACTGAGTCCAACGCGGTGGCTCAGAATGGAGGGGAGAGAGGAGTTACAAGGGATTGAGCAGTTGGAGGAGCCGACAGGAGGTTCAGTGGAGACGCTTAGATGGTGCGGAAAAATGCCAGAATATGGCACAAAGAGATACTGACCCAATACAGAGTTGGGTTCACTAAAATGTTTCAACTCCTTTGTCACAATATCTTTCTCCTCAAGATTTTGTCCTAAGGTGTATCTGTTTCCGTTTTGAACGCCGATGTAAAATAATCATCAAGGATTTTCCGAACTTCTCGCCTCCGGATACCCTGCTTTCTTCCTGAAAATGTCCGGCTTTCTCCTCGCTCCCCATTTGCGCCTCATATACCTTCTCAATATCCCTTGTTTCAACATTCGTGCTTTGTTTAATAACCACCGCTTGTCTGGCTCGATATAGGATGACTAAACATTAAACATCACTTAATTTTTCCCGTCTGTGTCTAAATGCTTCGAAACATTTAGCTTCTCGAACATTGCCTTGTCTCGCTTCATCCTCAGAAAAAGAGAAACGCATGCTTTTACTGAGATCGATATTGTAAGATATCCACATGCCATGGGTGGACTTAGAGCCAGAGTTTTGACAGAAGTAATGAATATAGGTGGGAGGGGTAGGCAGAGCTGAGGAAGCAATGAGATTGCACCAAGACTTAGACAAATTGGAAGGATGGGGGAAAAGTAAAGAGTGAAATAGAGTGTAGTAAAACGAATGCTAATGCATATTGGTAAAAGGAACAATATGGCAGGAAACTATCTAAATGGACAGATGGTTCAAACATCAGAGGTGCAGAAGGACACAGGTGTCCTCGTGCAAGATTCCCAGATGGTTAATTTACAAGTTACATCTGTTGTAAAGAAGGCAACTGCAATGTTGGCATTGATTTCAAGAGAATAGAAAGTAAAAACAAGGGGATAACGCAGGCGATTTTTAAGACGCTGATCAGACCGCAATTGAGAGTACTGCCAACAGTTTTGTGCCTCATATTTCAGAAAGGATTTGTTGCCATTGAAAAGAGTCCAGAGGGGGTTGACGATGATGATTCTGGGAATGAAGGGATTAATATGCAGGGAGCGGTTGGCAGCTTTGGGCGTGTACTCGCTGGGTTTTCAAGGAATGGGGGAGACTCTCATTGATACCAACAGAATTTTGAAAGGACTTGATAGGGTCGATGCGGAGAGAATGATTCCTCTGTTGGAGGTGTCCATCACTGGAGGACACAACCTCACAAATGAGGCGCGACCTTGCAGAACAGACTGCTGTGGGGTCTACGCCCTTGCAAATATTCGAGGTGGAAATCGATCGCATCCTGATCGATCAGGGCGTCAACTGATATGGCGTGAAGATAGATCTATGTGGTTCAATGAGATCTGGGATCATAAGTGATAGAATGTTCTGGAAGACTCGATAGCCCAAGGGCCTATTTCTGGTCCTATCTCTAATGGTTGTATGGACTACCTGAATATTTTATTCGCATGTCCTTTTTTCACAGTGTTTTACGTTTCCCTTTGTCATTTATTCCAGGGATAACCACTCTGCCTGTCTCCTTTACCTTTAGAACTTACTGAAACCCTTCTGCAAAATACTTACCGGCGGGACGATTGACGAGCACAACCTCCAAAGATCTAGTTCCCTGCGCCGACCACAGAGTATTCCTCTCATGATAGAACACACGGCCACGGTTTCCTTCGAGCACGTGATCTTCCCTGTGTACTGCTTTCTTTCCCCGTGTTACAGCAATGCCGACCCTATCAACAGGGTCGACGGAAAATTACAAAATCTCCAGCTGTCTGTCAATCGGGTCAATGGTCATGTGGTCACGCCAAAGACAGATTAAATTGATTATCAAACTACGTTATGTCATCAAATACTACCTTGAGGTTGCTTTTCCTGTTGGCATCCGGAGTACAACAGACAAATGCAACTGAAACATTGAAGTGCCATGCCAAATCTGAGACTATGCAAATAACCAATGTGCAATAGATGCCAAACTGAGCAAACAGCACATAAATAAATTAATGAATAAGGAATGAATGGAAGGATAGAATGGGAGATAGGTTGATGGACAAAAAACTACTTTAGACAAAGAACATGAGATGATGTGTATCAGAAGAATGAGCGGAGCTTGGAGGGAGGAATCTCATTGAAATCTATTGAATGTTAAGAGGGCCAAGGTAGAGTGGATGTGGAGTGTTCTAGGAACTGAGGGCTCAACCTCAGAACAGAAAGATCCATTTAGAACATCGATTCAGTAGAATCTGAACAGCTAGCAAGTGGCTAATCAAATGAATTGAATGTCCCTGACGGCTGTAGAAGCCACGTCGTTGGATATTTTTAATGCAGAGTATCAGACGGAATTTGAGAAGGCAGAAGGATAGAATTGAAAATACCCTTGATGGAATGTCGTAGCAGGCGCGATGGACGCGCATGGTCTAATTCTGCTGTTTCGTCTCAGCTTCCTCTGCTCTCTGTTCATCCATGCGTCTAATTATAAGATCACACGATATCGGAGCAGAATTCGGCACTTTCGACATCGAGTCTGCTGCACAATTTCATCATGACCGTTTCAACTTTCCACTGATCTCTCAGGTCCTGGTTTGTCCACGTATCTCTTCGAGCCCTGACTCGTCAGGAACCTATCAACGTCTGCCTTGAATACACAAAATTGCCTCGACAGCTGCCTGTGGCAAAGAATTACACAAAATCATCAGCTGTCGGTTGAAGAAGTCTCTCCTCATCTCCGTTTTAAAATGGACGTCCCCTGTAATCCGAGGCTGTGCTTTCTGGTCTTGGTTCTGGCACCATAGGAAACAATCTTGCCACATCCACACTATCAAGGCCTTTGCCCATTGGATAGGTTTCAATGAGGTCAGTTTCACTCGGCAAAGGGAAGGGAGGTCCCTGTTGGAAGGAAAGACAGGGATGAAAAGATAAGATGTCAGGCGATTTGATAAATTTACTCAAGGAAATAACGGGCATGTATGGAACAGCGGACGTTTCGCTGGAGGCCCATCTGAAGGAAACCCGGGAGGGTCAATGAAAAGTCATTGGCAGTCATTAATAATGTGAATCACAAGGCATTTCATACCTACATCAAGAGGAAGAGAGAGTGAGACCATACACCGATAATGAAAAAACATATCCTTGGATGCGCAGAATGCGAGGTGGGTGGCGGGGGGACGGGAAGCACTAACTGAGTACTTTGATTCAGTACTTTCCAAGGAAACGGATGTGGGCGACTAGGAGATCAATATTTAGTGTATAAATACGCTAAAACGTTTTGAAATCAAGGAGGCGGAGGGGCTGGTCCCCCAAAATGTGAGCTAGGTCCACGGAACCTGATGGAAGTTATCCCACTGTTATTGACAGAGGCAAGATGGAATATTACTGGGGATTTGTTCGGTTCCATCATGTCCCCTCCAGTCACAGGCGAGTTCCCGTAGGACTGGCCAGTTTTATCCCATTATAAAAAGGAAAGGGTGAATATCCCGGAAACTATGGACAAGTGAGACTCATTTCAGTTCTATGGAAATGGGAGGTAAAAATTCGTATGTACAGGATGCAGGAGAATTTGGAAACCAAGGCAGATTTGGCAGAGCTAGCATGGCTTTGCTCGAGGCGAATCTTGTCTTACAATTTGAATGAGAATTTAAAAAAGGTGACGGAAGGGATTAATGGTGGTAGGGCAGTTGATGCGGTCCTCATGATTTCAGTCAGGCGTTTGACAAACTCCCTCAAGGGATACTGATCCAGAAATGTTTAAGAGGCACGGGATCCGCGGTGAATTGGCTGTTTGGATACGGACCATATTCGCTCATAGAATACAGAGTGAGTTGACTGAACGGACTCATCCCAGACAGAGATCTGTAATTAGTCATGCTCGGTAGTGATCTGTGCTGGATGCCTGCGGCTTGTGATGAATATAAATGACCTGGACAAAAGTCTAGATGCGTTTTCCGGCGATACCACGGTCGATTGAGCTGTGCTCAGTGTAGAGGACTGACAAAGAATATAGCTTGGCACAGATGAGTTGCAGATATTAAAAGCGACAGGATAGATGGAAATTAACCCAGATAAATCTGAGATAGAGCACTCTGGTGTCAAGTAAATGCAAGGAAACAGTACACTGATAGGGCAAGTTCCTGAACCGTGTAGCTGAGCACAGCGATCTTGGGATCCAAGTTCATAGCTTCTTGAAAGTGGCCACGCAGGTCGACAAGGTGACTGAAAAGTTTTTGGAATGTTTGCTTTACTAAGTCGTAGCACGAATTTCAAAGTCAAGACATTATCTTGCAATTTATGAAAACACTCGTCAGGCCAGAACTGGATATTTGCGCACAGTTCTGATCGTCCACCATTGGAAGGTCACTGAGGCTTTGGAGAGGATGCAGAAGAGCTTTGTCGGAACGCTGCCTGGTTTAGAGGACATGTGTTATGACGAGAGGCTGGACAAACGGGTCGTTTCCTCTGAAGCGCCGGAGGCTAAGGGGAGATTGAGCGGAGGTTTATAAGCTTATGAGAGGCATAGATGGAGTAAATAGGCGGTATCTGTAGGACAATGTTCAAATATCTAATAGCAGAGGCCATGCATCGAAGGTGAGAGGGAGTAGTTTCAAGGAGGATGTGAGGGTTAGTTTATTTTACTCTGAGAGCTGTGGAAGACTGGAATGCGCTGCCTGGTACGGAGTGGCAGGTAAATCCATTAGATGTTTTTAACAGACGTCTGCATAGTCATATGAAATTAAGGAAGATGGAGGGATAAGGACATTGTGGAGGTAGGACTGATGAGGGCTTGGGTATTTTCAATTTGATTTATAGCTGTTCTTGTCCTGCACTGTTCTGTGTTCCTGGTAATTGAGAAATGAGTCCCTCAGCTGAGATTAAAAAAAATACAAATAATGTAAAATATAAAGAGGCAATGACTGTCGAGAACATCAGATCAGGAGCCCTTGAAAATTAGTCCATAACTCACCGGTGAGCATCAATGTTGCGACTAGAGAGGGTGAGTGAAATTCTCGATTTTGGTACAACGGACGCCTTTTAGAAGTGCATTAACTGTTTTAATCGCGGGCGTGTGAGTGATAACGCCTCTGCAGCTCCTTCCAGATGGCAACAGCGTGAAGAGATCATGGCCTGGGCGGTGGGGATCCCTGATAATGAATTTTGCTTTCCTGCTACTGAGTTCCCTGCTGATGTAGTCAATAATGAGGAGGGTTTTACCCGTGATCGACTGGGCTACATTCAGTTATATATATATAAAACAGTTATATATATATATATATATATATATATAACTGAATGTATCTTATATATATAAGATTATATATATATAATCTTGACAGCCGGTTAAGATTAACCGGAAGATTAACTGGATTAACAGGAAGCCATACACTGTTTGTATTACCACGACTGTACGGTTTCCGATCTCGATCCAGCAGCTTTAAATGACTCCCCACTCATCTCCATCCTGGCGCTGAACCCTGCAAGCCGGACCTGTGCTCCGCCGGCCCGCACAGAGTCTCCGGCACCGACGCCCAGGGTCCCAAACCGGCCTTTCTGTTGAAGTGACACTTCACCTGCCAGAATGCCAGTTTCGCCTGCTGTACCCGGTGTTGCCAGTGCAGTGCGGACTCCACCTCTTCAGTGAAATGCGAATGAGTTTCGGAAAACTTTTCTGCTAGTCCTTCGCAAAAAACGAGAACTTTTCTTGCACCTCCCTGCGCAATAGATAAAACTGCCCCCTGGAATGCGAATCTACGCCATCTTCCCATTCCCATTCTGTGATTCTTTGCTGCCAGAATGATATTTCTAGGGGAACAGCTCATATGCTGTCTAGGTAGTTTCCTACCAGAGGGTGTGGACATTTCTCCAGCACCAGCTGATTTGTCCTCGCTCACTACTTTCTCTTGCTCTGTCCGCTTTTCTGTTTCCTCTCTCGTCTCCCCTGTTCAGTTCATTTACCCATCTTTCTCCACCTGGTGAACCTCCTTCTTTGCTTCCGTCCATGAAATAATAAAAACAGCGTACGGATAAAGGGATCATATTTATGGATCTTAACTTACGGTGTAGTAATGAGGATCAAAAACAAGAAAGCCCGCTCTAATTAAATTGTCAGGTGGGCTCCAGTTGGAGCTGATCATGTCCTGTCCCTTTTCTCCTGGGCTCTCGGTCAACGTGAAAGCAAACGCCACCTTCCGGATGTCGCTCGCAATCCATCCCGAACACCAGCTGAATGTATCCTACGATCGTTTCTAGCGGCTTCTCTTGCTCATCCCCCGACGAAACAACATAAAATTAAAAAAAAACAAAACCAACCTTATTGTCCCTCACCAAGAAAAGTTGTCCCTAATTCCACCATCCATAATTTGATCGCCCGCATTCCTTATCTTCAACAGTAATCCAAAGAGCAGAACAGACTGCTCTGACCGAACTGCTGAATGAAATACATAAAACATAACAGTAAAAAAATGTATAAAGCAGGACATGACATTACTTTGATAACCATTGTGCATTGAACTTTGAACTTAGAACGGAAGCACACGCAAAATGTTGGGAGAACACAGCAGGTCAGACAGCATCTGTGAAAATGAATAAGCGCTCGAGGTTTCGGGTCGAGGCCATTTCATTAGGACCTGACGGCAGCAATGCACTTTTCCTCTCTACATAAGTTTCCATCAGTTCCCTGTTCATCTAAGTAACGTGATACTGAGACTAAGCAAGCATTGATAAAAAAAATAAAATCTCAATAACTCTCACCGATTTAAGACCACAGAAACTTAAGACCATAATATGTAGGAATACAATTGGGCCTCTTGGCCCATCGTGTCTGTTTAATCACGGCTGATCTTTTTACTTGCCTTCCTCACCGCCATTCCGCGGCCTTCTTATCCAATCAACTAGCAATAAATCTCTGCCTTAAAGAAACAAAAGAACATGGCCTCCACAGCCGAATGTGGTACCAGATTCCCCAAATTCACAACCTTCTGCTTCTCTGTTTCAAATGATCGGCTCTCTATTCTGAGGCTCTGCCCTCTTGTCTCGGGCACCTCAGCCATCGGAAACTTTCTTTCTACAACCACTCTGCCTTGGCCTTTCAACATTCGAAAGGTTGAAATGTGATCTCACCTCATCCTTCTGAAATTCCAGGCAGTACAGACCCAGATCACTCAAACAGTACTAACATGTTAACTCTTCAATTCCTGGAATCAGATTTGTGAAACTCCCCTGGGTCCTCTCCAATGGCAACATGTCTTTGTCAGATGAGGTTCCGAAAACTGTTCACAATCCACGCGCCGAGGCTTCAGCGATGAGTTGTAAATCTGCTGCATCCCATCACTGTACCTGCTTCATAGAGCTCTTGAAATAAGTCAAGTCATGTGAAATCACTTTTTATAAATGATAAATAGATGATAACATTGACGTTTCCTTCCTTACATCAGCATCGCATCCGGGACTTCCTAATGACCATCCAATTCCTCCGATACAACGTGTATTCTTGAACATTCAGATCCGAAATGCGACCAAACTTCAGCCACGATTCAGTGATGGCCTCAACACCCTACAATCTGACAGTCTGCAGCGATGAGGTAGGTTTGCCTGTGTTAATTGCGAAAAGGAAGTATGTGCGTGAGGCCGGTTTGCTGAGCTTGTTGTCAGATGTGGGAGTTCCCGGAGACTCACAGTCTCCCGGATGGCTATATCAGGACCCGGTGTGTCGAGTACAGCTCGATGACCTTCGTATGGTCAGGGAGAGCGAGGGGATGACAGAAAGCAGTTATAGGTAGGTGGTCACACCGGGGCCACGGGAGACACACTAGTGGGTCACAGTCAGGAGAGGGGGGGTGGTGAAAAGTCAGGTATTACTCTACCTCTTGACAAAAGGTAATCCAGTTTGAGTACGGCTGGGGGAAAAGCCTATCTGTGGGAAGTAACAGCGGCCGTGCCTCTGGCATAGGACCCGGCCCTGTGGCTCAGAAGGGTAGGGAAAGGAAGGGGGTAGTACTGATAGGAGGTAATACTTTTAGGGAGACATGCAGGCGATTCTGTGGACGCAGGAAGGAAACTCGGATGGCTGATTGGCTCGCAGGTGCAAGGTCCGAGATGTGTGAGATCATGTACAAGATATCCTGCAGTGGTAGGAAGAACCGCCAGAGGTCGTGGCACATATTGATACCAAGGACATTAGTCGGAAAAGGGAAGAGTTCTTGAAAAAAAATACAGGGACTCAGGAAGGAAGTTGAGAAGCAGGACCGCAAAGGTAGCAATCTTGCGATTACCTACTGTGGCATACGACAGTGACTATATGAAGGGAATGAGGTGGAGGATAAACGCATGGCTGAGTGTTTAGAGCAGGGGACAGGAATTCAGATTTCTGGATCATTGGGACTTCTTTTGGAGCAGGTGTGACCTGGACAAAAAGGAAGCGTTACACTTGAATCCCAGGGGGACCAATAACATGGCGTGGATGTTTGATAAGGCTACTGGGGAGAGTTTCAACTAGAATTGTTGTGGGTGGGGATGGGAACCGAACTGAAGAGACTGCAGAAGAAGAGGTTGGCTCACAAATTGAGAAAACTGGTAGACTGTGCTTGAGGGAGGACGGAGAGGTGACGGTGAAGGGACGCGCTCACACAGACGGATTGAGAAGTTTCTATTTTAGCTCAAGGAGTATTGTGAACAAAGCGGATGAGCTTAGAGCGTGGATTACTACTTGGAGCCTTGATAGGGTGGCCATTAGAGGGACTTGGATGGCTCAGAACCAGGGAGGGAGGCAAAAGAGGAGGGGCGTGGTACTGTCGATCAGAGAGAGTGTCATGGCTGCAGAAACGTTGGGCGTCATGGTGGAATTGTCTACGGAGTCTCTGTTGTTGGAGCTTAGGAGCAGTAGGGGTCAATAACTTTTCTGGATGTTTGAACAGGCCGCCGAATAGCAACGGGGAATTCGAGGCGCAGACAGGGAAAAGATCCTGGAAAGATGTAATAATAGCAGAGGTGTCGCGATTGGAGAATTTATTTTCCCTAATATCCGTTGACATCTCCCCAGAGCAAGGGTTACATTGCGTGGAGTTTGTTACGTGTGTTCATGAAGGTTTCTTGACAAAACATATATATAAATCTACAAGAGGGGAGACAATACTTGATCTGGTATTGGGAAAGAAAACTGGTCGGGTGTAAGATCTCTCAGTGGCAGTGCATTTTGGAGATAGTGATCATAATTGTATCTCCTTTGCAATAGCATTGGAGAGAGTTAGGAAAAGACAAGATAGAAATGCTGTTAATTGGAGTAAGAGGGGTTGTGAGGCTATCAGGGAGAAAATTGGACCACAACAATAGGAAGTGCATCCCATGTACCCACTGCTCTCTGTGGCAACGTCTTGTCCTTCAGAGTACATTCGAAACTACCGCATGAAAATGCCCAGCACTTTGTACCTGTCTGCAAATAAATGTTTTTTTTGTGTCATCTGGAAGATTATTTATCAGTCTATTTGCAATCATCCGAGTCAGTTATATACATCACAAGCCCCGGGAAGACTCACTGTCAGAAATTAACTATGGACTGTTCTTTATGCGTTGTAATGATAATGCGATTCCTGGGTGACAACATAAAATCTCTGCATCAGAATCTGCCACCTGCTGGCGGTATACAAATCTACGGTTGTATTTTTGCAAATAAGTGAATTAAACAACAGTTACCGAATTACCTGTCCACGAACAGGTGTTTCGACTTTTATATACCCCCTGGGTTAATTTGTTTAGTGATCTGTCACTTGAAAACGCCGAGGGAATGAGACTGACTTTTAGATCCGTTACATACCATCATAAGACTGTAGCTCTTTCCACTTAAGCTTGAATACGTTTGGGAATTTTAATTTGTTATACATATATATATATATATATATATATGCATAATACTGCAACCTCTTGTTTTACATCTTTTACGTTACTATATTACGTAGTAACTAATAAAATAGTGATTGTCAACAGCAAAAGCAGACTCCAGGTGTGTTCTTTTGCTGCTGAAACTTTTACAGTGTTGCTGCACGTAAGAGGTACTTTCCCCAGGGTTGCGTGTACGTAACACTACAAAGCTGAACATTCTTCTAATACCTCAGCATAAACCGACTTTTGTTCTCTCAGTTTTCTCTAATTTCCGGAAAAAAAAATCCTATTTATAAAAATAAATATTTATACAAATATTTCCCTATCGTTCGAGACCGAACTGTGACAAATTTGTCATTTCTCCGGCCACATTTCTAACTGGACTTTTACCAAGCTGCCTCAACATCGACAGCTCCAACACGTCCTCAGGAGTATTTATGACTCACTCCGATTTTCATCCAAGTCAGACGCCAGAACTTTTCCAACAATTGTCACATGCGGAATGGCTGCCTTTCACCACTGCCCTCTGTATTCTATTTGAAGCCATGTTATCCAATGCATCCCGGTCTCATATCTCACCCTAACTGAACGGGTCGTTCTCAAAACGCTTACTTCCATTCGAATCCCAACATTCGGGCCTTGACTGGCGCAATCCTTCACGGTCTGAGCGACCCTGCTAATAGAACAATTTACAATGACCGATTAACTTTTCAACTCACAGGTGTTTGGTCTGTGGGAGGAATCAGGAGTACGCTGTGGACACCCAGGTGGACACGGTATATAGGCACAGGCGGGAAATGAGTAGAACGGCGGATAATCAATTGGAGAAGGTGAAAGGCCAAGCTACGAAGGAATCAATAAATAAATGGACATCATGTGCCCTTTCCTCCCCAATCACCATTCTCACATACCCAATATACTGAGCACAGGTCCACAGACAGGACAACGACTACAAGTCAAGTCGTTTTGTCAAGTCACCCTTTATTGTCATTTCGACCATTACTGCTCGTACAGCACACAGTAAAAACGATACAACGTTTTTCAGGACCATGATGCTTCACGAAACAGGACAAAATCTACACAGTGTGATAGTATTGGAGATGCTGCTCCCGATCCGGACTGACTGAGCTCTGCCTGTTGGGAAGGCTGTAATCCAGTTGCAGAGGGAGGTGTTCAGGCCCGGTAGGATAAGCTTTCCAATCAGTTTCTGAGGGATGATTGTGTTGAATTCTGAACTGAAGT
Source organism: Hemitrygon akajei (assembly GCF_048418815.1). Taxonomy (NCBI): domain Eukaryota; kingdom Metazoa; phylum Chordata; class Chondrichthyes; order Myliobatiformes; family Dasyatidae; genus Hemitrygon; species Hemitrygon akajei. The sequence continues at coordinate 2,680,241 of NW_027331926.1, read as the reverse complement.
CTATGAATAGCATTCGAAAGCACGTGTTTTTTTTTTGTGTCCAGGTGGGTTGGGGCCAGGTGCAGGGTGTCCAAGAATTTCTTTTATTTCCCAGAGGCTTTGCGATGGGGATTGCCGCTAGGGTCGCACGTTTAGATGATTCGTTTTACGAGTGAGAGTTATTAACTTATTTTCTAGGTGGCAGACAGATCTCCAAAGGAATCCGCTGCAAGCGGGGACTTTGTCTGTTCACAGTAACGGAACTTCCTGAGCGGCTCAAAGATAGGCGCTCTTGGAACCAGTAGACCTCACCAGAGGAAGGAGATGGAGCTACATTGGGCGAACCTGAGCAGGCATTCGGACCGCACGGAATACAGGCAGGGCACCACGTTCGTGTTTTGATTGTGAGGTCAAGGCTTCACATGCAAACAAGGGTACAGTCACCTACTGGTGGAACTGAAGGAGACATTACCGGGAACCTGTGAAGAAAGAAAACTGGGGGGACCTGAGTGGAGGGAGACTGGAACTATCCCTGAATCTGTTGGTGCATGGAGGTGCTGAGGGCGGGAGCTATTCAGGCACGTCCACAGCGCCAATGGAACTGCCTATGTCACTGACGAAATGGGAGATTTTGGGCCGTCACTGAGCATTAATGCTCTCCTGACAACGACGAGAGAACTTTGTCATTAGACGGAAGGGAAATTTCACCGTCTCCTTGAACTGCAGCCTGAACCTTGTCTGGGCCATGGCGTAAAGGGCCGTGTTTGTGCAGCAGCTCAGCCGTTGAAACATGTAGCCCAGTTCCAACAGAGTACTCGGGGGATCAGATTTAAAATAAATATACAGACTATCCCATACGGAATACACCGTCAGCAGCCCCCACAGGAGGATGAAATTCCCCGACATCACCAGCAGTAACAGGAGGGATTGCCTGCGGTTCTTCATCTCCGGGTCGGCGGACGTCTCGCCACCGCGCGAACCACGGAGTCTCCTCCGGGCTCGGCTGGCCAGTAAGACGTGCCTGATGGTTAAACTGTTGAGCAGGAGAATCAGAATAAAGGGTAATATTGGGGTAAGGAAGAAATGAATCACTTCAAATGTCATTAACTGAAGTGCGGAAAAGAAACGGCGAATCTCCAAACAGAGCAAGGACAGAATAAATACCGAATATTTCCCATCGAGCATAAAGTACCAGAAAATGTTCTTTACGCAGCTCAGCAGAGTCACTGTCCCCAGAACCAGAGCCGCCGCTCTCCCGGTGCAGTAATTTAGATTCAGCTGCTGAAAACAAATGGCAACAAATCGATCAAAGGTGAAAGCGACAGTGAACCAGACAGAACAGTCCATAGCAGCGTAGAGTATGACGGCGTGAATATTACACACGCGAATATGAAAACTCCAGTAGAAAACTTCCCATGGCATGTAAACCAACGGAATCTTGTTTAATACCAGATCGAAGAGAAGGACGAGTTGATCCGCTGCTACCATGGCAACCAGGTACCTTGTGACGCCTTTGGAGAGACCGCACTTTCCCCGCGACAGGATGGCGATTGTCACCACGTTCACTGTCCGGAGGTAAATAAAGAACATTAACAGACATACGGAATGAAATATTCTCTGAAATCAATTGTTTTAGTCGATAGTATTTCAAAGTGCAGAGATGGACATGAAATCGATGTATCTACTAAGGAGATAATTGGATCCATTATTAAATGTGTAGTGTGTGTACTGTACCTGAGAATTTCAGGAGAATGAGGTGAATCTCATTGAAACCTATCGAATGTTGAAAGGCCGACATATCGTGGACGTGGAGAGGATACCTACTGTAGTGGTGGAGTCTGAAACTAGAAGATGAGGATTTACAAGTCATCACTTTAGAACAGACGTGGATATAAATCTGTTTCGACCGTGGCTGGTGAAAATGTTCAATTCCTCGCCACAGACGGCTATGGGAGTCAGTTTATTGGGGTCAGAATGTGGTTGAGAGGGATGATAAATCAACTCCCGAGCCCTATGAGCCAAGGAATGCTATCGAACTATCTAGAATGTATTCTAAACTTTGCTGTCAGGAGAAAGAGCTGAAAACGGGATGTGATAATGAACTGGATACTGATTAAATGCCAAGTATCACGGCGCCAGAATTTCAAATTCCTTCAACAGTAAACATGAGCGAACATTAGAGCAGAAGAGCTGAAAAAAGTAGTAGCTGAAATCGTCCATCTGTTCGTACTGGAATGCTCCGCCATTGAAGATGATTATGGTTGAGCTGACTATGGACATATATCCATCGGCCTGCTTTTTTTTTTCCTCCAAAGCCAGTAATACCCTTACTACGCAAAAATCTACCCAAACTTCTCTGAAGTATATTTACTGAAGTAGAATCCACTTCTTCATTGGACAGAGAATTGCACAGTTTGACCACTCTTTGGGAAAAGCAGTGCCTCCAGATCTCCGTACTAAATTCAATCCTTTCCTAAATTCTCCTTCAAAACTTTCCTGTCCCTGTTTTATTTATCCCTTTCGTTTTTTTTATATAAAGATCGTCTCTGATACTTCTGAATTCCAGTGTCTGCAGTCGCACCCGAAACAATCTTTCCTTATAGACTCGTCACCTCATGTCTAGAATCAAAGAATCAAGATGGGGAAACGACGACAAGGCCAGTAAATCCCTTCTCAAGGCAGCTTACCAGACCTGTACGCAATATTCCAGCTGCCGCCTCAACAGTACCTCGTGTATTTGCAGCATAAACACCATGCTCATAAATTCACCCCTCCAGCAATGAAAGCCAATAACCTATTTGCCTCCTTGTTAGCCTGCTGCTGCTGCAAACCTACATTTTGTGATTGAAGAACAAGCACTCTAAACTGCCTCCACATGGCAGCATACTGCAATCGTTTACCAGTTAATAATATTCTGTTCTTCCATTTGTCGCTTCAACAATCGATATCCGTCTGCAGGCTCCAGGATTGCACTGCACTATTTGTGTAGGCGGAAGGTCATGGTAGTAATGAAGCCCACGTGACTTCATTCTCTTTTACCGGTGGGGCTTTAGGTATTTATTTCATTTTTTATTCATTCATTCCAGCGATGTCGTCCCCTCCAACAAATTTCGAGGTAGCTGAATTATCCTACCATGTCCTAATTCGACTGTAGAACATAAAGTAACGGAAGCATGCGTATTTTACACAGAGGGTGCAGATGTAATTTTACAGAATACTGCCTAGACTGGAGGGCACTCACTGTGAGTAGAGGTTCTGAGAGCTAGAACATGCTTGGATGCGAGTGGAGGTGCATGAGAGGTCACTTGGTGGCAGTGCTTGAGATATGAAGAGACACGGATAACATTTGCCTGACAGAGAAGTAACCGGGTCGCTGACAGCTCCAAAGCTGGAGAGAAAACGTCCGTAATTCACTCAGCCGGTGTTGCTGAAGCGGTACCGGTTTGAGAGACCTGCCATGCAATTAGCGAGTCGATAGAAGACAAGAATGAAAGAGAAGCTGTTTGATATTTTTCAACTTTAATCACGAGGAAGAGACGAGACACTTACCTGGGACAGCTACAATGGCGAGTACAGGATAGTAAACCATTTTGACGGTCTCAAGTAGCGGATGGATTTGAATGCCCAACGGTACCATTTTAGAATTTTTATCCAGATATGGATATCCCCAGAAAATATTCCTTACAGATCCCGAAGCGTTCCGCGATGCATTTTGCAGATTCATTGCTGGAATACTACAGATTCTCCTGTTCCCGATCCAGCCTCTGTGCTCTCTACCTGGAGCCCGCTGGTCTCCGATAGCGCAGAGTGACGGCTCTGATTGAGACTGGCGTTGAGATGCAGACATATTAATAGAACAGGGAACCAACAGCCACACCTCCGCGGTGACGTCATCAATCCCCACGGACACTCCCTGCATAAAGTTCTACGGAATGACAGGTGAAGTTAACCATTTGCTTGCAGACACTCAGAGAAGCGATACAAAAGCAGATTGTATGTGTATCTGATAATCCGAGCAGTCGGCTCTCCACGGATGCGCGCCCTGTCTGTAAATTGGCACAAAATTGACAATCTTATTGACACAGGGCTAGACATTGCTATACAAGTCAGGAAAGGAAGGTACACGTAGTAAATCAAAAAAAAAAGAAACAAACAAACAAACAATAATGATGATATAAACAGATTAAAAAATGAATATTGCTCAGATAGTTCTTAAAAAGTAGAGTTGCATAGGTTGATTGACAATGATATCGAGTTAGATTATTCCAAAATAATGATTTTCGGTTAAAAAAGAACTTCGAATCACCGGCCAATCTGGACATCTGGTGATTTCGGAGTCAGCACGGGTATAAGAAGCGACAGCGGATCGTAACTGTGAAAAAGCGCTTTGACCAGCGTCCAGGCGGCGTTTGCGGTTGATCAGCAGGAGTAAGGCAGGGTCAAATGCAGCAGCCATCGTCTGAATGGACGGTCAAACAGGTCATCTTCAGGATTCTGCTTACTGAGGCGTCATCTCAGTGAAATTACAGTCAAAGAAGGCAAAGAAAAGGAAAAAATAAACCAAAAGCAAAAAACAAAAGACACTTGACAGAGTCTTATTTTCATTCCCTTCTTTATATCTGAACAGATGGGGTAACAGAGATGTCAGGCAGGATAGTTGAATGCTCCTCTTGCGGGATCTCGGAAGACAGAGAGAACTCCGATAAACCTGACGACGACGGCTGCGGGAGCTGCGTTCAGCTGGATCTGCTGACAATCCGCGTTGATGAGCTGGGGGTGGAACTGGACGAGTTCCAGATCGTTCGGGAGGCTAAAGTGGTGATGGAAAAGACATTTCGAGAGGGAGTTACACCCAGGACGCAGGCAACAGGAGACTGTTTGACAGTCAAGAGGGAGAAATGGCTGAAGGGGCCAGGGCAGAGTTCCCATGTGGCCATCTCCTGCAACATATGGGATACCGTCGCTGATTTTCGGGGCGGGACAGTCACCTAACAGTGTTCAGTCACAGTGTTGTACTCACATGCCCTTAGATTGTCTCTGAGACACAGAATGGAAGTTGGCGTTGAGTGGTGTTCTTGAGTGTATGTTGGTGTGGGGGGCAGAGTGAAAGTCACTCTGTGGTGATAGGGTATTGGTTAGTGGTGTGGACAGGGAGATCTACGGCGACAACGTTAGCGATATTTCAGATCGAGTCCTCAGTATTCTGAAATGGGTGTGTGAGCAGCTAGAAATCGTTGGCCATTGAGTTACCAATGACATGGGTACTATGAGTGACGAAGCACTGTACTGCCAGTTCCGGGAGTTAACAGTTAAGTTAAATGGCAGGGCCCTCCCGGATATGTTGCCCGTGGAACGTGATTATGAGGCCGGAAGCAGGACGAATATACAGATTAATAGCTTGCTAAAGATTTTCTTTAATAGCCAATTTCTCTGGAAATGGTTGCAAACATTGCATTTGTCTTCCCCACCGTTCCGCATATATTCCGACAGGGAATCTTCCCAAAAGGCTCTGCACGTCTGCTTGTCTCAATGTTCTCATCATTGTTAAGATTGTCCAGGCCGATAGAGAGTATACAGTTTGTACATGGCGAAGGAGCTGTTTTTATATACCAGTCCTCTGAAAATGGATTGGAACATGCATTTGGCTCCCTCACCACTGACTCAATCTGCAGTTTTCCTGTGTAATTGCAACTCTGATTTTTCAATGCATAAGTTCTTCCCATTTACGAAATACTCCACGCCTTTATTCCCTCTGCCAAAGAGTAAGACTCGGCACTTACCTACATTATTTTCCTTCATAATTCTTTGCCTCTTCTCCGGTCTGTCTAGTTCCTTCTGCAAGCACCTTGCTTCCTCAACACTACCTGCCCTTCCATCTACCTTCACATGGGTCTCAAACCCTGTCACATAACAATCAAATCCTTCATCCTAATCATTGACGTACATGATAAGAAGCGGTCGCAACACCGATTGCTTCGGAACTCCACTGATCACCGCATGTAATGTTTATGGACAACTCCAGATGGCCACAATGTTAAATACCACCTGGATAGTTTGAAAGATCTGAGCGAATGAGAAATGAGCGTGATTGGCTGTGTCCGGACCTGAGGTTTCAACAGTTGCTGCGAAACAGAAAAGGTACAGAAACTTACTATCAATACAAGTGTCAAATTTCAACAAATCATATGACTGCCGAGCAGTAACTACAGATCGGACAATCCATAAGAACCGTCCGAATATCGTAACACGGGACAGACAAAGAACAACAACGTATTCGATAGATAGTCATTGCAAGCACACAAAACGTCAAGAAATCAATGCTTTAAAATACCACAATATGCTGAATTAGCCGTTACGTACAATTCATAATCTATACCACATTATGAGCCGGGTCGTTTGACCCGGTCTAAGAAACCCCTAATAACAAGTGTCTAACCAATTTTTAAACCACAGATCTTTTTAGAATATATGAATAGCCGACCTGACATCAATACATGGGTGATTAATCCTTAATTAATGTTTTAGAGAGCAGGGAAAGTGTATTTTTTAGAGAAAAAAATCGTTTCTGGCAAAAAAGCATCTACTATCGCACAATATCATGTCCTATTTTACCTAAGGCATGAAAACGTAACGGCCACAATGATTTAAATATATTTGTTGAAACTGAAAATGGCGAGAACATGCTGCAACTGTGGAATTTATGATATAAATATTTATAACCATTACAACAATCAAACACTGTCCTTACTGCTATATCATAAAATATCCTCATAACCACGATGTAATCATAAATATCAACTATTAATTAAACATTAACTAACATTTAACCAACACACAAACCAAACAGAAATAATAACAATTGCTATTTGCAAACTAGTCTTCGCATTCAAAGGAGTGGTCGGATACCTTGCGTGTGTGACCCTTGCATATGTGTTACCCACATTTGCAGCAAGTTGTCCCTGTTTTACAGTCCTTTTTGCCGAGCAGAATTTGTATCTCTTTCTCTTCTGTCCCCCTGTGTTGGCTTCTTGTGGGACTTGTTGTTGATGAGCGCCGGGTTCAGATCGCGGCACTGCCCTGAGCACTGCTGCTGAGGCTACTCGTCGTGGAAGGTGGTGTCGCCTTTGCGTAAAAGGAGTCTGAACAAAATCTGGCAGAAATAACCTCCTACTTTTCCTCTTGCTTGCCCTCCAGGTAGGGTTCAGCTCACTCCATATGACAAAGGCGTTGTAGGTCGATATGTCAATGATGTTATGGAATATGGCGAGAGACAAGCGTGCTGTTCCCCTGTAGCAGCTGTACGTTCCTGTTACTTTGTCAACGTTGTCCACTCCTCCTTTGTTGGCATTGTGGTCAAGGATGATGGCTGTTTTTTTGTACTCCTGAGCGCTGACCTCTGCATCCTCACGTAATGTGCTCACAAGGATGACAATCCTTTTAATCTTTTGCATATACGAGACAACTGTGGTTTCATGGGTGAAAGCCATCTTGGAAGACAAGACGTCTCTCCCCCATGTTGCCACCACCCCGGGTGGCATCACAGGCTTGTTCCGCCTCACGGTGCCCACCATTGCGATTTCCTTTTCAGGAGCGCCTGACCAAGCTCCTGAGATGTAAAGAAGTTGTCGCAGGTCACACTGTGTCCTCTTAGCCTTTCTGTCATCACTAACACGACCCGCATGCCTTGTATTCTCTCCCGTGCTCCCCCAGCTGGCTTCCCATTACATACTTGCATATTCTAAAAAAACAATAAATCTCTGCCTTAAATAAACACAAGGATATAGCCTTCACAGCTGAATATGTTAGCAGATTCCCCAAATTCACCACCTCTGGCGACAGAAAGTTCTCCGCTTCTCTGTTTTAAATGGACGCCTCTATATTCTGAGGCTAAACCTTCTTCTCTCAGACGCCCAAACCTTGGGAAGCATCCATTCAGGTGTATAACTCACTTTCTGCTATCTCTCTCCTGTCCTAAAAAGCGAAGTGGCATTTTCTGTCACCTGGCACCATGAGACAGTTCAATGATTTCAGAAAGATCAGTGCTAATGTTCCACAATCTCTACCACTCAGTCTTTAAGAAGCATAATGTGGTGTTTATCTGGTCCGGTGAACAATGTACCCTTTGGTCCTTCAGCTATTTGAGCAGCTTCTCTCTTGTAAGTATAACTGCACCCACTCCTGTTCCTTAACACACTACAACATCAGACAAAATGATGGTAACGTCCACAGTGACGATTGCTGCAACATGCTAATTTCTTTCATTTGTCATATCCTTGTCCCCCATTATTATTTCTCCTGCCTCATTTTCTAGTGGTGCTATATCCATTCTTATTTCTGTTTGATTTTTGTGCTTGAAAACGATCTTTCTACACGCCATGATATTTTTGCACTATCTTGCTTTCATGTTTTATCTTAAAGTTTTCCCATTACGCTTTTTTCCCAATAGTTTTTGCTTTGTTTTATGCCTTCTTTTTTACTTTTTCGTTTTGCCACGATTGTGCTAATTAGTTATTTGAGTATTTGTTTTGATATTAGAAATAATATATTCTGTATTTTCCTAATTTTATCCAGACATTCACCCTGCAGACAATCCTGACAGCGTCTCCATCAGTTTTTATTTGTTCAATTCCTTTCTCATAACACTGTCATATCATTTACAGGAAGAGGGAAGATGTCCCAAAAAAGACTGCAGGGAGTCAAGAAAAAAGTTGAGAAGTAGAACCTCAAAGTTAGTCATCTCGGGATTCCTGTCTTGCCCTGCGACAGTGAGCAGAGGAATAGAGTGATGTGGAGGATAAGTCCGTTGCTGAGGGATTTGAGAAGGAGGCAGGGATTCAGATTTCTGGATCATTGGGATCTCTTTTGAGGCAGGTGTGACCAATACAAAAAGGACGGTTGCACTTGAATCCCAGGTGGATCAATATCCTGGTGTGGCCGTTGGCTCAGGCTACTGGGGAGAGTTTCAACTGGAATTGTTGCGGGGTGGAAACCGAACTGAACCGACTGAAGAAGAGGAGGTTGTTTCGCAAATACAGAAAGCTTGTCGACAGTACGAGAGGGGGGATAAGCAGGTGAAAGAGAAAGAACAGGCTCAGACCGACGGTTTAAGAGTGTCTAGTTGAACGCAAGGAGTATTGTTAACAAAGCGGATAAGATTAGAGCTTCGATCAGTACTCGGAGCTATGATGCGATGGCCATAACAGGGACTTGGCTGGTTCAGGGACAGGGAGGGAGGCAGAAGAGGAGGGTACGTGGCACTGTTGTTCAGAGAGTGGATCACGACTGCAGAAAAGGTGGACGTCATGTTGGGATTGTCTTCGGAGTCTCTCAGCGTGGAGGATAGGAACAGGACGGGTCAATAATTTTGCTGAGTCTGTTTTTATCGGCCGCCCAATAGCAGCAAGGATACCGAGGCGAAGACAGGGAAAATATCTTGGAAAAGTGTAATAATAGCAGTGTTGTCTTGATGGGAGATTTTAATTTCACAAATATCGATTTCAGTCTCCCTGGAGAGGGTGTTTAGATGGGGTGAAGTTTGGTAAGTGCGTTCATGAAGTTTTCTTGACAAAATATTTAGATAAGCCTCCAAGAGAGGAGACAGTACTTGGTTGTGTATTGGGAAATGAACCTGGTCAGGTGTCACATCTCTCAGTTGGACAGTATTTTGGAGACAGTGATCATAATTCTATTTCCTTCAAAATAGCTTTGGAGAGAGATAGGAATAGAAAAGTTAGAAAAACGTTTAATTGGAGTCAGAGGAATTGTGAGGCTATCAGGGACGAGATTCTAAGCTTAAATTGGGAGCCGTTTTACTTATGGAAATGTATGGAAGAGATATGGCAAATGTTCAGGGGATATTTGTGTGCACTTCTGCATAGGTACGTTCCAATGAGACCGGGAAATTGTGTTAGGGTACAGAAACCGTAGTGTTCAAAGGTTGTAATAAAGCCAGTCAAGAAAAAAAAGAATCAAAGTTTACAAAAGTTTCAGAGAGCTAGGCAATATTAGAAATCTAGAAGATTATAAGACCAACAGGAAGGAGCTTAAGAAGGAAATTAGGAGAGCCAAACATGGTCATGAGAAGGCCTTGGCGTGCTGGAAGAAGGAAGCCACAAGACATTCTACAAGTATGTGAAGATCAAGGGGATGAGACGTGAAGGAATAGGATCTGTCACCTGTGACAGTGGTAAAGTCTGTATCCGGAACAAATAACAGTGGTACGAAATTAATACTTTACTTCAGTATTCACCATGGAAAAGGATCTCGGTGACTGTAGTGATGACTTTCAGCAAACAGAAAAGCTTGAGCATCTACATATTAAGAGAGAGGATACTCTGGTGCTTTTCGAACGCATCAAGTTGGATAAGTCGACGGGACCGGATGGAATTTTCCCCAGGTAAATGCGGGAAGCGAGGGAAGATATTGCTGAGCCTCTGACAATGATCTTTGTACCGGCAATTGGGACGGGAAAGGTTCCGGAGGATTGCCGGGTTGCGGATGTTGTTTCTTTACTCACGAAAGGGACTAGAGATAGCCCTGGAAATTATAGACCACTGTGTTGGTAAGCGGATGCAGACGATGCTGAGGACAAGATTTATGAACATTTAAATAGGTATAATATGATTAGCATTCGTCAGCATGGCTTTGTGAAGGGCAGGTCAACCCTTACGAAACTGATTGAATTTATTGAGGATGGGACTATATATGCAGGTGAAGGAAGTGCAGTAGCGGTAGTGGATATTGATTTCAGCAAGGCATTTAATAAGGTTCCCAACAAGGCATATTGAATAAGTACGGAGAAATGAGATCCAAGGGGACACTGGTTTGTGACTCCAGAACTGGCTTGCATACAAAGATAAAGAGTGGTTATAGACAGGTCATATACTTCGTGGAGGTCGGTCACTAGTGATGCACCTCGGTGATCTGTTCTGGGACCCCTACTCTTCGTGATGTTTATAAATACCCCGTTTGGGTAACTGAAATGATGGGTTAGTAAATGTTCTTATGACGCAATAGTTGGAGGTGTTGTGGATAGTCTGAAGGGTTGTCAGAGGTGACTGTGGGACATTGATACCATGGAAAACTGGGCAGAGAAGTGGCAGATGGAGTTCAACGCAGATAAGTGTGATGTCCGGACGAAGGGACTCGGCCCAAAACGTCGACAGTGCTTCTCCTTATTGATGCTGCCTGACCTGCTGTGTTCCACTGGCATTTTTTGTGTTGTAAGGGTGATGTCAAATATTTGGCAGGTCAAATATGATGGCAGAATATAGTACTATTGGTAAGACTCTTGGCAGTGTTGAGGTTCAGATGGATCCTGGGATCCGAGTCCATAGGACTCTCAAAACAGCTGAGTGGGTTGACTCCGTCATTGAGAAGGCACACAGTGTTTTCGTCTTCATCAACTGTGGCATTCTGTTTAAGAGCCGAGAGGTGTCGTGCAGTTATATAGGATCCAGGTCACAACCTACTTGGTGAACTGTGCACACATCTATTCGCCTCACTACAAGGATTTGGAAACCATAGATTGGGTGTAGAGCAGATTCAAAAGAATGTTTAAAGAGCCAACACGAGGAATTGGGGAGCCTGGATTGGGGAGCATACCTTACAAGAGTATGTTTTTTTTTCCCTTTGAGCGATGGAGGATGAGTGTTGACCTCATAGAGCTATATAAGATGATGAGAGGCATAGATCACATCGATAGTCTGTGGCTTTATCCCAGGTTTAAAATGACCAGCACGTGAGGTTACTGCTTTCTGCTTCTGGAAGGAGGTACAGAGGAGATGTCAGGTTACATTTCCACTCAGAGATTGGTGAGTGCGCGGAATGGGCTGCCGGTGACGGTGTTGAGGGTGGATACGATACGGTCTATTAAATGATTCCTGGATAGGCCCATGGAGTTTGAAAAATAGAGGCCTACCGGTAACACTAGGTAATTTGTAAAGTAAGCATATGCTCGACACAGCATTGTGGTCCGAGGTACCTGTAATGTGTTGTACATTTCCAATGTTTCTATAATTGGTTACTAATCTTTTCTGCTTGTAAAATGAGCAGATCCTTCCATTTTCCTCATAGGCACATATCCGTCTCGGCTACTTTTAAACGTGACTTATCCTTCTGTCTCGACCACCACACCAGGAAGTGCATCCCACGTACTCACTACTCTCTCTGTAAGTGTTTCGCCCTTTAGAGGGCATTTGAAAGTATCGCATGAAAATTGTGTATGTTTGAAAATGAAATTTTTGTTTTGTCTGCAAGATTATTAATCAGCCTATTTGCAAACATTGAGTCAGTTCTATATATCACAAGCCCGAGAAGGATACACTGTCTGACATTAAGTATGAACAGTTCTTAATGCTTTGTGATTAAAATGCGATTCCTGTGTTGCAACTGAAAATCTCTGTATCTGAATCTGACACCTGGTGGTGGCATACAAATATAAGTTTTTATTTTTGCAGGTGAGCGAATCAAACAACAGAATTACTGACTTACCTGTCCAGCAATAGGTGTTATATACCCCTAGGGTTATTTTTTTTCTTCTGTGGACAGTCACTTTAATACGCCGAGAGAATAAAACTGAGTTTTAGATACTGCTTGAGTTCTGCTGACTATAAAAATTGCTCTATTGCTATGGTGCGAGAGGTGGCGTTATTTGATGGACATTGAATGATTAGATTTTATTCTGCGGCTTGTTTTTGAATAAGACACAGAGTCAGAGTCAAGATGGATTCGGTCAATGGAAGACACCAGTGAGTCGGCCGCTGGTTTTACCTTTCAGCAGCCCAAATGGGTGAGTTGAATCGATTCCGAGTGTTGATAAATGAATCTCACTAGTTGCTGGAAGTTTAGCATTTTTCCAGAGAGGAGAGGAGGAGAGGGGACTGTTTTAAAGAGAAGAAACCTAGTGACAGAGAGATCACTGTTTGGACGATGTTTCCAAGTAGCCCGCGAGGGTGAGTGTGATTGCCACCGTGTTCATCCGCTGGAGTGGTTTCTCTGGTGAGGGCAAAACCTTTGTGAATGTCCCATGTGTGTTTACCGCTTGTCCAGGTGTGGTAGTTCACTAAAGAAACACACACCTGTGGCAAATCTCTGTTGGAGTTATTTCGTAGGCCGTGGAAACATAGAAACATAGAAAATAGGTGCAGGAGTAGGCCATTCAGCCCCTCGATTCTGCACCGCCATTCAGTATGATCATGGCTGATCATCCAACTCAGAACGCTGTACCTGCCTTTTCTCCATACTGGAACTTATAAGTGGGTATCACGTTGTGTGTTATTAGGGTAACCTTGTGGAATCTACCGGTGTGTCGACCCTCGCCTGGGTAGTGGATCGATTAAAGATGGTCCCCCTTGTGATAAGCTACTGTTAGTGCTGTTTCATATGAGGATTCAGAAGACATCGGGAAGATCGACGACACCTGTTTGTTTGGATTGCAAATATCTCTCTCTGTCTCACTTCAAATTCTGTGCGTTGGAACTGAACAGAAATTTCTTTCCGACTATCGTAAGACTTCAACACTTGTCACCTGAGCTTGAATAAGTTTGGGAACTTTATTTTCTTACACACCTACATATGCATAGTCCTACTAACACCTGGTTCACATGGTTTAAGTTACTATATTACGAAGTTACTAATAAAATAGTGATTGTCAACAGCAAAACTAGACTCCGGGTGTGTTCTATTGCTGCTGAAACTTTTACAGAGTTGCGTGCACGTAAGACGTACTTTTCCCAGGGTTGCGTGTACGTAATACGACCAAGCTGAACATTCATCTAATTCCTCAGCATAAACCATCTTTTATTCTCGCCATTTCCTGTATATTAATAAAAAAACATTTCCTATTCTCGTATTTGTCTATCGTTCGAGACCGAACTGTCGTATTATTATTACAAAGTTGTCATTTCACCGGCCACATTTTTAACTGGACTTTTGCCAAGCTCCCACAACATCGACAACTCCATCACGTTGGTTTCGTCATCAAGCGTACTTATGGGTCAAACCCACTTCAATCGAAGTCAAACGCCAGAATATCTCCAACAATTGTCTGACGCAGAATGGCGGCCCTCCACCACTGATCGCTGTACTCTTTTTGAAGCCATGCTATCCAATGCAACTCGGTCTCATATCTCAGCCGATCGGAACGAATCCCAACGTTCGGGCCTTAGCTGGCGCAATTGTTCACGGTCCGAGTGACCCTACTAATTTACAGTGACCAATTAACCAATCAACACATCGACGTTTGGTCTGTGGGAGGAAGCAAGTGTACGTCGAGGATAGCCAGTTGGTCACGCTTTACAGACAACGGCGCCGAAGTGAGTTGAGCGGGAGATAAGCAACCGGAGAAGCAGAAAGGCCAAGCTACGAGGGAATCAATATATAAACAGGCATCCGGTCGCCTTTTGCTGCAGTCACCTCCTGCACATACGGAATGCAATTCCACAGATAGGACCACCACTACACATGGTGTCCAAGAATTTCTTTAATTTCCCAGAGGTATTGCGATCGCGTGAAGCACGGAGTCTCCTCCGGGCTCGGCTGGCCACTAAGACGTGTCTGATGTTAAACTGTTAAACAGGGGAATCAAGACTAAGGTGAACATTGGGGTGAGAAAGAAATGAATCTGTTCAAATATTGCCTTCTGAGATGGAGAATATAAACGAGGACTAGTCTGACAGAGCACGGCGTAGTGACCATCAAGCATATATTACTGAGCAAAAAGTACCAGATTATTTTCTTTACGCAGCTCAGCACAGTCACAGACCCCAGAACCAGAGGCTCCGCTCTCCCGGTGCAGTATTTTCGTTATGGCTTCCGAAAACAAATGGCGAAAAATCGATCAAAGGTGAAAGTGACGGTGAACCAGACAGAAACAGTCCGTGGCGGTGTAGGACACGGCGGCGTGGATATTACACACGGGAACAGATATCAAACAGAGGAAAACCTCCTCTAGCATGTAAGTCATCGGAATCTTGCTCAATACCAGATCGAAGAGAACGACCCTCTGATCCGCTGCTACCATGGCAACCAGGTACCTTGTGACGCCTTTGGAGCGACCGCACTTTCCCCGCGACCGGATGACGATTGTCACCACGTTCACTGTGCGGAGGGAAATAAAGACAATTAACACACACCTGGATGGAAATATTATCTGAAAACGATTATTTTAATCGTTAGCACTAACGAGAGCAGATATGGACATGGAGTCAATGAGTCTACTAAGGAGATAATCGGGAGCCATTATTAAATTGGTCGTGATTATAATGTACCTGATGAAGTTCAGAAGAATGAGGGGAATCTCATTGAAAGGCTGATATATACTGGACGTGTAGAGGATAGCCCTGTAGTTGTGGAGGCTACAACTAGAAGATGAGGATTTACAATAGAAAGAAATCGCTTTAGAGTAAAGGTGGCTAGAAATTTGTTTAGACCGAGGCTGATGAATATGGAATTCTTCGCCACAGATGCCAATGGGGAGTCAGTTCGTTGGAATCGTTTGCAGCAGATAGTGATATGCCCTTGATTCGTCGTGACGTCACTGGATTTGGAGAGTGGCTGCCAGGATGTGGTTGAAAGGGATAATAAATCAGCTATGATGGAACGGCGGAGAAGGATCGGTGCTCTAATGACCGAATTCAGCTCCCGAGCCCTATGGGCTAAGCACTGATATCCATGGATGGTTCGTATGTATTCTGATCTTTGGTGTCAGAAGGAGCTGGAAACGGGATGCGACAATGAACTGATTACTGATTAATGTGCCAAGTATCGCGACGGTAGAAATTCAACTTCCCTCAACTGTAAACAAGCCAGAACATTAGAGCTAAAGAACTGAAGAAATAATAGCCGGAGTAGTCCAACTGTTCAGACTGCATGCTCCATCATTGAAGATAATCATGGCCGATCTGACTATGGGCTCATCTCCATCTACATGCTTCCCCCCAAACAAATATCCCGTAAAAGCCCGACTACGCAAAAACTATCCAAACTTAAATATATTTACTGAGGTAGCCTCAACTGCTACATTGGGAAAGAACTCCACAGGTTTACCACCCGATGGGAAAAGCAATTCCTGCTCATCGTCGTCCTAAATTCACCTCCCAGAAGCTTCAGCTTATGTCCCCGGGTTCTAGTCTGACCTACCAGTGGAAACATCTTTCCTGTCCCTGTCTTATCTATCCCTTACGTATTTTTATATGTTGCTAAAAGACCGACTCCATCCTTCTGAATTACAGTGTGTGCTGTCCCAGGCGACTCAACCTCTCTGCTTATAGCCTCGCCACCTCATGTCTGGAATCAAAATGGTGAACCGACGACAACGCCAGTAAATTCCTCCTCAAGTCAGGAGACCAGACCTGCATGCAGTACGTCAGATACCGCCTCATCAGTGCCTTGTGCAGTTGCAGCGTAACCTCCCTGCTCATAAATTCACCCCTGTAGCAATGTAGGCCAATGTCCCATTTGCCTTCTTGTTAGCGTGCTGCTGCTGGAAACCAACCTTTTGTGATTGAAGAACAAACACTCTGAAGTGCCTCCACACGGCAGCATAGTGGAATCGTTTACCACTTAGTAACATTCTGTTCTTCCATTTGTCCCTCCCAAGTGGATGACCTCGCCTTTAGCAACATTGCGCTCCATCAGACTAGACGCTAATATTGTCGCGTAACCAGCCGATATCCGTCTGCAGGATTTCAGATTCCTCTTCATTATAGTGTCTGCGGTGGACATTGGCAGAAATGACCTCATTCTCTTTAACATGTGAGGCCTTGGAGGTATTTGTCTATCTATCTATCTATCTATCTATCTATCTATCTATCTATCTATCTATCTATCTATCTATCTATCTATCTATCTATCTATCTATCTATCTATCTATCTATCTATCTATCCATCTAGTTAGCTATTAATCAATTCATCCATCCGTCTATCTATATGTCCATGTATCTATCTATCTATCTATCTATCTAACTAACTAACTATCTATTTGCTTGCTTACTAACTTATTTAGTTTTTTTAGGCGGTGCAGTCCACTCCAGCAAACGTCGAGAAAGCTGATCAATCCTATCTTGTCCCAACAGGACTGCTGAACATAAAGACCAGAAATTCTGTTCACTTCAGCACCGGAAGCAGAATAATGCTTCAGAGAGGGTGAAGATTAAATTTCCCAGAACACTGCCTGGATTGGAGAGCACTCACTATGAGTAAAGTTTGTGCAGCTCGGACCTGCTTATCCTGGAGTGAAAGTGCATGAGTGGTCACTTGGAAAGGAGAAGAGGCATAGACAACGTTTGCCTGGCAGAGAAGTAACCGGGACGCGGACAGCCCCAAAGCTGGGGTGAGAACGTCCATAATGGACTCAGCCAGTGTTTGCTGAAGCGGTACCGGTTTGACGAACCTGCCAGGCCTTCAGCGCATCGTTAGACGACAGGCATTAAAGAGAAGCTGACTGATATTTTTCAACGTTAATCACGAGGAAGAGGCAAGACACTTACCAGGGACTGCTGCAGTGGCAAGGAAAGGGTAATAAATCAAATGGAAGGGCTCAAGCGCCTGAGTGATTCAAAAGTCCAACGGTGTCTTTGGAGCGTAGAAGGTTGGGGGTTGGGGACGATAGAGGAATTTAAAATTATGAGCAAGATAGAGTTGACGTGGATGGGCTTTTTCCATTGAGAGTAGAGGAGATTCAAACAAGAGGACATGAGTTGAGAGTTATGGGGCAAAACTTTAAGGGTAACACGAGGGGAATTTCTTCACTCAGAGTGTGGTAGCTGTGTGGAACGAGCTTCCAGTAGAAGTGGTAGAAGCAGGTTCGATATTGTCATTTAAAGTAAAATTGGATAGGTATATGGACAGGAAATGAGTGGAGGGTTATGGGCTGAGTGAGGGCCAGTGGGACTAGGTGAGAGTAAACTTTCAGAAGGGCCGAGATGGCCTATTTCCATGCTGTAATTGTTATATGGTTACTTGGTTATATGGTATCAATTCACTTTTTTTAACCATATATTGATACGCCGAGAAAATATTCATTACAGATGCCGCAGTGTCCCGCGATGCATTTTACAGATCCATTTCTGTAATCCTCCATATTCCTGTTCCCGATCCAGCCTCTGTCGTCTCTCTTTCACATTAATAGACCAGGCAAACAGCAGTCACGCCTCCGCAGTGACGTGGGCAATCGCCTCGAAACTCATTTACTTAACTTCTTCGGAATGACTAGTGCAATTAACCCTTTATTTGCAGACCGTCTGAGACGCAGTACAAACGCAGACTGGAAGTGTATCTAATAATCCCAGCAGTGGGCCGTCCACCGATCCGTGCCGTGTCTGTAAACGGACACAAAATCGAGAAACGTGTTAACACACAATCAGACACTGAAATACAGCTAGTCTGGAAAGGATAAACGAAACAAATGCTAGATAAAATCAGCAAAATAAGGACATAAAATGATTGAAAATAATTATTGCATTGACACCGTTCTTAAAAAAATACAGTTACATAGGTGGATTGAAAATAATATCGAGTTAGATCATTTCAAAATAATAACATTCAGAAAAAAAGAGCTTCAATCCAGCGGCCAATCTGGACGCCGGGTGATTGAGGAGGACAGGACTTCACTCAGCACAGGAATGAAAAGCGACAGCGGATCCTTAACGTGAAAAAGAGTTTTGATCAGCGCCCAGGCGGCGTTTGCGGTTGATCAGCAGGAGGCAGGCAGGGGCAGATGACGTGTCAACTCCAGGAGGCTTCAGTCAAAGTAGGCAATGGAAAAGAAAAAGTGCTTGCTTAAGATATGTTTCACTTCCCTTCGTCATATCTGACCAGATGGATAAGAGAGATGCCATTCAGGATAGTTAACAAGCTCCTTTTGCGGCATCTGGGGAGGCTTGGAGACGTCCAGTGGCCCTGACGATTATAGTTGCGAGAGTTGCGTTCAGCTGCAGCTTCTAACAATCCACCTTAAGGAGGTGGAGTTGGAACTGGACGAGATCCAGTTCATTCGGGAGGATGAAGCGATAGACAGGACATATAGAGACATATACACCCAGGAGACTGTGTGACCTTCGGGTAGGAGAAAAGGCTGGAGGGGCAGAACAGAGTTCCCACGTGGCCATCACCCCCAACATTTTAGATACCGTTGCGGATTTGTGGGGGTGGGGGTGAGAATAACCAAAGAGTGTTCAGTCACAGTGGTCGGGTCTCAGGCACTTAATTTGCTTCTATGACTCAGAAGGGAAGTGGGCGTTGAGCGGTGTCTGTATGTGTGGGTGAGGGGCGTCAGGGTGAATGTCATGATGTGGTGATAAGATATTCGTTAGTGGGACGGGCAGGTGGTTCTGTCACGACAACGTCAGGTTTGTCTCGAATCGAGTCCTCAGCATTTTTAAGAGTAAGAGTGAAAAACCAGAAATCGTGGCCCTTTGAGTTACCAATGACATGGTTACCATGTGTGACGAAATACTGCACTGCCAGTTCCGGGAGTTAAGAGTGAAGTGAAAAGGCAGGACCGCAGGGATTCACCGTTCCTTCACTGGACTTCTATACCCTTGTGAGGCAGGAAGAAATAAGAGTATGCAGATTGATGTCACAATGCAATCAAATCCTTCATTCAAATCATTGATGTACAACGCGATAAGAAGCGGTCTCAACAACCATTGCTGCGGAACAGGACTGATCACCGCTGTCCAAGGATCTATGCCGTAATGTTTATTGACATCTCCAGAAGGCCACTGTATTAAACACCACCAGGTTAGTCTGAAAGTTCCGAGCGAATGAGAAATTAGCCTGATTGGTTATGTCCGGATATGAGGTTTCACCAGCTGCTGAGAAACAGAAAAGACACAACAACATTATAAATACAAGAGTCACTCTGTAGCAAATTATATAACTACCGAACAATATTGGCAGATGGAGAAATCCATAATAATCGCCCGAATATAGTAACAGTGGATAGACAGAGAACAACAACTTATTCAATAGATAAAGCCATTGCAAGCACACAAAACATACAGAAAACACTACAAACTGCTGAATTAACCCTTACATACTGTTAATATTCAATACCTTCACAGTATGGTCCGGTTCAAGTTTGACCCGGCTCAAGAATCCGCTCATAACAAGTGGCTATACCAAATTATGAACCACAAATCCTTGTAGAATGTTTAGATAACATTTCTGATATTAACAAATTGTTGATGGATCCTTACTGAATGTTTCAGAGAGCGGGGGAGTATTTTAGACAAAATAATAAGTTCATGGAGAAAAAGCATCTACTATCAAAATATCTTGTCCTATTTTACCTAAGAAATATGTGTGTGTATATATATATATATATATATATATATATATATATATAAAGGATAAATATTAACTATTAATTATACATTAACTAACATTTGACAAACAAACAAAACAAAAAATGATATCTTCACACAGGTCTTCGCATTCAAAGCAGTGTTAGGAAATTGTGCGTGTGTGACCCTTGCATATGTGTTTCC
Source organism: Hemitrygon akajei (assembly GCF_048418815.1). Taxonomy (NCBI): domain Eukaryota; kingdom Metazoa; phylum Chordata; class Chondrichthyes; order Myliobatiformes; family Dasyatidae; genus Hemitrygon; species Hemitrygon akajei. The sequence goes on along the minus strand of NW_027331926.1, from coordinate 2,659,770 downwards.
CACATTTGCAGCAAGCTGTCCGTGTTTTGCAGTCCTTTTAGACAGAGCAGAAGTTGCATCTCCATCTCTTCTGCCCCCTTGCGTTGGCTTCTTGTGGGACTTGTTGTTGATCAGGGCCGGGTTCAGATCGCGGCACTGCCCTTACCACTGCTGCCGAGGCTGCTGTGCGGGGAAGGTGGTGTCGTCTTTGCACAAAATGAGTCACAAGGAGCTTCCCAACCTCCTCTGGAATGAACCAACTCCAGAGCCTCTTGCTTGCACTCCTGGTAGGGTACAGCTAACTCCGCATGGCAGAGGCATTGTAGGGCGATATTTCTATGAGCTGTATGTGTCTGTTACTTTGTCAAGGTTGTCCACTCCTCCTTTGTTGGCATTGTATTGAACGATGATGGCTGGTTTTCTGCCCTCCAGTGCGCTGGCCTCTACAGCCTGATGTGATGAGCTCATAAGGATGACATTCATGTTCTTCTTTTGCATATACAAGACAACTGTGGTGTCATGGGTGCAAGCAAACTTGGAAGACAAGACGTCTCTCCCCCTTGCTGCAACCACAGCAGGTGGCAGCTCAGGCTTGTTCCGCCTCACGGTGCCCACCATTGTGATGTTCTTCTTCTGGAGCGCCTGACCAAGCTCCTGAGATGTGAAGGAGTTGTCACAGGTCACATTGTGTCCAGTTATCCCTTCTGTCATCTCTAACATGACGCGCATTACTTTGTTTTCTCTCCGGGGCTCCCCCAGCTGGCTTCCCAGTATATACCTTCATATTATTTTGTTAGGAAAGCACCCTTATTTCTTTAGTTTTTGAAAAGGACAAAGGAATTTGCCAGGTGCTCATTGACTCTGCCCGGTATTTATAACTTCCTGCCCTTTCATAACCAGCGGCTGATCATTGACTCCGACGTTTATCATGTTGCCGACACTTTCTCTGGGTGTTTGGCAATCGGTTCGTCGGTGTGGAAACGAAGTGAAAGAGAGTGAAGATGTTATTGTGTTCTTTTCTCTCTCTATTCTGCAGGCTAGAATGCCAGCTTAGTACGTTTTTTTAACGATATTGAGTTCGCAGAAAATAGATCTAAATTGCATACTATACTGTTACATAGAGTATAACCAGGTGATAAAATAGATTGAAACCAGTCAGATTTGCCTAATATTTTATTTCCCGAGTTCGAATCCAGTCAATCCTATCCCGGGCACGCTTTCCATCTGTGCCGGGTTGCGTGACGAGCTCGCAACTCGGCCTCGTAAACTAGAAGAAACAATTTGCGCTGTGAGAAGTGTAACTATAATTTAATATCTATGCAATGATTATTTCAAGCTGTTTATATCGTTAATATTGCTTATCTTATTTTATTAGCAGCCCAGACCTTCCTTTCCAGATTATTTGTATGTCGGTGTCTGACAGTGCGTCAATAATTTTCTTAATTTTGTGTTCATTTACAGACGCGACACACATGGCTGGACAGACGACTGCTAGGATTATTAGATACACTTCCAATCTGCGTTTCTGTTGCTTCTCAGACGGTCTGCAAATAAAGGGTTAACTGTACTTGTCATTCCGTAGAAACTAATTAAAGGAGTGTCCGCGGGGATTGTCGACGTCACCGAGGAGGAGTGGCTGCTGGTTCCCTGTTCTATTAATATGTCTCCCTCTCAACGACAGTCTCAGTCAGAGCCGTTGCTCTGCGCTATCGGAGACCAGCGGGCTCCAGGTACAGAGAGGACAGAGGCTGGATCGGGAAGAGGAATCCGGAGTATTCCAGCAATGGATCTGCAAAATGCATCGCGGAACGCTGCGGAATCTGTAAAGGATATTTTCTGGGCGAATTCATATCGGGTTAAAACAAATAATGGAAGATCGTTGGACATTAGAATCTATCTGACGCTAAGTACCGTCCAACTGGTTTACTATCCTATACTCGCCATTGTAGCTTTCCCTGGTAAGTGTTTCGTTTCTTTCTCTTGATTGAACATGAAAAATATAATTCAGCTTCTCTTTCGTAGATGTCCTCTGACGACGCGGTAATTGCATGGCTGCTCTCTCAAACGGGAATCACTTCAGCAAACATCGGCTGAGTGTATTTGATAAGGTAACCCATGCAATGCTTATTGATAAAGTAAGGAGGGTTGGGATCCAAGGGCACATACTTTGCGGATCGAGAAATGGCTGGCCCACAGAAGGCAAAGTGTGCTTGAAGATGTGTCATATTCTTCATGGAGGTCGCTGACCAGTTGTGTGCCTCAGGGATCTGCTGTGGGACCACTGCTCTTCTTGATTTTTATTATTGACCTTGAGGAATAAGTGGAGGGATGGATTAGTAACTTTACTGTTGTCACAAATGTTCGGCGTGTGTAGATAGTGTGGAGGGCCGTCAGAGTTTAGAGCTGGACATTGATAGGATGAAAAACTGCGCTGAAAAGTGGCAGATGGAGTTCAATCCAGATACATGTGAGGTTGTTCAGATTGATTAGTCAAATATGATGGCAGAATGCAGTCTTATCTGTCAGAGTCTTGACTGTGTGGAGGTTAAGAGCGTTTTTGGGGTCCAAATTCATAGGACACTCAAAGCTGTTGCTTAGGTTGACTCTATGGTTACGAATGTCATAATGTACATTGGCCTTCATCATTTGAGTTTAAGAAGCGAGAGGTAATATTGCAGCTATATAGGACCCTGTTCAAACTCCACCTGGAGTATAGTGCTCTGTTCTTGTTGCGTCACTACAGGAAGAGTGTGGAAACCATAGAAAGGGTGCAGAGGCGATTTAACAAGGATGTTGCTTGGATTGGGAATGAGAATAGGTTCAGTGAACAAGATGACGAAAGGCATTCTTCGTGTGGTTATTCAGAGGAATTTTCACAGGGCTTAAATGGCTGGCATGAGAGGGGTGGCTTTTAATGTGCTTGGAAGTAGGCAAGAGCCAGAAAAGGGATAGGGATAGGTTAAGCGAATGCACTAGCGTCTGGCCGATTACGTACAATGTTGGATAATGCGAGGTCACCCACTTGTGAAGCACAAATGGAAGAATAGAATATTATTTATGTGGTGAACGACTGCAGTTTGCTGCTGTGCCGTGGTACTTGGGAATGCTTGTGCTTGAATCACAAAAAGTTCGTTTGCCGGTGCAGCAGGCGGTCAGGAAGACAAATGGGACGTTGGCCTTCATTGACAGAGGAATTGAAATTAAGTGCAGTGTGGTTATGCTGCATCTGCAGAAGGTCCTGGAGAGGCGGTGTCTGAAGTACTGTGCAGTTCTGGTCTCCTGACTCGAGGAAGGATCAGCTGATTGCAGAGATGAGGTGGTTCTACTGTGAGGAGAAATTGACTCGCCTGTGGTGGTATTCATTGAAACTCAGACGAGTGAGATAAAATCTTACAGAAATTCTTTCAAATTATTGAAAGGATAGAGAAGATAGAGGTAGGAAGGTTGTTTCTACTGGTAGGCAAGAATGTAACTGAGGGAAATAGCCTGAAGATTATGTGATGGAAATTTGGGACGGAGATCAGAATGAACTGTTTTTTCACACAGATAGGTGAATCTGTGGCATTCTCTGCACAATGAAGCAGTGGAGGTTAGCTCATTGAATATATTTTAGACAATTTCGCATTGTTGTTTGCAGAATAGAAGAATTAGGGGCTCTGAGGAAAAGGCGTGTACGCGACGATGAGTCCGTGGACAGATCAGCCATGATCGAGTTCACTGTCGGAGCATGCCGATCCGAACAGATGGACTATTCCTGCTCCTTTTGATAATGTTCTCATGTTCTCTCATGTTTGCAATTGAGAGCAGTTGCATTTCTGCCACCGTGATACTGTTGCATTAATCAGTTCATTAGTCTCTTAGCACCTCCCGTTTGCAACTTCTTCTGGCGCCAAAGATCAGAGTACTTTCCATCCACCGATTGATATCACTGCTTAGCCCATTAAGCTCAGCCATTCGAGCACCGAGCCTTCTCCGCCATTCCATCGTACCTGATTTCTCATCCCTCTCAACCGCTTTCTGGCGTTTTCTCCCGTATCCATTGAAGCCCCGATGAATCAAGAGCCGATCAATTCCCGCTACAAATAGTTCCAACGAACTGGCCAGCATAGATGTTGGGGCGATCATTTCTACAAATTCACCAGCCTCGGTCTGGTGAAATTTCTCCCCATTTCTGTTCTAAAGAGCTGACGATTAAAATAATTGTAATTTGGTGATGTTTCCATCCGAATGTGTGTTAATGGTCTTTTTTTTCCCCCTCCGCACAGCGAACGTGGTGACAATCGTTATCCTGTCGCGGGGAAAGTGCGGTCTCTCCAAAGGCGTCACAAGGTACCTGGTTGCCATGGTAGCAGCGGATCAGCTCGTCATTCTCTTCGATCTGATATTGGTCAAGATTCCAAATGTTTACGTTAAATATAGTTTCAGTTTATATCTATTTAAACTTTTAACGTGTAATATCCACGCCGTCTTGCTCTACACAGCCAGGGATTGTTCTGTCTGGTTCACGGTCACTTTCACCTTTGATCAGTTTATCGCCATTTACTTTCAGAAGCTGGAACGAAAATACTGCACCGGGAGAGGGGCGGCTCTGGTTCTGGGGACAGTGACTCTGCTGATCTGCGTAAAGAACATTTCCTGGTACTTTTTGGTTAATGCTTTTTATTCGGAAACAGCTATGTACCTGTTCTGTTGGAGTGTTTTTCCTATTCACCGATATCTTCAGGCAGCATTTCGACTGATTCATGTCCTCCTCACCCCAATATTCCCCTTTTTCCTGATTCTCCTGCTCAACAGTTTAACCATCAGGCATGTGATAGTCGCCAGCCGAACCCGGAAGAGACTTCATGGTTCGCGCGATGACGAGACGCCCGCCGACCCGGAGATGAAGAACCGCTGGAAATCTATCCTGTTACTGCTGGTGATGTCGGGGAATTTCATCCTGCTGTGGGCGCTGCTGGCGGTTTATTCCGTATGGATGAGCTTCCTGTTTGTTTCCATTGGCATGCCGCCCCCGGAATCTCTGCGGGAGCTGGGCTCCATGCTGCAACTGCTGAGCTGCTGCACCAACACGGCCCTTTACGCCATGGTCCAGGCCAGGTTCAGGGTGCAGCTGAAGGAGACGATGAAATCGCCATTCAGTCTCATGGCAAAGTTCATTCCGCTTTGTCATGACCGCATTAATGCTTGGTGATACTTCTCCCATACCGTCGCAAAATATCCCATTTCCTCAGTGGCATGTGCAGTTCCCTTGGGGCTGTAGAAGGTCCCGATTAGTTCTCGCCCTCCCGCACTTCATGCAGGTCCACGATCGGTGACGTTTCCCAATTTGCCTCCCCTGTGCTTCTTCCAGTTTAAGTTTTTTCACCAGTACCCTTTAATGTCTACTTCATTACCACGAAGTGGGTGTTTCAACAGTTGTATGCATGCGAAGCTCTGACATCACTAACTCAATGCGTCCTTTGTGTCCTGCCGGTATTCTGTGCAGCCCGAATGCCTGCACAGGTACTCCCGATGTAGCTCCATCCTTTTCCTTTGGCGAGATCTTTTCTTTCGAAGAGCCCTCAGCATTGAACGGCTCAGAAAGACTGGTTACGGTGGACAGATTGCAAATCTCCAGTTGATCCGGAGTTCCTTGGAATCCATCTGTCACCTCGGGAATAATTCAGTAAGCGCACTCCTAAAACCACCTCTCCAATCGCCGTTCGTCCGTCTCAAGTAGCAACTGCCAGCGCAATGCCTTCTGGGAAATAAAATAAGATGGTGGCGTGACGCAGCTTGCAGCGGCCTCTCCGGAGCTGATAAGTCATTTGCGAAGCGGGAGAGTCCTGCGCAATACTAATCTAATGAAAAACGGACGTGGCAGCATGACGGAACATCTGGAAATCTCCAGGAAGGGCCTCTTCGTTGCTGCTGCGTCTGTGAATTCCAGGTCTCTGAAGAGAAAAACAGGCCCCCAATCCTCGGGGTCGCGTTGCAGGTGGCCGGTAGTGGGGGGGGGGGGGCGTCTTAATACGCTCGGCAGAGGATGGTGCTCGGAGAAGCTGTGCCAGAGGCGATTGTCGGAGGTTCGGAGCTTCGACGGTTTCGGAGTCCGCTGCGGTTAGGTCGCTTTCAGTGCTGTGTCTGCCAGGCTGGGTTCGACGGAGCTTTCACTGTGTGCTGCGTCTGCGAGGCTGAGTTGCGCGGCGCCGTGGAAGTCCATAGCGGTGGTATTCCCTTCTGCCGCTGGCGTGAGATGACGAGTCTATCGGGACCCAAAGTTCTTGTGGAAACTGTGGTGGTTTCTTTCAAACTTATAGTATTTTAACAACTTTGGCTATTTTTACCGTGCCCATGGTCTTTTTTTTTAACCAAATTATGCTATTGTTTGCACTGTATGTAACTATATGTTGTAACTATGTGGTTTTGTGCAGGTCTTGTAGCTTTAGTTTTTGGTCTTGTTTTTTTTCTGGTGAGATTGGAGCTCCTTTCTGGGGAACGCGCTAAGATGGTAGCGCGATATTAATACGCAGCCGTCTCTCCGGACTCTGGATTGGGGATTGCCAAACGTCATGCGGATTTTCTGGTGTAGTCTATTTTGTCATGTGCTTTGTTGATATCATTCTAGAGGAACGTTGTCTCATTTTTTACCTGCATTGCATTTGTGGCTTTTAAATGAAAATAAACAGAATCTGAATCTGAAATACTTGGCCACTTTTTGCAGTGGAGCTCCAGTCTGCCGAATTGGATTGAGTACATTGACTATGTGGGCAAGGTGATTGCTGAGGTATAGGCACTGGATTACTACGCAGTTACTGAGACTCTGCACGAAATGTGAGATGCTGTCAGAAGTATGGCTCTAGCATAAACATCTTCAGATGTTCTGGATACATTACAGCTTTTTCCTGCTGAACCTTCAGGAATAGCGTCTGGTACTGGAGTATTCCTCCTGAGATACTGACTGACACGTAAACTCTCTGAATCGCCGACGCTCATGTTTACTGGGTCCGTGGTGTTCTGGCCTTTTTCCCCTCTCTGTTTGATTATCCACTGTTCTACACATTTGCCCCCGCTGCCCGTAAAGAGTGACCGCCTGGGTTTCATCATCGTGCTCCTGTTGCCCGCCCCCCCCCCCCCGCCCCGCACAGACCAAGCACTATATCTTACTAGTTTAAATTTTTTCATTGTAAATGAAAGGGTCGCTCGCAGCCAAGGCCTGACCATCTTTCCCGTTCCGAAACGGCGGGAAGTCAGGCTAATGAGAAGGACCTGTTGCCGTAGGCTTATCCATAAGTCTATGTCACAGACCCCTCGCTGTTTGATACACTGTACAAGTTCTATAGGAGATGTTCGACAGTGAGTTGTTCCAGGGTTTGTGATATACAAAACTGACTCGGTTGTATGCATTTGAGCTGACATAATCTTGCAGACGACACAAAAAAAAAAAGTTATCTTGAGACATACACAAAGTACCAGAGGATCTTCGTGCGGTAATTTTAAATGAACTCTAAAGACCAGGATATTTACACAGAGAGCAGAGACTCTGTGCGGGCCGGCGCAGCACTGGTCCCGCTTGCAGGGTAAGGCGCCAGGAGGGAGATCAGTGGGGAGTTATTTAAAGCTGCCGGAGTGGCGTCGGAACCTGTACTGTGGTCATGATAATACAAGCGGGGTATGGCTTCCTGTAGCGGCTGTTAAAATGGTTTTTAAATAAAGTAAAAGCGGCCTAGTAAATGACGGGTAAAACCCTCAGCTTTATTGACTACATCTACAAGGGACGCAGTAGCGGGAAAGCAAATTCCATCATCCGGTATCCCCACCACCCAGGCCATGCTCTCTTCACGCTGCTGCCATCTGGAAGTAGCTACTGCGGCGTTAGCACTCACACGACCGCGATCAAAACGGTAAATATACCTAAAAAAAATCGCCTTTTGTATCAGAGGCGAGAGATTCACACAACCTCACTGACCCAGACATTGGTCTGCACCCATGAGGTATTGACGCATCTTCAAGTACTGTTCATCTGCTGTTCTCTACAGTAATTGCCTATTTGTGTGTGTGTGTGAGTGTGTGTTTGTGTGTGTGTGTCTGTGTGTGTGTGTGTGTGTGTGTGTGTGTGTGTGTGTGTGTGTGTGTGTGTGTGTGTGTGTGTGTGTGTGTGTGTGTGTGTGTGTATACTCTTAACTCCTGGTGGAGTTGTCGGGGCTCCGTCATATATAACCTTTTTCACCATATAACAATTACAGCACGGAAACAAGCCATCTCGGCCCTCTGGTGCGTGCCGAACGCTTACTCACACCTACTCCCACCGACCTGCACTCAGCCTATTACCCTCCATTCCTTTCCTGTCCAAATACCTATCCAATTTTTAATGACAACCTCGTACCTGACTCTGCCACGTCTATTGGAAGCCGGTTCCAAACAGCTGCAACTCGTTGAGAAAGAAATTCCCTCTCGTGTTACCCCTTAACTTTTGCCCCTAAATCCTCACCTCATGTTCTCTTGTTTGAATTTTCCCTACTCCTAGTGGAAAAAGCTTATCAACGTCAACTCTATCTGTGCCCCTCATAATTTTAAGTAACTCTATCAGATTCCCCCTCAACCTTCTACGCTCCAAAGAATAAAGACCTAACTTGTTCAACCTTCCTCTGTAACTTAGGTGCTGAAACGCCGGTAACATTATAGTAAATCACCTCTGTACTCTCTCTATTTTGTTTACATCTTTCCTATAATTCTGTGACCAGAACTTTACACAATGTTCCAAATTTGGCCTTAACAATGTCTTGTACAATTTTAACATTACATCCCAACTCCTATACTCATGCTCTGATGTGTTATGGCCAACATACCAAAATATTTCTACACCACCCTATTCACATGAGATTTGACCATCAGGAAACATTGCACTATAATTTCTAGATCATTTTGTTCTACTGCATTCTTCAATACCCTACCATTTGCCATGTATGTCCTATTTTGATTATTCCCAACGAAATGTAACACCTCACTTTTATCAGCATTGAACTCCATTGCCAAATTACAGGCCCACTCTTCTAACTGGCCTAAATCTCTCAGCAAGCTTTATAAACCTACTTTATTAGGCACAAAGCCGCCTATCTTCGTATTATGTGCATACTTACTAATCCAATTTACCACCCATATCATCCAGATCATTAATGTAGATGACAAAAAACATTGGACCCAGTACAGATCCCTGAGGTACACCACTAGTCACTGGCAACCAACCTGGCAAACAGTTATCCATCACGGCTCTCTGGCATCTCGCATCCAGCCACTGTTCAATCCATTTTACTCCTTCAATATTAACCCCTACAATTGAACTTTAATTAGTAACATTCCGTGCGGAACCTTGTCAAGGGCCTCGCTGAAGTCCATATAGACAACGTCCACTGCATTACCCTCTTCAACTTTCCAAGTTACCTCTTCAAAAAATGCAATGTTTTGTCAAACATGACTTTCCACGCAGAAATACATGTTCACTCTTCCTAATCAGACCCTGTCTATCCAGGTAATTGTATAAACCATCTCTGGGAATACTTTCCATTAATTTATCCACCACTAGCGTTAAAATTACAGGCCTATAGTTTCTAGCTTTACTCTTAGAACTCTTTGTAAAAAAGGAAACAACATGAGCAATGTGCCAGTCCTCTGGCACCATTCCCGTTTCTAATGACATTTGAAATATTTCTGTCAGAGCCTCTGCTGTTTCTACACAAACTTCCCTCAAGATCCTAGGGAATACCTTGTCAGGAACCGGAGATTGATCCACTTCTATATTCGTTAAAACCGCCAGCACATCATCCTCTTTAATCGTCATAGTTTCCATAACTTTCCTACTTGTTTCGCTACCTTACACAATTCAACAACCTTCTCCGTCGTGAATACCGAAGAAAAGAAATTGTTCAAAATCTCCCCCGTCTCTTTCGGCTCCACAGATAGATGTCCACTGTGATTCTCTAAGGGACCAATTTTATCCCGCACTATCCTTTTGCTATTAATATAAATGTAGAAACCCTTCGGATTTATTTTGACCTTACTTGCCAAAGCAACCTCGTATATTCTTTCAGATTTTCTAATTTCTTTCATATGATTCTTCCTACATTGTCTATATTCCTCGAGCCCCTCATTAACTCCACGCTGCCTATATTTAGTGTAGATACCTCTAACCATGTTTCCAATATGCCTTGAAAACAATGGTTCTCTCAAACTTTTAACCTTTTCTTTCAACCTAACAGCAACATAAAGATTCAGTACCCTCAAAGTTTCACTCTTAAATGACCTCCTTTATTACATTTTCTATTACATTCTTCCCATAAAACATATTGTCCCAATCCACTCCTTCTAAATCCTTTCGCATCTCCTCAAAGTTAGCCTTTCTCCAATCAAAAAACTCAACCCTGGGTCCAGTCCTATCCTTCTGCATAATTATATTGAAACTAATGGCATTGTGATCACTGGATCCAAAGTGCTCCACAACACTTAACCTTATTACGTGACCTATTTCATTCCCTAACAGAAGATGCAACACTGCCCTTTCCCTAGTCGTAACCTTTATGTATTGCTGCAAAAACTACCCTGAACACATTTAACAATCTCCAAAGCATCGGGCCCTTTTACAGAATGGGCCTCACTGTCTATGTGTGGAAAATTAAAATCTCCCACAATCACAACCCTGTGCTTACTACAAAGATCTGTTATCTCCTTCCGAATTTGCTCCTCCAAATCTTGCTCCCCATTAGTTGGTCTATAATACATCCCTATAAGTGTTACTACGCCTTTCCCATTCCTCAATGCCACCCAAATCGGCTCCCTAGACGAGCCCTCTAATCTATCCTGGCAGAGCACCGCTGTACGATTTTCTCTGAAGAGCAACGCAACATCTCCCCCCACCCCCCCCCCCGTCCCTCTGATTCTATCACAACTGAAGCAATGAAATCCAGGAATATTTAGTTGCTAATCACACTCCTCCTGCAACCATGTTTCACTAATAGCTACATCATCATATTTCCAGGTATCAATCCATGCTCTAAGCTCATCCACCTTTCTTAGAATGCCCCTAGCATTAAAATAAATGCATTTAAGAAATTCTCGACCTGTTCTTCTCCGTTTATCTCTGACAGTACAAATAACTTTACTGTCTTCTTTTCCTTCCTTCTCCCATACATCTGTTCCTACACTCTGGATTCCCTTACCCCTCGTATCTAGTTTAAACCCACTGCAGCCTCTCGAGCAAACCTACCTGCAAGAATGTTTGTCCCTCTCCAGTTCAGATTAAAACCGTCCCGCCGGAACAGGTCCCACCTTCCCTGGAAAACAGCCCAATTATCTATAAATCTGTCGGCTTCCCTCCGGCACCAGCCACGTGTTGATCTGCACAATCTTACTATTTCTAAACCCACCTGCACGTGGCACTGGTAGCAATCCTGTAATTGCTATCCTGGAGGTCCTGTCCTTTAACTTGGCACCTAGCTTCTTAAACGCAACTTCCAGGACCACCTCACTCTTACTACTCACGTCATTGGTCACTACATGGACCACGCCATCCGGCTGCTCACCCAGCTCTTCAGAATACTGAGAACCCGATCCGAGATATCGTGGACCCTGGCACCAGGCAAGCAACAGACCATCCGGGATTCTCGATCTCTTCCACAGAACCTCCTATCTGTCCCCCTAACTATCGAATCCCCTATCACTACTGCCCTCCTCTTTTCCCTCCTTCCCTTCGGAGCTGAGGGTGCTCTGCTCTTCCTGTCTATTCCCATTCCCTCTCCTGACAGTCACCCAAAGTTCTGCCTCCGGACTCCTAGGGGTGACTATCGCCCTGAAACTCCTGTCTATTTCTGCCTCTGCCTCCCGAATGATCCGAAGTTCATCCAGCCTCAGCTCCAGTTGCTTAACACGATGTGTCAGGAGCTGCAACTGGATGCACCTTTTGCAGGTGTAGTCATCAAGGACAGCTGTGTTCGCCCTGACTTCCCACATATTGCAAACGGAAACTCAGCTGCCCGAACTGCTGCCTCCATTACTTACACCTAAGCTAATTAGATTAATTAAAGGAGTTTACCTGGCCTTACCTCACCAGGAGCTTAGGTCGTACTCAGACTCTGCTCGCTGAGTTAGCCGACTCAAAGTTAGCCTTTCTCCAATCAAAAATCACAACCCCGAGTCCAGTCCTATCCTGCTCCATAATTATATTGAAACTAATGGCATTATGATCACTGGACCCGCAGTGCTCCCAAAAACATACCTCAGACGTGACCTATCTCATTCTCTAACGGAAGATCCAACACTGCCCCTTCCCTAGTTGGTACCTCAATGTATTGCTGCTAAAAACTATCCTGCACACAATTTACAAACTCCAAGCTATCCATCCCTTTTATAGTATGGGCTTCCCAGTCCACGTCTGAAAAATAGAAATCACCCACAATCACAACCCTGTGCTTACTACAAGTATCTGCCATCTCCTTACAAATTTGCTCCTCCAATTATCGTTCCCCATTAGTTGGTCTATGATACACCCCTATAAGCATTGCTACACCTTTCCTCTTCCTCAGTTCTACCCAAATTGGCTCCCGAGACGATCCCTCTAATCTATCCTGAGAGAGCACCGCTGTAATATTTTTTCTGACAAGCAATGGAACCCCTCCCTATCTTGTCCCTCCGATGCTATCACACCTGAAGCAACGAAATCCAGGAATACTTAGTTGCCAATCACACTCCTGCTGCAAACCTGTTTCACTAATAGCTACAACATCATATTTCCAGGTATGAATCCATGCTCTAACCTCATCCATCTTTCTTACAATGCTCCTAGCATTAAAATGAAGGCATATATATATAGTTACTTATTCTCTGCTGAGGGTCTCTTTTGTCAATTACTAGGAACATAGAACAGTGCAGAAGAAAAACCAGCTACAAATTATACTGAAAATATCCCAGCACTCATCAGTTCTAGCTCCGCAATATCCTCTATCCCTCCATCTTCCTTACATTCATATAATCCCAATTCGACGTCTCCTAAAGTCATCTCATGTATTTGCTTCACCGCCATACCATACCAGGCAGCTCATTCCAGTCAGCCACGGCTCTATTCCTCGCATCCCGCTTGAAGCTACTTGCTCTCATTTTCGATGCATGCCCTCTGCTCTGAGATATTTGAACACAGGGTACAGATACTCCTTAATTAATCTATCAATGCCTCTCATAAACTTATAACTTCTGGCAAATCTCCTCTCCAGCCCTGGCGCTTCATAGAAAAAGAACCGTTTGTCCAGACTCTCGTCATAACCAGCGAGTCTTACATCAGCGGTTAGTAATTTGACGGAGAAGATTCTGAGAGGCAGGATTTACGAACATCTGGATAGGTATAATATGCTTATGAATAGCCAGCATGGCTTTGTGAACAGCATATCGTGCTTTACGAACCTAATTGAATTTTTTTCAGGTTAGTAAGTTTGCTGATGACACAAAAGTTGGGGTTGTTGTGGATAGTGTGGAGGGCTGTCAACGGTTACAACGGGACACTGATGGGATGCAAAACAGGGCTGAGAAGTTGCAAATGGAGTACAACACAGATAAGTGTGAAGTGGCTCAAATTGGCAGCTCAAATATGATGGCAGAATATATTATGAATGGTAGGGCTTTGGCAGTGTGGAGGCTCAGAAGATATCTTGGGGCCCGATCCATAGTAGGCTCAAAGCAGCTGCGCAGGTTGACACTGAGGTTAAGAAGGCATACGGTGTATTGGTCTTCATCAATTGTGAAATTGAATTTAGGAGCCGAGAGATAATGTTGCAGCTGTAGAGGACCCTGGTCAGACCCCACTTGTGAGTACTGTACTTAGTTCTGGAACCTCTCTGCAAAAAGAATGCGGAGACCATAGAAAGGGTGCAAAGGAGATTTACAAGGATGTTGTCCGGATTAGACAGCATGCCTTATGAAAACAGATTGAGTGAACTCGGCCTTTTCTCCTTGGATTGAGGGATGATGAGAGGCGACCTCATAGAGGTGGACAAAATGATCACAGGCAGTGATCGAGAGTATTGTTAGAGGCTTTTTCACAGGGCTGAAATGGCTTTCACAAGAGTGCACAGGATTAAGATTCTTGGGTGTAGGTACAGTGGAGATATCAGGGGTATGTATTTTTCTTCTACGCAGAGAGTGGTGAGAGCGTGGAATGAGCTTCCTCCAACGGTGGTGGGGTCGGATACGTCAGGGTATTTTAAGAGAATTTTGTCCAACTACATTGAGTTAAGATAAACAGCGGGCTGTGGGTAACTCTGGTCATTTATAAGGCAGGGACTTTTTCGGTACAACTTCGAACACTGGGGTGCAGATAATCCCTATTCACTCTGTCAGTACCTCTCATCAGCTTATAAACCTCTGCTAAATCTTCCCTCAGCCTCCGGCGCATCAGTGAAAACGATCCGTTTGTCCAGCTTCTCGTCATAACACATGCCCTGTAAACCAGGCAGCGTTTCAGCAAAGCTCTTCTGCATCCTCTCAAAAGCCGCAGTGTCTGTCAAATGGTGGGGCGATCAGAACTGTGTGCAAAAATCCAGATGCAGCCTGACTAGAGTTTTCAAAATTTGCAACATAATTTCTTGATTGGAGAACCTTAATTCGACTGATAAAAGTAGGCAGTCGGAAAGCCTCTTAATCACCCTGTCGACCTGCATAGCCACTTTCAAGGAACTATGAATTCGGATCCCAAGATCGCTCTGCTCAGCAACAAGGCCGTGGAGCTTGCCCGAGCAGTGTACTGTTCCCTTACATTTACTTGTCGCCAGAGTTCTGCATCTCAGACTTATCTCGGTTAATTTCCATCTGTCCTGTCGCTGTTAATATCTGCCACTCAGCTGTGCCTCGCTATATACTTTGTCATTCTTTGCCACATCTCTATCGACCTTGGTATCATTTGCAAACGTACGAGACCATACATCTAGATTTTCATTCAGGTCATTTGTATATATCACAAGCAGCAGCGATCCCAGCACAGATCACTGCCGAGCATCACTAATTGCAGCTCTCCATATCAGTCATCTCACGCTGCCGCCTAGGCGCAACTATGTTCTGACTCCAAGCAGCCAATTCACCGCCGATCCTTTGCCTCTTCAAATTCGGGATTAGCCACCCTTGCTGGAGTATGTCAAACGCCTGACTGAAACCATGTAGGCATCATACACTGTCCTACCCTCATGAAACTCTGTCGTCACCCTGTTAGAATACCCAATCAAGTTGGAAGACAAGGTCTGCCCCGAACAGAACCATGCTAGCTCGCCCTTATCTGGCTGGTTTTCCCAACTCCGGTAAATCGTGTACACACTAATTTTTGCCTCCTATGTCTACATAACTGAAATAAGTCTCACTTATCCATATTTTCCGGGATCTTTACCGTTTCTCAAACAACATCACTGGCCAATCCTGAGGAGCCTCGCCTGTGGCTGGAGGGACATGAGGAAACCGATCAAGGCCCCAGCAATATTCCGTCTTCCCTCTTTCAATAACTATAGGATGAATTCCAGCGGGTTTCGCGGGCCTAGACAACTTCTTTTGAGGCCTAGCCCCTGCACCTCCTTGACTTCAAAAGGTTGTAACGTATTTATGCACTAAACACTGAACCCCTGGTTGCCCCATAACCGTTTCCTTGGAAACTACTTAATTAAAGTACTCTGTTAGTACTCCCCGCGCATTCTGCGGATCTAGGGATATGTACCCCATTTATTGGTGCGTGGACCTACCCTTCTTCCTCTTCGTGAATGTATAGAATGCATGGTGATTCACCTTAATCCTGATTGACAATTGCATTTCTTTAATCGTCCTGCATCTGCAATTTCCTGGTGTTTTTCCTTCTTTCGTTCTTTTCTGGCTTCTTTTCCCTGCTCGAGTGTTGTTTGACACAAACTTGCGAAGCTTTACATATATTGCGTTATCATTTTCCTTGTGTCAGTTCATCAAATAGTAATTGGCAGCTGTCGAGACCATTATGCATATTCAAGGCCGATTTGATGGGTTCCTGATTGGTCAGGGCATGAAGAGATACGGGGAGAAAGCAGGACCTGTGAGATTAGTGGAAACTTGGATCGGTCATGATGAAATGGCGGAGCAGACTCGATGGGCGAAACTGCCTAATTTTGATTCCTAATTATGGTCTTTTAATTGTAAGATTATTAGATACACTTCCAATCTTCGTCTGAACTGCTTCTCTGACGGTCGGAAAACAAAATGGGTTCACGTGCACCTGTCATTCCGTAGAACCTAATTATGGGAGTATCTCTGGGGATTAACGACGTCACCACGGAGGTGTGGCTACTGGTTGCCTGCACTATTAGTATGTACAGAATCCCTCACGACGACAGTTTCAGTGAGAGCAGCGGCTGCAGACAGAGAGAAGACAGAGGCTGGATCGTGAACAGGAGTCTGGACTCGCCCAGCAATGGATCAAAATCTTCAAAATATATCACGCAATGCTACGGGAATTGTGAAGAATGTTTTCTGGACGATGCAATATTTTCTCAACAGGCTGAAGTTGGATTTTCAAATCGCTATGGCGCTGGGGACATTCCAAGTGGTTTACTACCCTGTGCTCGCCATTGTAGCTCTTCCTGGTAAGTGTCTCGTCTCTTGAAAAATATAAGTCAACCTCTTTTCCATACCTGTCACCTAAAGACTCGCATATTGCAAGACAGGTCTTTCCAAACGGTATCGCTGCAGCAAACATCGGCTGACTGTATTTGATAAGGTACTCTATGCAAGTCTTATTGTGGAAGTAAGGAGGCATGTGATCCTAGGGCACATTGCTATGTGGATCCAAACACGTCTTGCCCACAGAAGGAAAAGTGTTGTTGCAGACGGTCATATTCTGCATTGAAGTCGTTGACCAATGATGTGCCTTAAGGGTCTGTTCTGGCACCCCTACTCTTCGTGATTTTTACAAATGACATGGATGAGGAATTGAAGCGCTGGGTTAGTAAATGTTCTGATTACACAAAGATTGGAGATGTTGTGGATATTCTGGAGGGCTGCCGGAGGTTATAGCGGGACATTGATGGGATGCAAAACTGCGCTAAGACGAGGCAGATGCAGTTCAAAACAGATCAGTGTGAGGTCGCTCATTTTGGTAGGTCAAGTATGATAGCAGAATATAGTATTAACGGAATTAATTAAACAAATAAATAAGTAACTCCAACGCCTCACCAGTTAAAACATGAGGCCACGTGGGCATCATCACTGCCATTAGACAAAGAGTGCCGTGGGATATTAATATGTTCAGCGAAAGTATGCGTCTCGCAGTTGGAGTGCAATGTTGGTAAATGCGAGGTCATCCACTTGGGAAAGGCAACTGGAAGATCAGAATATTATTTAAGTAGTAAACGATTGTAGTATGCTGCTGTGCGGAGGGACTTTGGTGTGTTTGTGCATGAATCACAAAAGGTTGGTTTGCAGGTGCTGCAACCTATCAGGAAGACAAATGGGATGTTCGCCTTTGTTGCAAGAGGAATTGAATTTAAGAGCAGGGTGGTCATGCTGCAACTGCACAAGGTACTAGTGAGGCGGCATCCGGAGTACTGTGCAGTTCTGGTCTCCCGACTTGAGGATTGATAAACTGTCCGTGTAGGTGGTTCACCAGCTGATTCCAGAGATGAGGTGGTTCGACTATGAGGGGCAATTGAGTCGACTGGGATCGTACTCGCTGGAACTCAGAAGGATGAGAGGAAACCCTCTGCAAACATGTAAAATTATGGAATGGATAGGTATGACTGTTGGAGCAAAGTTATTTCCACTGGTTGGTGAGACTAAAACAGCGGGAAATAGCATGTGGATTTAGGACGGTGATGTGGAAGAGCTTCTTCTCTCGGAGGGTGGTGAATCTGTGGAATACTCTGCTGAAAGAAGCAATGGAAGGAACCGCAATAAGTATGTTTAAGACTGGTTGGCAGAGGTTTTGGCATAGTAAAAGAAATAACGGCTATGGGGAAAAGGTAGGTAGGCGTGGTCAGTGGCTGGTAACTTGATGGAGAAGATCCTGAGAGGCAAAAGTTATAAAAATTTAGAGAAGAATAATATGATTAGGGGTAGTCAACATGGATTTGGCAAGGGCAGGTCGTGCCTTACGAGACTGATTTGATTTTTTGAGGATGTGACGAAACATAATGATGAAGGAAGAGCATGACATGTAGAGCGTATGGATTTTAGGAAGGAATTTGATAAGGTACCCCATGCAAGGCTTATTGAGCAAGTAAGAAGGCATGGAGGGGACATTGCTTTGTGGCTCCAACACTGGCTTCCCACTGAAGGCAAAGAGTGGTTGTAAACGGGTCATATTCCGCAGGGAGGACAGTGACCCGTTGTATGCCTCAATGATCTAGTATGATAATCGTACTGTTCGTGATTTTTGAAAATGCCCTGGATGAGGAAGTGGAGGGCTGGATTAGTATATTTGCTGGTGACACAAATGTTGGAGTGTTGTAGATAGTGTAGAGGGGCTGTCAGAGGTTACAGCAAAACATTGATAAGATGCAAAACTGGGCTGAGAAGTGGCAGATGGAATTCAACCCAGATCAGTCCAACGTGGCTCATTTTAGTAGAACAAATATGATTGCAGAATATAGTATTAATGGTAAGACTGTTGGTAGTATGGAGGATCAGAGCGATCTTGGGTTTCGAGTCCATAGGGCGCTCACAGCAGCTGCACAGGTTGACTTTGTAGTTGGAAAGCACACGGTGTATTGACCGTCATTAATAGTTGAAATAATTTGAGGAGCTGAGAGGTAATACTGCAGCGATATGGGACCCTGGTTTGACCCTACTTGGTGTACTTTGCTCAGTGCTCGTCGCCTTGGTACAGGAAGGCTGTGGAAGCCATAGAAACGGTGCAGAGCAGAGGAGCTTTACAAGGATGTTCCCTGGACCGGGGAACATGCCTTATGAAAACGGGTTGAGTGAAGTCGGCCTTTTCTCCGTGGAACGTCGAAAGGTGAGGGATGACCTGATAGAGCTATTTCAGATGATGAGAGGTATTAATCGTTTGGATTGTCAGAGGGTTTTTCCATGTTCTGAAGATGAGAGGAAAAAAGTTTCAGGTGCTTGGAAGTACGTACAAAGGAGATATCATGGGGATTTTTGTAATGCAGAGAGTTGTGAGTGTGTTGAATGCGCTGCCGGCAACAATGGTGGAGGCGGACTCGAGAGGGTCTTTTAAGAGACTTTTGGATAGGTACTTAGAGGTTAGAATAATAGAGGGCTGTGGGTCAGCCTCATCATTCCTCAGTTGGGGACATGTTCGGCACAACTTTGTGGGCCGCAGAGCCTGCATTGTGCCGTACATTTTCCATATTTCGATGTTTCTAGATCCGCCGTGATCACTTTCATTGCCAGATCATGCCTACTCGAACAGATGGACTATTCCTGATACTATTGCTAATCTTCTTATGTTTTCCTTTTCTCGCGTGTTTACAGCTGAGGGGACCTGAAATTCTTACCGCGATACATGGCATATTAATCAGTTTACTATTCGCTTAAACCTTGTCGGTCTCAATTCCTTCTTCTGACGGCAACGATCAGAATACATTCCAGCCATACACTGATATCCCTGATTAGCCCACAGGGCACGCCAGCTGAATTCAGATTTTCGAGCACCGAACCTTGTCCATCATAGCTGATTTATCATCCCTCTGACCCACATTTTTGCGCCCACTCCCCGAATCCATTGACACCCCGACGAATCAAGAGCCTATCACTCTGCGCTGCAAAAGTTTCCAATGTACTGGCCCCCATAGGCTTCTGTGGCGAAAAATTCCACATATTCACGAGTCTGTGAGTGAGGAAATTGCTCTCCATCTCTGATCCAAAGGGATGTCGTTCTATTATTAAATCTCGCCTTCAGGTGCAGACTCTCCAACTACAGAAGCTAGCTCTCTAAGTCCATGATATCTCGGCATTTCAATATTCGATAGGTTTCAATGAGATTCCCCTCATTGCCCTGAACTTCAGCAGGTACATTATGATCACCACCGATTTAGTAATGACTCCCGATAATCTCCTTAGCAGATACATTAATTCTATATTCATCTCTGCTCTCTGAAGTGTTGTCGAATAAAATAATAGTTCACAGAGAATGTTTCCATCAAAACGTGTGTTAATGGTCTTTATTTCTCTCCGCACAGTGAACGTGGTGACATTAGTCACCCTGTCGCGAGGAAAGTGCGGTCTCTCCAAAGGCGTCACAAGGTACCTGGTTGCCATGGTAGCGGCGGATCAGCTGGTCGTTCTCTTCGATCTGGTATTGAGTAAGATTCCGATGACTCACATTGCAGAAGAGATTTTCCTCTGGTCGCATCGTGTTCCCGTGTGTAATATCCACGCTGTCGTGCTCTACGCCGCCACGGACTGTTCTGTCTGGTTCACCGTCACTTTCACCTTTGATCGATTTGTCACCATTTGTTTTCAGAAGCTGAAACGAAAATACTGCACCGGGAGAGGGGCGGCTCTGGTTCTGGGGACAGTGACCGTACTGAGCTGCGTAAAGAACATTTTCTGGTACTTCTTGCTCGCTGGGACATATTCGATATTAAGTACGTCCCTGGTCTGTTATGGCAGTGACAGTTCCCCACCGCAGCTCGGAACATTTCTGGTGATTCATTACGTCTTTACCCCAATAGTACCCTTTATCTTGATTCTCCTGCTCAACAGTTTAACCATCAGCCACGTCTTAGTAGCCAGCCGAGCCCGGAGGAGACTCCGAGTTTCACGCGACAGCGAGCAGCCCGCCGACCCGGAGATGAGGAACCGCAGGCAATCACTCCTGTTACTGCTGGTGATGTCGGGGAATTTCATCCTCCTATGGGCGCTGCTGACGGTGTCTTCCGTATGGGAGAGCATCGGTGTTTACGTTTTCGTGAATCCCCCGTCAACCCTGCGGGAGCTGGGCTACATGCTGCAACTGCTGAGCTGCTGCACCAACACGGCCCTTTACGCCGTGGTCCAGGCCAGATTCAGGGTACAGCTGAAGGAGACGATGAAATCTCCCTTCCTTCTAATGACAAAGCTCACTCAGCGTTGTCAGGAGAGCATTAATCCTCAGTGACGCTTCACCCATACCGCTGCAAAATATACCTCTTCGTCATTGGGTATGTGGACGTCCCTGAAAAGCTCCCGCCCTCCACCCCTCCATGCACCAACAGGATTTCGGAGCATCCACAGTCTGTCTCCACTCTGCTCCTTCCTGTTTACTTTCTTCACGGGTTCCCGGTAATCTCTCCCTCAGTTCCAACAAGTGCGTGATTTTACCCTTATTCGCATGCGAAGCCTTGACATCACCAGCGCAATCCGAACGTGGTGCCCAGCTGGTATTCCTTTCGGTCCGAATCGCTGCTCAGGTGCTCCCTATGCATCCCCATCTCTTCCCTCTGGCGAGAGCTATTGCTTCCAAGAGCCCCTGCCTTTTAACCGTTCAGGCAGACTGGTTACCGTGAACATACTGCAAGTGTCCCATTGCAGCGGAGTTCTTTGGAGATCTGTCAACCACCTCGAGAATTATTTAATAACCCGCACTCGTAAAACGGCTCATCCAATCGTCCGTCCCTAGCAGCAATCCCCCTCGCAAAGCCTTCGGGATATTAAATAATTTTTGGACACTTCCTGTAGTAGTTGTCCTACGTCCAAAATGGGATTGTGTACACTGAGTATGTGGTGAAGGTGATTGCTGAGGAAAGGGCACATAATGTCTATTTATTTATTGATTCCCTCGTAGCTAAGCTTTTCTCCTTCTCCGGTTGATTATAGCCGTTCTACCCATTTCCCGCCATTGTCTGTAAACCGTGACCGCTTGGGTGTCCTCGGCGTACTCCTGATTCCTCCCACATACCAAACACCTATGTGTTGATAGATTAATCGATCATTGTAAATTTTGCCATTAGTAGGGTCGCTCGGCCCGTGAAACATTGCGCCAGTCAAGTCCCGAACGTTGGGATTGGACTGGAAGTAAGACTTTTGAGAAGGACCCGTTCCGGTAGTCTGAGACATGAGACTGAGTTGCATTGGATAGCAAGGCTTCAAATAGAAAACAGAGGGCAGTGGTGGAGGGCAGCCATTCTGCATGTGACAATTGATGGGAATGTTCTGGCGTCTGATTTGATTGAAATGGGTGGGGCTCATAAACACTCTTGCAGACGACACAAACGTGATGGAGTTGTCGACGTTGAGGAAATTTAGTAAAAGTCCAGCTGGAAATGTGGCCGGAGATATGACAACTGTGTTATACTAATTCCACAGTTCGGTCTCGAACGATAGAAAAATACGAGAATTGGAAATATTTTTAGGAAGATAGAGAAAATGGAGTGAACAAAACATGGTTTATGCTCAGGTATTATAAGAATGTTATGCTTGGTCGAAACACCTGTTTTTGGAGAGGTAATTCAGTAACACTGCAGTTTAACTCACTCATCTGCAAAAATAAAAACGTAGATTTGTATGCCGCCAGCAGGTGGCAGATTGCGATGCACAGATATTATGTCGTTTCCCAGGAATCGCATTTTAATCACAACGCATAAAGAACAGCATTAAGTTAATGTCCGACGGTGAGATCGTCCGGGGTTTGTGATATATATATAACTGACTCTGTACCCCCTTCCAGCAGCATAAAACTATTCCCTCTCGTGTTAGCCATTTCAACCCTGGGACAAAGCCTTTGACTATCCATATGATCAATGCCTCTCATCATCTAATACAGCTATACAGCTTTCTAAAGTCTCAACTCATTCTCCGTCACTCCAAGGAGAAAAGACATTCTCCCCAATCCAGGAAACACCCTTCCAAATCTCTTCTGAACCATTTCTATAGTTTCCACATCTTTCATGTAGTGAGGTGACTAGAAAGGAGCACAGTACACCAAGTGGTGACTCACCAGCGTCCAATATAGCTGTAACATTACCTCTCCGCTCTCAAAAGCAAACCCCGCGGTTGATGAAGGCCAGGAAACCGAATGCCTTTTTGACCACAGTGTCAAACTGCGCAGCTGCTTTGAGTGTTCTATGGACTTGGACCCGAAGACCCCTCTGATACTCACACTGCAAAGGATCTTACCATTAATACTATATCCTGCCGTCAGATTTGACCTACCAAATTTAACCACCTCACACTTAACTGCCTAACCTCTTAAAATACTGGATTAGCCTCCCTTGAGTGAGGTTGTAAAAGGCCTGACTGAAAAAAATGTCAACAGCATCCACTGCCCTACCCTCATCAATCCCTTTCGTCAGCTTGTTAAAATACCCAATCAAATTGTAAGACAAGATCTGCCCTGAACAGAGCCATGCTAGCTCTCCCTAATCTGGCTGGGTTTGCCAACTCTCGTAAATCCTGCACATGAGAATCGTTTCCTACTAATTCTATATAACTGAAATGAGTCTCATGTATAGATAGTTCCCTGGATTTTAACATTTTCTCTTTTTAAAAAGAGATAAAACATTACAACTGACCAGTCCTGCGTGAACTCGCCTGTGGTTGGATGGGGCATGAGGAAAACAATCAAGGCCACACCAAAAGACCTTGTTCCCGCTTTCAATATCCATGGGATGAATTCCATCAGGATCCGCGGAGCTGGCCAACATTTTTGGAGGCCCAGCCGCTGCTCTTCCTTGACTTCAAGAAGTTGCAACGGATTTATACACTGGGCAGTGAAGCTCAGATTTTCCCCATATCCGTTTGCTTGGAAAATACTGAATCAAAGGACTCTGTCAGTACCCCCGCGCAATCTGCGCCTGCAAGGACATCTTCCCCCTTTATTAGTGAGAGGACCTGGCACTTCTTCGTCCTGGTGAATCTACACAGTGCCTGGTGATCCATCTTATTGATGATTGCCAATTATTAATTTTTATTTATCCTCCCAGATTTCCTAATTCCCTGCAGACCTGTCTCCAGCGAAACCGCCTGCTGTTTATTCATTTCCATAGATACAGCCTGTCCTTCTGAGTTCCACCAGTATTTTGTGTGTTTTGCCTTGGATTTCCAGCATCTCCAATTTCCTCGTGTTTCTCCTCCTTTAGTTCTTTTTTGGCTTCCTTTCGCTCCTCATGCGTCTCGTTCGACCCGAACTTGCGGAGCTTTACACATTTCCTCCTTTTTTTCCCTCGAGTAAATTCATCAAAATTCATCAGGCAGCTGTCGAGGCCATTATGTATGAGGAGATACGGGGCGAAAGGAGGACCTGAGAGATTAGTGGAAAATTGGCTCAATCATGATGAAATGGCGGAGAGGTCTCCATGGGTGAAACTGCCGACTTCTGTTCCGATATCGTATGGACGAATGGATAACCAGAGAGAAGAGAAATCTGAGGCAAAACAGCGGAATTCGATCATTCGCGACAATCGCGCCTGCTCGCAGGTTCTACTAAGGGTCTTTTCAATTCTATCCGATCTGCCTCCTCAACTTCCTTATGAAACTGCACATTGAATACCCCAAACACGTGGCCTCCATAGCCGTCCGGGACAGTCAATTCCTTAGATTAGCCAGACACTGGCAGTTTAAATTTCATCTCAGTTCCGCTCTACATCGACCGGTCTTTTCTGAGGTTCTGCCCTCTGTTCCGAGACTCCTCCACATCCAATTTGTCTTGGTCCTTTTAACATTGGATAGATTTCGATGTAATTTCCTCAACTCCCCTCATTGCTCTAATCTCCAGCGAGTACAAGTTCAGATCTTCATTTGTTAAACCTTTTATTCCCATTGTCATTATCGTGATCCTGCACCGGGCCCAATACAACGCCATTTAATCTATTTTTTTTGGCAGGCATGGGTGTTGAAGGGAGTGGGGTGGTTGGTTGCCCAAAGTGTTTTGCTCTGTACATTGTCACAGCCTACGACAATCTGCTGGAATGGCCATGAAATGTAGAAAAGCATCAGATAGAATATCCGATGAAAATCTGGCCGGTTCCTCATAGCGTCTTCACAAATTGTCAGGATGGAGCTCCCAGGACGGGAGACCATCTATTCCAGCAGACTCAGGAGGAAAGCAATCAGCATAGCCAGAGACACCACGCTCCCCGGCCACTCCCTGTTTGATCCGCTGCCGTCCAGAAAAAGGTTCAGGACCCTAAAAGCCGGAAAAAAATAGACTGAGGAACAGCTTCTACCTCAGAGCTCTGGCCTCCATCACACCACTCCCACAAAACAATGACTGAAACCGTGAGCACACACATGCACATACACGGACTCAAATACTTGCACTATCGGCACTTTGTGCGTTACTGTGATATTCTGGTGCTGCTGCAACTTATTTTCTGTTAGTTATCTATTCAATACTGTTTTTCTATTACTGTATTGTTGTTATCTACCGCATTGTTTAATTGCCTGAGAGGAAGCCGAACAGAGTTTCATTGTATCTCTGTATAATGACAATAAAGATCATTGATTCATTCATTCTCCGGAGACCGTGTTGATAGACTGAGCATTAATATAGCACGAGAACAGAATGCAGTGTAGTGGGTAAATCACGTCCTCAAAGTAAATCGTGGGATGAAAGCAAAGGGAAATTAAAACAACAGTAAAAATAAAGTGATATGCGAATAAATTATTCAGCGAGTCCATAAAACCATTAGACAGAGGAGCAGAAATAGGCCATTGGGCTGTCGAGTCTTCTACGGCATTCTATCATGGCTGATTCCAGAGCTCACTCAAACACATAGATCCACCATCAAGCCGTCAAGCTGTATCATTTGATGCCCTGATCGATCAGGGTGCGATTGATTTCCACCTTGCACATCAATCTACACGGACCTGGGCTGCACAGCAATCTTCTCTGAAGGGTCGCACCTCATTTGTGAGATTGTGTCCTGCAGTGATGGAAACCTCCACCAGACGAAACATTCTCTCCACATCGACCCTCTCAAATCCTTTCTGTATTCTGTGGGTTTCAATGAGATCTCCCCCGCATTCTTCTAAAATCCGGCGAATACAGGCCCAAAGCTGTCAAACACTCCCCATATGTTAACACCTTTATTCACCGAATCATTTTCGTGGACCTCCTCTGAAATGTCCAATAAAATAAATACTTTCTGAAATATGGGGCACAAAACTGTTGGTAATACTCTCAAGTGAGGCCTGACTAGCGTCTTATAAACCGTCAGCGTTATCTCCTTAGTTTTGTTTTCTATTCCCCTTGAAATAAATGTCGACATTGCATTTTCTGCTTCACCATAGAAGCTACCTGTAAATTAACCTTCTGGGAGTCCTGCACGAGGAATCCCGAGTCTGCACCTTCTGCACCTCCGATGTTTGAATCTTCTTCCCATTTAGATAATAGTCTACCCTTTTTTTCCTTGTATCAAAATCCATTATTATATATTTTCAAAAACTTTATTCCATCTGCTACTTTCCCCCCATCCTGCCAATATGTTTGTTTTGTGCAATCTCATTGATTCCTCAGTTCTCCCTATCCCATCCCCACCTATCTTCATATCGTCTGCAAACTTTACTACAAAGCTTTTAATTCCATAATGCTAGTTATTTTAGGATTAGTTAATGATCAAATATAAAATACGTGATTTAAAATGAAAGGGAGTAATGTAGTAAAATGTATTTGGAATTACATATTGTGTTAAAAGATGATGATTTTGTTTTTTTCATGTGATGATTGGCGCCAAATATGTTGTTGTATATGTAAGAGGGAGAGGCGTAATTTGATGTAGCTTCAATCTACATCGTTTCGGTCTGTTTTAAAGGATATCTAATATTTTTTTGTAATTTTGTATTATGAAATAATACAATTTTGTATTATGAAATATAATGTATTGTAAATGATACCTTTTCTTACGTTTGTACTGACCGAAATAAATTAATTTCATTCATTCATTCAAATCATGGACAAACAACGTGAAAAGTAGATGTGCCAACACCGACCCTGAGGAACACCACAAGTCACCAGCCGCCATCCACAAAATGCCCATTTTTCCCACTCGTTGCTTCCTACCTGACAACAATTCTGTTATCCATCACATCTGTTATCGTCGATGTAACGCCATTGGATTTTATATTGTGAAGCCGCCTCATGTGTGGCACCTTTTCAAATACCTTCTGAAAATCCATGTAAAAGACAGCCACTGCCTCACTTTTATCCTCCACCTCCGCGCCCCCCTCCCGCTTTTCACTTTCTCGAAGAACTCTTAACAGATTTATCAGGCGAGATTTCCATTCAGAGAAACCCTACTGACTTTGACTTATTTTGTCATTACTCACCAAGAAACTCGCAATCTCAGCCTTAATAAAGGATTCTAAAAAGTTCCCAGGTAGATTAAGCTAACTTGCCCAACATTTCCAATTTTTTGCCTTCATCCCTTCGTAAAGAGTGGAATCACATTTGTAATCTTCCATTCCTCCGAGAAATGTCAGATTCAGCAGACTCTTGAAAGAAGATGACAAATCTATCCATTATCTCTCCAGCAGCCACTCTCAACACCTTAGAATATAGTCCATCTGTCCCAGGAGACTTCACATCTTAAGAGCTTTGTCTTTGCTGAGCACTTTTTTATTTGTATTTAAAATAGCCCTCACTCTCGTTCCTGAGACTCTCGGGACTCTGACACCCTGATAGTGTTTTCCACAGCAAACTCAGATGCAAAGCACCGGTTAAATTCACAGGTCATTAAAGAACATTAGTTTTCAGTTGTTACATTTCCCGTGTCCCAGGTCTAGATAAGAAAAATATACTGGGTTATACCGACCAAATTATCAGTAATTAGATTGGGACCATTTTGGGAGCAGTGCCCGTAATCAGAGAAGTGTGAAGGTCGTTACAGGTTAAGATGAAACAGATCTTCACGGGGGAGAGCTCAGTCGGTCGAATGCCGAATAGAAACGCATTGGGCAGGAACTGGGGAAAATTCATTAATAACCGCCGTCGGGTAAAAATCCAGACATGACATGTGGATTTCTTATAATATCGATCTCAGCAGCAGCATGTCCCCCACCACCCCCACCACCCCCCACCCCGGGAAAGCAAGACAAGGAGAGTTGAAGAATCTAAATGTTTCAATGCATTGTAGATGTGGATATGAGGAAGTAAATGATGATTAATGTTTCGTCATACGAGATCGAGCCAGACACGCGGAGGTCACTAAGCAAAGCGCGAATGTTGAAACAAGGGATATAGAGAAGGTGTATGAGGCGCAAATGGGGAACGAGGAGAATGATGTGCCTTCTAAAGGAGAAAGCCGGTTATCTGGAGACAAGAAATTCGGTAAATCCTTGATGATTATTTCACAGCGGTGTTCACTACGGAAACGGATACACTGTAGGACAAAATCAGGATGCGAAGAATTTTATTGTAGGGTACGATGATATTGTGACAAAACTGTTGAGACATTTTAGCGAACACAACTATGCATTGTGTCAGAATCCCGCTGCCCCATATCCTGGCACTGTTCTCCACCATCTAGGTGTCTCCACTGAACCTCCTGTCGGCCTCTCCAACTTCTCAATCCCCTGTAACACCTCCTCTCTCCCTTCCATTCTGAGCCGCCGCTTTGGACTCGTTTCCGCAGAACAGACGCTGCGGCGTTCCCACGGTCGGTTGCAGCCGCCAACAGTACGGACGACGATAAAACTTTTATTGATGGGAATAACCACAGAGTGTTCTGGAATGTCTGTTTATTCTTTTTTCCTTGTTCTGTCGATCAGACAGATACCTGCCTCCTGCAACTCAGCGGTAACACCCCACTCTCCCTTAAAGAGCCGAATGTCACTGACCTACAGCTCCAGATTAAGACATATAAAGGATTATCTTGTTGCACCGTTACAGACTGACAGACTGTAGGATGTGGTGGCTGTCGCTGAATCGTGGCTGAAAGCTAGTCGCATGTCGGAACTGAAAGTCCAAGGCTGCACGTTGTATCGGAAGGACAGGAAGGTTTGCAGAGTGGGTAGCGTGGCTTTGCAGGAAAAGAATGGCATCAACTCCCTGGAAGGATGTGAGATAGGATCGTGAGCTGTGAAAACACTATGGGATGTGTTAAGAAACTCAACAATAACTGGCATAGAGACCACAGATTTTAACAGGAAAGAAATGTGTGTATAAAGGTCGATGTTATGATAGCCACGGGATTTTTTCGACATGCAGCTCGATTGGTTTGGCTTGTTCGTGCAGATTGTCCTTAATCCGACTTGCGGATCAGCTGCACTGCATTGGCTGCGGTGAAATGAATCAGAAATGATTCGAGAGCTTGAGGTAAACGAATCTTTATGAGGCAGTGATTACAATACAGTTGAGTTCAATTTGAAATATGATAGGGGAAAAAATAAAGTTTGACGCAGCAGTGGAGTAAAGGAAATTACAGAGGGATGAGAAAGGTTCTGGCTAAAATAAAATGCAGAAGGTGCCGTCGGGATTGTCTGCAGGGCGGAAATGCGGTGAGCTGGTGAGCTGGTAACACAGAGGAACGTGCAGAATACATGTATTCTAAGAATCACGAAATACTCTGATGACAAATTAATACAATCGTGGCAAACGTGAAAGTAAAAAAAAAATGGGAAGACAGAAATTTTGGAAGCTTTAAATAAACTACTAATTGCTATTAACAGAATCATTAGAAGGAAAAAAAAGATGAAATATGAAAACAAGCTAGTGGACAATATCAAAGTGGAGAGTAAAAACTTTTTTTACGTATATGAAAATCAAAGAGAAGTGGAAGTGGATATAGGACTGTTAGAAAAGGAGGGAGGCAAAATAATAACGGGGAGAAGGAGATGGCAGATGATCTAAATGAATATTTGGCACTGTGGAAGACACCAGCAGTTTGCCTGATGCCGTACTGTGTGAGGGAAGAGAAGTGGGTACAGTTACTGTTACAAGAGAGAAGGTGCTCAAGCACTTGAATGACCAAAGGGTGCAGATGAAATGTTCAAGGAGAACTTCCTTTCGCCAGAGGGTGGTGAATTTGGGGAATTTGTTACCAAATTCAGCTGTGGAAGCCAGGTTAGTCGGTGGATTTAAGGAAGAGATTTATAGATTGTTGATTGGATACGTCATCAATCGATACGAGGAGAAGGCCGGGAAATGGCGGCGGGGAAGGAAAATACGGGAACAAGCATGATTGAGCACACACAGTTGGACAAATTGCATTTTATTTTCCGTTTTTGCATAGGCTCAATGCCACGCCGATTAGTCACAGAAGCCTGTGACGAGCAGGGAACTGACTGAAACTACGAGTACGGAGAGAAAACGTATATTGCAGCTGCCAAGTCCTAATGAATGGTCTCTGCCCAAAACGTCAACCCCTCATTCATTACCAGAGATTTCCTCTGACCTGCTGAGTTCCTCTCAACATTTTTGGTGTAATTCCGCTCTGAGGTCAAAGTTCACAATGACTATCAACGAACTGTAATGTGTGGTTCATATATTTACTGTTATGTTTTATGTATTTCCTTTAGCAGTTCGGTAAGAGCAGTCTGTTCTGCTGGCAGCCTGTTTGGGTTATTGTCGAATAGAAGGACTATGTGCTATCCAATTAGCATCGTAGAATCAGGTGGAGCTTTTCTTGGAGAGAGACAGTAAGGTTGGTCTTGTTTTTTTTTTGTTCGGCGTCAGATTATGAAGGAAGATGTTGGGAGAGCTGATCATAGAAACATAGAAATCCTATAGCACAATACTGCCCTTCGGCCCACAAAGCCCTTCGGCAGAACATGTCCTTACCTTAGAAATTACATATGGTTAACGATGGTCCTCTATTCGTCTAAGCTCCATTAACCTATCCAGGAGTTTCTTAAAAGACCCTATTCCATCCGCCTGCACTACTGTCGCCGGCGGCCAAATCTACGCACTCTCCACTCTTTGCGTAGAAGACTTATCCCTGACATCCCCTCTGTACCGAGTTCTAAGCACCTTAAAACTGTGCCCTCCTGTGCTAGCCATTTCAGCCCTGGGAAAAAGCCTCTGAATATCCACACGATCGATGGCTCTCAACATGTGATGCACTGTCGAAGGATACAATCCGGTGGGAGACCCGTTTGTTCGAGGTGGATTGGGAGCGACGTTCGGAAGGTGGTGCGTGCTTTCCCGTTGACCGCGGACCAGTCCGCGAGTGACAAGGAAGTGCAATTTGATCTCCATCTGGTGCACATTTGACTGTTAAATTTAAATCGCCCTTCTTCTTTTTGTTTTTATTTTCTAACCCTTGTATGTTAAGATTCAAAATGTAATTTAATCCTATACTTTGTGCAGTCTGTTAATTCGTGGCACTAATTTATTACAGTGTAGTAAATTACACAGCATCCACATAAACCGGTTGTCGGGGCGGGAGAGCCGTTTCAATCTCACGAGTTTGGCGGGACATGTGAGTGGTTTCCATAGACTTAAACAGCCTTGGAGATCGGGGCTTTCAGTACATCTACGTCTCCGTATACCATGAGATTCATTTTCTTGCTGGCGTACTCAATAAATCAATAATGGAATAACGACCATAAAAGAGACATGAAAGACCGCAGGTGCTGAGGCGTTCAACCGTAAGAGCAAGAACACTAATCACATCTGATCTCTGTTACTAAGGTATTCGGCCATCGAACTGCCGGTCACTAAAAGATTTTGTTTTAATTAACTCGCGATATTCTCATTAATCTCTGGGGAGTACTGTGACTGAAAAAAAAAACTTATTTCAGAGAAAGTCAAATCACACCGTCGGCCACCAACCATCGTTCTGCTGTCAAATCCCATTTCGACATTTGATGGGAAATAACTGATTCTCTTGAGCATGCCTGAATAGACTTTTCTACCATGTGCTGCTGCCACATCCACGGCTCATTAGATACTTCCATGAACGAGTAGGTGTACGGGTGTACCAAATAAAGTGGCTGTTGAGTGTATGCCATCAATGGCGATATCACATACTCAGACTGGCTCAAGCAAGCCCAGAGGAAAATGGAATTCATATGCAAACGGCCGGTTGAAGATTGATGCAGTTTCAGACAAAATCTGAACGTTTTGACCGTGAAGAATACAGAGCATAAATAACAGGTCGTAGGAGTACAATTTGGCCATTCCACCGAGTCTAATCCGCCATTCCATCACAACTGATTTAATTCGCCTTCTTAACCCCGTTCGCTTGCCTTCTGCCCATACCTTTCGAAACCCTCTGTAATTGACATGATTGCAGCCTCCGCTTTAAACAAAAGGATATCCAGACTGACTTCAATCTACTTCATCACGTGATTGTATTCTCTGTAAAGTTATGCTATACAATCGTGATTCATTTTCTGTGGTCTTAGTATAGTTAAGAAAAGTGTTACGCTGGCTGGTT
The DNA here is from genome assembly GCF_048418815.1 of Hemitrygon akajei. NCBI lineage: Eukaryota > Metazoa > Chordata > Chondrichthyes > Myliobatiformes > Dasyatidae > Hemitrygon > Hemitrygon akajei. Next base: position 2,627,509 of record NW_027331926.1, on the reverse strand, counting down.
GGCCTGCGAGAGAGAGAGAGAGAGAGAGAGAGAGAGAGAGAGAGAGAGAGAGAGAGGGAGAGAGAGAGAGAGAGAGAGAGAGAGAGAGAGAGAGGAGAGAGAGAGAGAGAGAGAGAGAGAGAGAGGAGAGAGAGAGAGAGAGAGAGGGAGGAGAGGGAGATCATCCTGACACTGTTTCCCTGTGCCTCACCGATCAACAGATTGCCAATTAACCAGAGAAGAGGACTGCAACGTGACAAACGGCTTAGTCAATCATTAGCCGCTGGTAATGGAAGGGAAGGCGGTTTTAAATATCGGGGAGAGTTAACAGGCAATTCCTTTGTCCCTCTCAGGAACTGAAGAAGTGCGGGTGGTTTCTTGTCTGCGGCGCAGCTGGACTTGGCTGATGTCTTATTGTTTTTGAGCTTTTATTTTTCTTTCAAACAGAAACTTGATTGAGGATCCGAGATTAATATTTCAGTTTCAGGAGCAGTTTCGAGATGAATGAGAGTGGATAATCTGAACGAGACTGCGGAACTTCACTCACACCAACACGGATAACTCCAGAACCAGCCACCTCCACTTGTCAACTGTTCGGAGCTTTCAGACTACTCGAGAGGTATTTAGCAATTTAGAGATTGATGTCAATATTTTACCTGCAGGGCTAATATTGTAATGCTGATTTGTAATGACTATGATGATAGTTGTTGTAAACAGTATCGTGACAATATTTACATTATTCATGTTCCATCTCCTTTCACTTTCCTCTTTTAATTCAGCATATCGCGGCATATCTTAAGCATTGAATAATGTAAGTAAGATGTGCTAGGAATGACTGTATCTATTAAATAAGTTGTTGCTTCTCTATATTGTATTATTATATCGGAACGGTCATGTAATTACTGATCGTACCGTATAAATAGACGGAATCTGACTTGGTATTTACAGTAAGTTGTTGTGTCCTTTCTGCTTCTCGGTAGCTGGTGAAAACCTCATGTCCGGACACAGCCAATCACGCTTATTTCTCATTTGCTCGGAACTTTCAGACTATTCTGGTGCTGCTTAATATTGTAGCCTTCTGGAGATGTCCATACGGATTACTGAATAGCTGTTTTTCTGATTGGACGGCGGTCATCAGTGGAGTTCCGCAGCAATCGGTGTCTGGGACCGCTTCTTATCGCGTTGTTCGTCACTGATTTGAATGACGAATATGCTTGCTTTATGGGAGGGCTTGTGGATCATGCGGAGGCAGAGGGAAGTGCAGGTGGAACTGAGCAACCACGGTGTTTGCAGAAGGAGTGAGACGGACTGCAGGAATAGGCAAGGAATTTGCAGAAGGAAAATAATGTAGGGAAATGCGTAGTCTCACACTTTGGCAGAGGGAATAAAGGCGTGGACTATCCCGTATATTGGAAGACCGACTGAAATGAAAAAATCCGCGAAGAATTAAATTGAAAAATCACAGCTGAAGAGCAGTTGGAAAGATTCCCTGCAGAAAAATTGGCAGTTTGAGTTCGTGTTGTGGAAGCCAAATACATGTTCCCATTTATATTCAGGGAACTGCGCATAGAAAAGCAACACCTTAGCTACGTTTTAAACTGTATACTCCTTCCTCGCTGCGTTATAAGCCCGTGGCACTGGTAGCAAACTTAAGATCACAACCCTGGAGATTCTGGCCTTTAACTGAGCTCTTGCTTCTCCGAACAGCCTGTGCACTACATCGTCACTCATCGTACACATGTCATCGGTACCTACGTAGACCATAATTTCTCGTTGTTCATCCTCCCAGTTAAGAATGCTGAGGACTGGATACTACCAATATAGCCTGCCTTCCCCCCACCACCTCAGCACTCCTAATCACACTACCCACCGCCGACTTCTCTTCTGAGTTACAGAGGTCAACTGAGTACCCGAGACGCGGTCACTGTGTCTGAACACTGTTAGGTCATTCCGCCGCCCCGAATCACCACAAGACTAAACAAAATGTTGAAGGAGATGGCCAGAGGGAACTCTGCCCTGGCCCTTTCAGCCGTTTGCCCTTCCTGACTGTCACACAGTCTCCTGTGCCCTGCCAGCCCTGGGTGTAACTCCCTCTCTGTATATCCTTGTCCATCACCACTTCAGCCTCTCGAGTGATCTGGAGCTCGTCCATTTCCAGTTCCACCACTTTAACTCGGATTGTCAGAAGCTGCAGCTGAACGCAGCTCTCGCAGCTGACGTCGTCAGGGTTACTGGAGTTCTTTATGCCATCCCACATCTCACAATAGGAGCATTCAACTATCCTGCCTGGTATCTCTGCTATCCTATCTGAACAGATATAAGGAAGAGAATGAAAACAATCTTAACCAAGTGTTTTCCTTTTCCTTGCCTCCTTTGACTGAAGGCTCCATGAGCTGAGGCATCGGCCAGCAAAAGCATGAAGACCACATGATTGACGGTCCATTCAGACGTGGGTATTGCGTTTGCCCCTGCCTTCCTCTTGCTAATCAACCGCAAACGTCGCCTGGTCGCTGGCCAAAGATCTTTGTTCACTGTAAGGACCAGGTGTCGCCTTCAATACACCGGCTGATTGAAGTCCTCGCCTCCCAAATCACCCGACGTCCCTATTGGCCGCAGGTCAACGCTCTTTTTCTCAAAATTATTATTACAAAATTATCGAGCACGATTTTATTTTCAGTCTACCTATGCAAATACAGGCCGGCTGGTGGCGCAGTGACATCAGCGCCGGACACGGGAACGAAGGGTCCCGTGTTCGAATCCAGTCAATCCGTTCCCTGGCAGGATTTCTACACCTGCTGGGTTGAGGGTCGAGCTCGCAACCTGTCCTCGACAAAAAACAAAAAAAGACGAAAAATAGTGCGCTGTGAGAAGGACGTGGCGGACCACTCACAAAAAAAAATGGAACTATAATTTAATATCGATGCAATAATTATTTTAATCTGCTAATATCATTATTATTGTTTTGTTTTGTTCATTATTTGCTGCCTGTACCTTCCTTTCCAGACTAGTTGTATGCCAGTGTCTGACTGTGTGTAAATAAGTAAGTTTCGTAATTTTGTGTCCACTTACAGACACGACACGCATCGGTGGACAGCCGACTGCCGGGATTATTAGATAAATTTTCCAAACTGCATTTGTATTGCTTCTCTGAGGGTCTGCAAATAAACAGTTAAATACACGAGTAATTCAGCAGTACTTAATTAAGTAAGTGTCCGTGGGAATTTTCGACGTCACCGCGGAGGTGTAGCTGCTGGTGAATTGTTCTATTAATATGTCTCCTTCTCAACGACAGTCTCCGTCAGAGCCGTCAATCTACGCTATCAGACATCAGAGGGCTTCAGAGAGAGAGAGAGAGGACAGAGGCTGGATCGGGAGCAGAAATCTGGATTATTCCAGCAATGGACCTACAAAATGCATCGCGGAACACTGCAGCATCTGTAAATAATATTTTCCGGGCGTATCCATATATGGTTAAAACAAATAATGGAATTCCGTTGGATTTTCGAATCTATCAGGCGCTTCATACCGTCAAAATGGTTTACTATCCTGTACTCGCCATTGTAGCTGTCCCTGGTAAGTGTCTCGTCTATTCCTCGTGATTAACGTTGAAAAGTATGAGTCAGCTTCTCTTTCCTACCTGTCCTCTAACGACGTGCTAATTGCATGGCAGGTCTCTCAAACCGGTACCGCTTCAGCAACACCGGCTGAGTGAATTACGGATGTTCGCTCTCCAGCTTTGGGGCTGTCAGCATCCCGGTTACTTCTCTGTCAGGCAAACGTTATCTGTGTCTCTTTTCCTCGCAAACACTGCCACCTAGTGACCTCTCATGCACATTCACTCCCAGAGAAGCAAGTTCGAGCTTCCACAACCTCCCCGCACAGTGCGCACCCTCCAATCTAGGCAGTATTCCGGCAAACTACATCTGCACCTTTTGTGATGAATACACATGTTTCCGGTGCTTTATGTTCCACGGTCCATTTGGGACGTGGTGGGATAATTTCACTTTCTCGCAGTTTGTTGGAGGGGACTGCATCGAGAGTAGGAAGGAAGGAATGAATGAAGGAATAAATAGACAGATAGATAGATAGATAGATAGATAGATAGATAGATAGATAGATAGATAGATAGATAGATAGATAGATAGATAGATAGATAGACAGATAATATATAATAAGTACTTGAAAGCCCCACCTGATAAAGAGAATGAGGTCACGTGGTCATCATTACTGCCATGATCTACCGCCTACACAAACAGTGCAGTGGAATCTGAGAGGCTGCAGACGGATATCGACTGTTTAAGCGAAAGTTCTAGCGTCCTGGCGGAATGAGCACAATGTTGCTAAAAGCGAAGTCACCTACCTGGGAGGGACAAATGGGAGAACGGAATATAATTAAATGGTAAACGATTGCAGTATGCTGCCGTGTGGAGATACTTCGGAGTGTTTGTTCTTCAATCACAAAAGTTTGGTTTACAACAACAGCAGGCTAACAAGAAGACAATTGGGATATTGGCCTTCATTGCTACAGGGGTGAATTTAAGAGCAGGGAGGTTATACTGCAACCTCACAAGTTACTGGTGAGGCGGCAGCTAACGTATTGCGTGCAGGTCTGGTTTCCTGACTTGAGGAAGGATTTACTGGCGTTGTAGTGTTCACCATTTTGATTCCAGACATGAGGTGGTGAGACTATCAGAAGAGATTGAACTGACTGGGACTGCGCACACTGGAATTCAGAAGGATCACAGACGATCTTTTGGCAACATATAATATTATGAAAGGGATAGATAAAACAAGGGCAGGAAAATTGTTTCCATTGGTAGGCAAGTCTAGAACTATGGGACATTGACGGAAGCTTGTGGGCAGCGAACGTAGGACAGAGATGAGGAGGAACTGCCTTTCAAAGAGGTCAAGTCAAGTCAAGTCAAGTCACTTTCATTGTAATTTCGACCATAATGCTGGTACGGTACGTAGTAAAAAATGAGACAACGATTTTCAGGACCGTGGTGTACAGGACTGCGTAAAGTGCACAAAACAGTGAAGGCATGACAATAAATAATAAATAGGACAATAGGGGAGTAAGGTGTAAACACAGGCTCTGGGTGTTAAGGAGTCTGATAGCTTGGGGGAAGAAACTGTTACATGGTTTGGTCGTTACATAGTTTGGAGAGTCCGAAAGCTTTGGTGCCTTTTTTTCCCAGACAACAGGAGGGAGAAGAGATTGTATGAGGGGTGCATGGGGTCCTTCATAATGCTGTTTCCTTTGTGGATGCAGCGTGTAGTGTAAATGTCTGTGATGGCGGAAAGAGAGACCCTGATGATCTTCTCAGCTGACCTCACTATCCGCTGCAGGGTCTTGTGATCCGAGATGATGCAATTGTTGAACCCGAGGAATTCTCTGCCCAATGAAGCACTGGAGGCTACCTCCGTAAATATATTTCAGAGATGTGTGGATAGATTTTTGCGTAGTAGGTTATTAAGGGTTTTATTGGGGGGGGGGTGCAGATAGATGGAAACGACTCCATGGTCAGATCGACCATGATCATCTTCAATGGCGGCGCATGCCACTCCGAACAGATGGACTATTCCGGCTACTATTTCTTCAGTTCTTCTGCTCTAATGTTCTCTCGTGTTTACAGTTTAAGGAAGTTGAATTTCTGTCACTGTGACAGACGGTACATTAAACAGTTCATTATCACGTCCTGTTTTCAATTCTTTCTTCTGACGCCAAAGATCAGAACACATTCCAGCCATCGATTGTTATCACTCCTTCGCCCATAGGGCTCTGGGAGCTGAATTCGCCCGTTCAAACGCCGAGCCTTCTCCGCCATTCCATGATAGCTGATTGATTATACCTCTCACCCATATTGTGGCGCCCACTCCACGTATCCATAGACACCCCGAAGAATAAAGTGCTATTCCTGCAAATGACTCCAATGAGCTGACTCTCACAGCCATCTGTGACAAAGAATTCCACATATTCTCCAGCCTCGGTCTAAAGAAATTTCTACCCACATCTGTTCTAAAGTGATTTTTTTCTATTGCAAAACCTCGTCTTCAGTTGTAGACTCCCCCAATTCAGAAGCTACCCAATCCACATCCACGATATCTAGGTGTATCGATATCCAATGATTTTCAATGAGATCCCCCGGATTCTCCTGAACCTCAGCAGGTACATTATAATCACAACCGATTTAATAATGGCTCCCGATAATCTCCTTAGATGATACATTCATGCCATGCCATTTCTACTCTCGAAAGTGCTATCGATTAAAATAATTGTTTTTAAAGAATGTTTCCACCCAAATGCGTGTTAATGGTCTTTTTCTCACTCCGCACAGTGAACGTGGTGACAATCGTCATCCTGTCGCGGGGAAAGTGCGGTCTCTCCAAAGGCATCACAAGGTACCTGGTTGCCATGGTAGCAGCGGATCCGCTCGTAGTTCTCTTCGATCTGGTATTGAGCAAGATTCTGATGATGTTCATGACATTTGAGTTTATAGTCTGGTTATCACCTGTTCCTTTGTGTAACATCCACGCCGTCGTGTTCTACGCCGCCACGGACTGTTCTGTCTGGTTCACCGTCACTTTCACCTTTGATCGATTTGTCGCCATTTGTTTTCAGAAGCTGAAACGAAAATACTGCACCGGAAGAGCGGCGGCTCTGGTTCTGGGGACAGTGACTGTGCTGAGCTGCGTAAAGAAATTTTTCTGGTACTTTTTTTTAGAAGGGCCATATTCGTTATTATTTACTTCCGTGCTCTGTTACCCTAGTGTCCGTTTCTTTTCCCCACCTCAGCTGACAACTTTTCTGGTGATTCATCACCTCTTCACCCCAATCTTACCCTTTATCCTGGTTCTGATGCTCAACAGTTTAACCATCAGGCACGTCTTAGTGTCCAGCCGAGCCCGGAAGAGACTCCGTGTTTCTCGCGATGGCGAGACGCCCGTCGACCCGGAGATGAAGAACCGCAGGCAATCCCTCCTGTTACTGCTGGTGATGTCGGGGAATTTCATCCTGCTGTGGGCGCTGCTGACGGTGTATTCCGTATGGGATAGCTTCATTATTTACTTTTCATGGGACCCCCCGGATACTCTGCGGGAGCTGGGCTACATGCTGCAACTGCTGAGCTGCTGCACCAACACGGCCCTTTACGCCGTGGTCCAGGCCAGGTTCAGGGTGCAGCTGAAGGAGACGCTCAAATCGCCCTTAAGTCTCATGACAAAGTTCACTCGGCGTTGTCACGAACGTATTTATCATCGCTGACGCTTCTCCCATTCCGCGGCAGCATTCCCATTTCGTCAGTGGCATGTGAATTTCCACTGAGGCTGTGAACAACCCCGATAAGCTACCGTACTCCCCTATACCCGAGAGAATCGGGGACGTGTTCCCAATCTGCCTCCACTTTGCTCTTTCCAGTTTACTTTCTTCACGAGCTCCCTGTAATGTCTGCTTCCGTTCCACCAAGTTGGTGATTCGACCGATATTTTCATGAGAAGCCTTGCCATCAACAACGGGACACCAACGTAGTGCCCTGCCGGTATTCCGTGCGGCCCGAATGCCTGCTCAGGTACGCCCGGTGCAGCTCAATCTGTTTCCTCTGGCGAGAGCTTTTGTTTCCAAGCGCCCCAGATATTGAACAGTTTCGGAAGACTGGTTACCATGGACAGACTGCAAATCTCCTCTTGATCGGGGGTTCTTTACAATCTGTCTCTCACCCTGAGAATAATTCAGTAACTCGCACTCGTAAAACCACTCGCCCAATCGCCGTTCGTCCGGTTCAGGCAGAAAATGCCATCGCAATGCCTTCTGGTAAATGAAATATATTCTTGGACACTTTGTGCAGCAGAGGTCCAATCTATCGAATTGGATTGAGTACATTAGGTAGGTGGGAAGGTGATTGCTGAGGAAAAACGCAGTATGCCTGTTTATTTATTCAGATTCGGCAAAACTGTGAGATGCTGTGAGAAGTATGGCTCCAGGATAAATACCTCAATTGGTCTGGTTACATCAGAGCTGTTTCCCACTGCTTCGTCAGGAATAGCATCTTGCAGTGGAGTATTCCTCCTGAGATATTGATTTGTACGTAAACTCCCCGGAAGGCCGACGCGCATCTTTCGTTCAAGTTCGACAGTGAGTTGTTCCGGGGTTTCTGGTGTACTTCACTGACTCGGATGTAGGCAAAATAGTTGACTTTCAGACGACCCCACACCCAAAAAAACACATTTGCTTTGAGACATACACAAAGTGACGGAGGATCATCGGGCAGTAATTTCACATTAATTCTACAGAGCAAGACCTCTACACAGAGAGTAGTGGGTGCATGGGGTTCACTTCCTGGGATGGTGGTAGAGGCAGTAGGACGAGTGACCTTGAGGAGATGCTGAGCCAGACATGTGCCTATGAGGAAGTCCTGATTGCCAATTACTTTTCATCGATCCTCCCGGGTTTCCTAATTTTCTGCAGATGTGTCTCCAGCGAAACCGTCTGCTGTTTATTCATTTCCATAGATACAGCCTGTCCTTCTGTGTTCCTCCAGCATTTCCTGTGTTTTTCAAACATCTGCAATTCCCTCGTGTTTCTCCTCCTTTAGTTCATTTCTGGCTTCTTTTCACTCCTCTTCTGTCGCGTTCGACACAAACTTGCGAGGTTTTACATACTTCCCCCTTTTTCTTGAGTAAATTCATCATATCGCCAGGCAGCTGCCGAGGAATTTATGTATATTCAAGGCAGACTTTGATAGGTTCCTGCTTGGTCAGGGCATGAAGAGATACGGAGAGAGAACAGGACCAGAAAGATGAGTGGGAAATGGGAACAGTCATGTTAGCAGACTCGATGGGCGAAACTGCCTAATTCTACTCCGATATCTTATGGATACATAGAGGAACGGAGAGCAGAGCAGGCTGACACAAAAGAGCAGGATTCGACCATTCGCGAACATCACGACTGACCGGACGTTACAACAAGGGTCTTTTCAATTCCATCCGTCTGACATCAGAATTCTCTTATGAAACTCCACATTAAATATCCGGGACAGTCAATTCCTTAGCCTCGCCACTCGGTCGCTGTTGAAATTCCATCTCATCTCTATTCTGATTGGACCATTCTTTTATGAGGTTGTGCCCCCTGTTCCCAGACTCCTCCACATCCACTCAATGTTGGTCGTTTTAATATTTCATAGATTTCAATGAGGTTCCTCCAAATTCCCTCGTTCTTCTAATCTCCAGCGAGTACTGGCCCAGATCTTCAATCGTTATACCTTTAATTCCCGCGGTTACTATCGTGTCCTCCACTGGGCCTACTACAATTCTATTTGAATTGTTTTTGGAAGGGGTGGCTGCCGAATGGAGCGGGAAGGGTGGATGGACAAACTGCATTGCTCTGAGCATTGCCACAGCCTACGACAATCTGCTGGAATGGCCATGAAATGGGGAAAAGCATCAGATAGAATATCCGAGATTTACCTGCCCGGTTCCTCACAGCGACGACACAAATAGAGCTGGGTGAGTAATTGAAACTGCTGTGAGCCAAATCAAAAGTGGGCTCGAATCGGCAAACCGGAGGGAGTGGGACAATCTGACTGAATAGGCCCACAACAATAAACTCTCGCTCAAAGTCAGCAAAATCGAAGAAGTGATTATTGACAAAAGGAAGAGGAATCCCGAGATACATCAGAGGTGCCAACGGTCGTTATATTTAAATTCCGTCATCGTTACAGAAGATCCGTTCTGGGGCAAGCGCGGAAGTGCCATTACAAAGAAGGCAGGAGAGCACATCCACATCCTTCGAACTTTGCGCAGATTCGGGATGGCATGTAAAAGTTTGTCACACCTCTATTCATGGGCTTTTGAGAGTACCGACTGGTTCTGTCAAACCCTGTTATGGACCAATGCACAGGAACAGGAAAAACCTCGGGCACAGTCCATCAAAACGGACAGTCCTCCTCACCATTGAGCACATCCTCAAAGAACGTTAAGTGAAGAGAGCAACGCCGATCATCAAGGACCTCCACCAACCGGGACATACACTCTCCTCCATGCTGCCATCACGAGGGAGCAAACGGGTTGCTGCTATCGGGAAGGGGGAAAGGGGGTCGCAGTTCCCACACAACCAGTTCACGAAAAGTTGTTACCCTGCAACTATCGGGCTCATGAACCAGCCTCTATAACCTCACTAACCTGAAATCCGAAATTATTCCACAAGCTATGAACTCATTTTCAAAGACTTTACAACTCAAGCTCTCAGTGTTATTTTTTTTTATTTGGCCATCAAACTGTATCCCTATCTATCCATCCATCCATTCTTTGTTCAGTAATTTATTTACGTCCTGTTTGCTCAATTTGTCATCTATTGCAGATTGTTTATTTTCTCAGTTTTGGCATGGCACTTCAATGTTTCAGTTGCATTTCTCTTTTGTACTCTGGATGCCATCAAGAAAAGTAACCTCAAGGTAGTATTTGGTGAAATAACACGGTTTGATAATAAACTTACTTTGACTTTGACGTGACCACGTGTTCATTGACCCGATTGAGAGAGAGAGCTCAAGAGATTGGAATTCAACGTTAAACCTGTTGATGGAGTGGGGATTGATGTAACACGAGAAGAGAATGCAGTACAATGCGAAGATCACGTGCTCGAAGGAAATCGAGGCAGCGAGTACTACAGTGGGACGAATACACTGAGGTCAGCTGAAGGAAACCAAAGACGTGTAGGCTGTGCTCGTCAGTCGTCCCGCCGACAAGTAATTTGCAGAAGGGTTTCAGGATGTTCTAAAGGTAAATGAGTCAGGCAGAGTGGCCAGCCCTGGGATTTTTGACAAAGGGAAAAGCAAAACAACAGTAAATAAAGGACATGCAGATGGAATATTTAGATATTCCATAAAATCATTAGATGAAGGAGCAGAAATAGCCCATTGGGCTATCGAGTCTTCTAAGACAGCCTATCATGGCAGATCCAGAACTCACTCAAGCATATCGCTCTAACTTCACGCCGTATTATTTGATGCCCTGATCGATGAGGCTGCGATCGATTTTCACCTTCAATATCTGCACGTCCACGGACTCCTCAGCAGCCTGTTCTGAAGTGTCGCGCCTCATTTGTGAGTTTGTGTCCTCCAGTGAATTGATACCTCCACCATAGGAAACAGTCACTCCACATTGACCCAATCTAGTCCTTTCAACATTCTGCGGGTTTCAATGAGATGCAGCCCCATGATTCTAAAGTCCAGCGAGTACAGGCCCAGAGCTGTCAAATACTTCTGTTATGCTAACTCTTTTCCGAGAATTGTCATCATCACCCTCCTCTGAACTCTTTTCAATTAACAACAAAAATCCTTTCTGAAATATGGGACACCAAACTGTTTGCAATACTCTCAAGTGTGGCCTGACTATTGTCTTATAAACCGTCAGCATTAGTTCCTTGCTTTTATATCCCATTCCCCTTGAAATAATTATCAACATTGCATTTCCCTTCTTTACCACCGATGTAATCACTAAACTATTCTTCTGGAAATCTGAAGCGAGTACTCCTGAGTCCTCCTGCACCTCTGGTATTTGCATTTTCTACTCATTTAGGTAATAATCTGTCCTATTTTTTCATTTTACCAAAATACATTTTCGTACATTTTCCAGAACTGTATTCCATCTGCTACCGCCCTCCCCATTCTTCCAATTTGTCTAAGACTTGCTGCAAACTCATTGCTTCCTCAGCACTACCTAGCCCACCCCCACCTATCTTCATATCTTCCGCAAAGTTTACCAGAAAGGCATGAATTCCATTATCCAAATCTTGGACAAACAAGGCTAAAAGTACATGTACCGATTCTGACCCTGAACCTCACATCTAGTCACCGGCAGCCAACCACAAATGGCCCTCTTTATTCCCACTCGTTGCCTCCTGCCTGACATCCATTCCTCTGTCAACGCCAGTATCTTTCCTGTAACTACATAGGATTTTACCTTGTTAAGTAGCCTGATGTGTGGCACCTTATCAAGCACCTTCTGAAAATCCAGGTAAATGACATCCACTACCTCACCTTTATTCCCGCTGTTTGTCACTACCTCGAAGAACTCTAACAGATTTGTCAGCCTAGATTTCCATTCAGAGAAACCCTGCTACCTTTGGCTTATTTTCTCATTAGTTTCAAAGAACCTTGCAATCTCATCCTTAATAATGGACTCCAACACCTTCCCAGTTAGAATAAGCTAAATGGCCTAAAATTTCCTAGGAGATTTATCCACCTTAAGACCTTTGTGTTTTCCGAGCACTCTTTCATTTGGCACAACAATGGCACTCACTTCCCGTCCCTGCCACTCTCGGAACTCCAGCATACTGATAATGCCTTCCACAGCAAACACTTTTACAAAGAACCCGCTAAGCCCATGGGTCATTTCTCAGCCCTCATTGCTGCTTTATAGTCGTAAATAAAGAAAATTAGCTTTCAATTGCTGTGCCCCTAGGTCTGGCTTGGAACAACAATATATGGAGTTATATAAACCACATTATCAATAATTCAATGGGGACCATTTTAGGGACAGTGCCCATAATCGCAGAAGTTTCAAGGTTGCTATAGGTTGTGATTAAAATGGTCTTCACGGGACAGCGCTCAGTTGGCCGAATGCCGGATACAAATGCATTGGGCAGGAACTGGGGAACGTTCATTAAGAATCGCCGTCGGGTCTAAGTCCACACATGACATTTGGATACATTATAATATCGATCTAGTAACAGCATGTTTTTTGTTTATGAAGATGAAGCTAAGTTAGAAGAAAGACAATGCAATGTTCGAGAAGTTAAATGTTTTGAAGCAATGTAGATACGGACAGGAGAAACAAATGATGTTTAATGTTTAGTCATCCTATATCGATACAGATATGTGGAGGTTAACAAACAAAGCGGGAATGTTGAAACAACGGATATTGAGAAGGTATATGAGGAGCAAATAGGGAGCGAGAGAATTTCCAATATGATAAGGGGAAATTAAAGTCTGACGCAGTAGTATTTCATTGAAGTTAAGGAAATTACAGTGGTATGAGAAAGGTGATGGCTAAAAGAAATTGAAGAAGATGCTGTCAGGATTGTCTGCAGGGCAGAAATGCGGTGAGCTGGCAATACAGGGGAACGTACCGAATACATATACTTTAAAAACCACAAAATACTCAAAGGACAAATTGATAAAATAGGGGCAAACGGGGAAGTAAAATTTACGGGAAGACGGAAGATTTGTAAGCTTTCAAAAAGGTTCAGAGTGCTATTAATAAAATCATTAGAGGGAAAAAGATGAAATATGAATGCAAACAGTATGAAAATGGATCGTGAAAGCGTTTTTACGTGAATAAAAAAGTCAAAGCGAAATGACGGTGAATGTAGGACTGCTAGAGAATGAGGTAGGCAAAATAACAACGGGGGAAAAGGAGATGGCAGATGAGGTAAATGAGTATGTGGCATCCAGCTGCACTGTGGAAGACACTGGCCGTTTGCCTGATGCCGTACTGTGTGAGGGAAGAGAAGTGGGTGCAGGTACTGTTACAAGAGAGAAGATGCTCAAGCACCTGAAAGACTTCAGGGTGTATAGGTCACCCGGGTCAGATCAATTGTACCTTCATGTCCCAAAAGAGTGAGCGGAAGAGAATGCAGAGGCATTAGTATTGATTATTCTAAAATCAGTGGGATTTGGCATGGTGCCAGGGGATTGAAACATTGTAAATGCCACTCTACTCTCCAGGAACGGAGGCAGGGAGCATAAAATAAATTATAGACCACATGGCCTGAACTTAGTTGTTGGGAAAAATGTTGGATTTAATCAGCATCTCAGGAGGAATACTCCAGTACAACATGCTATTCCTGAAGGATCTGCGGGAATAAGCTCTGATGTATCCAGACCAATTGATGGTATTTATGCTAGAGCCATACTTCTAACAGCATTTCACATTCCATGCCCAATCTCAATTAATACATAGACATCCGGTGCTTTACCTCAGCAATCACCTTCCCCCATATGTACTCAATCAAATTCGACAGACAAGTCCACTACTGCACAAAGCGTCCAAGAATGTATTTTATTTACCAGTAGGGAATGGGATGGCTGTTGCTGCTTGAGACGGACGAAGGGCGATTGGGCGAGTGGTTTTACGAGTGCGAGTTACTGAATTATTATCGAGGAGACAGACATATTCCAAAGAACTCCGGACAAGTGGAGATTTGCAGTGTGTCCACGGTTACCAGTCTTCCCGAACCGTTCAATAGCTGGGGTAACTTGGAACCAAAAGCTCTCGCCAGAGGAAAGAGATAGAGCTCCACCGGGCGTATCTGAGAAGGCATTCGGGCCGCACGGAATACTCGCAGGGCACAAGGGTCGTATTGCAATGGTGATGTCAAAGGTTCGCATATAAATAACGGTAGAATCACCCACTTGGTGGAACAGAAGGAGACATTACAGGGAACTCGTGAAGAATGTAAACTGGAAGGAACAGAGTGGAGGCAGATTGGGAACACGTCCCCGATCGTGCTCGTGCATGGAGTGGGGGAGGGCGGGAGAAAATCGGGGACGTTCACAGCCCCAATGACTGCACGTGCCACTGACGAAATGGGATATTTTGCGTTGGTATGGGAGAAGCGTCATCGAGGATGAATGTGGTCCCGACAACGCCGAGTGAACTTTGCCATGAGATATAAGGGGGATTTCAACGTCTCCTTCAGCTGCACCCTGAACCTGGCCTGGACCACGGCGTAAAGGGCCGTGTTGGTGCAGCAGCTCAGCAGTTGCAGCATGTAGCCCAGCTCCTGCAGAGAATTCGATCGTAGCACGTTACTGTAATAAAATAGGCTATCCCATACGGAAAGCACGGTGAGCAACGCCCACAGCAGGATGAAATTCCCCGACATCACCATCAGTAACAGGAGGGATTGCCTGCGGTTCTTCATCTCCGGGTCGGCGGGCGTCTCGTTATTGCGTGAACCACGGAGTCTCCTCCGGGCTCGGCTGGCCACTAAGACGTGCCTGATGGTTAAGCTGTTCAACAGGAGAATCAGTACGAAGGGGAATATTGGGGTGAGAAGGAAATGGATCAGTCTGAAGGTTGTCTCCTGAGATGGGGAATAACGAAAAGAACGCAGACAGAGCACGGGAGAAATTGTCATCGAATATAACCCATTGAGCAAGAAGTACCAGAAAATGTTCTTCACGCAGCTCAGCACAGTCACTGTCCCCAGAACCAGAGCCGCCCCTCTCCCAGTGCAGTATTTTCGTTGAAGCTTCTGAAAACAAATGGCGACAAGTCGATCAAAAGTGAAAGTGACAGTGAACCAGACAGAACAGTCCGTGGCGGTGTAGAACACGAGGGCGTGAATGTTACAAACAGGGACACGACGCGACCAGATGAAGACATCTACTGGAATGTAAGTCATCTGGTATCTTGCTCAATACCAGATCGAGCTGATCCGCTGCTACCATGGCAACCAGGTACCTTGTGACGCCTTGGGAGAGACCGCACTTTCACCGCGACAGGATGACAATTGTTACCATGTTAACTGTGCGGAAAGAAATAAAAACCATTAACTTATATTTTGACGGAAACATTGTCTGAAAATTATTATTTTAAATGACAGCCCTTCCGATTGTTAAGATGAAATGAAATTAATGTACCTGCTGAGGAGATTATCGGGAGCCATTACTAAATCGGTAGTGTTTATAATGTACCTGCTGAAATTCAGGAGAATGAGGGGAATCTCATTGAAACCTATCGAATATTGAAATTCCTAGATATCGTCGAAATGGAGCAGTAGCTTCTGTAGTTGGGGAGTCTGCACCTGAAGACGAGTTTTCACAATAGAAAGACATCTCTTCAGAACAGAGACGGGGAGAAATTTCTTTACACAGAGGCTGGTGAATGCGTAGAATTTATCGCCACAGACAGCTCAGGGGGGCAGTTCATTGTTGCTTTTTGCTGTGGATACGCGGAGAGGGCGCCAGAATGTGATTGAGAGGGATAATAAATCAGCTATGTTGGAATGGCGGAGGAGGCTCGGTGCTCAAATGGCTGAATTCAGCTGCCGTGCGCTATGTGCTGAGCACGAATATCAATGGACTGGAATATATTCTGATCTTTGGCGTCAGAAGAAAGAGTTGAGACCGGCAAGTGTTAAGAGAATATTAAACTGATTAATATACCACGTATCAGTGTGACAGATATTCAACTCCCCTCAACTGTAAACACGAAAGGAACTGGGAATATAAGAACACTAGTAATGGCAGCATTCGCTGAGCATATTAATATCCCTCTGCATGCTGTCAGTTTCCTCCGCACTCTTCGTGTCGGCGACAGATCAAGGCAGTGATGAACCCCACGTGACCTCCTGCTTTCTAACTGGGTAAACGTTGGAGCTACTTATTTGTTTATTTAATTTCCTTAATCCTCTATTCTGCCGTCATGTCCGACCTACCGGAATGAAGGACATGACACTCATCTGTACTGAGCATCATCTGCCTCTTCACAGCGCAGTTTTGCATCCTATCAATCTCCCTCTGAAACCTCTGACAGCCTTCCACACCATCCACAACACCTCCAACCTATATTTCCATCACCATATTTACCAACCCATCCCTCCACTTGCTCATCCAGGTCAATTATGTAAGTCACGAAGAATAGGGGTGAAAGAACAAATCCCTGAGGTACACGACTGGTCAACGAACTCGATGCAGAATATGGCCGTCTAAATCAACACTTTGCCTTCTGTGGGAAGCCATTTCTGGATTCACATAGCAATGTTTCCTTGGATCACATGCCTCCTTACATTCACAATAAGCCTTGCATGGGGTACCTTATCAAATACACTCAGCCGATGTTTGTTGAAGCGATACCGTTTGGAAAGACCTGCCTTGCAGTTAGCATGTTGTTAGAGGACAGGAATGAAAGAAAAACCGACTTATCTTTTTCAACCTAGTTATGAGGAAGAGACGACGCACTTACCAGGAGTAGCTACAATGGCGAGTACAGGGTAGTAAACCAGTTTGAATATCATAAGCACAACAGTGATTCGAGAGTCCAACGTCAGCGATTTGTAATTTTCAAGAAGATTTTGAATGTGCCCGAACATGTTCTTCGCCATTCCCGTCGCATTGCGCGATGTACTTCGAAGATTATGATCCATTGCTGGGATAGTCCAGGTTCCCGTTCCCGGTCCGGCCTCTGTCTTCTCTCTCTCTGCAGCCGCTGGTCTCTGATAGCGCAGAGTGGCGGCTCTCACAGAATCTGTTGTTGTTTGGGATACCGTTCATATTAATACACCAGGTAACAAGTAGCCACACCTCCGCGGTGACGTCGACAATCCCCACGGACACACCTTTAATTAGATTCTACGCAATAACAGGTGCAGTTAACCCTTTTTTTTCAGACCGTCTGAGAAGCGATACAAAGGCAGATTGGAAATGCATCTAATAGTCCCAGTAGTCAGCTTTCCACGGATTGGGCCATGTGCGCAAATGGACGCAAAATTGAGAAACCTATTGACACACAGCTAGACACGGATGTACAAAGTGTCTGAAAAGAAAGGTACACGCATTAAATAATTAAAAAACAATAATGATGAATTAAACAGATCAAAATAATTATTGCATACATAGTTGCTAATAATATAGTTGCATGGGTAGTACGAAAACTATATCGTGAGATGATTCCAAAATAATGATTTTCGAAAGCAGAGTTTTGACCAGCGGCCAACCGGGTCTTCGGTTGTTTTGGGAAGAGAGGACTTTAGTCAGCTCGGGTATAAAAGTCGACAGCGGGTAAAGTCAAAAGCAGCTTTGTCCAGCGGGCGGGCGGCGTTTGTGGTTGATCTGCAAGATGACAGCAGGGGCAAATGCTGTAACGATCGTCTGAATGGACCGTCAAACTGGTGATCTTCAGGCTTCTGCTCACCGGGGCGTCAGTTCACGGAGGCTTCAGTCAAAGTTGGCAAAGAAGAGAAAAGCACTTGGCTAAGATTTTTTTTTCCTTCCCTTCTTTATATCTGATCAGGTGGGATAACAGAGATGCCTGGCAGGGTAGTTGAATGCTCCTCATGCGGGATCTGGACTGGCCTAGAGAACTCCAGTTAGCCTGACGACGGCAAGCTAGGAGAACTGCGTTCAACTGCAGCATCTAATATTCCGCGTAAAGGAGGTGGAGCTGGAACTGGATGAACTCCAGATCATTCGGGTGGCTGAAGTGGTGACGGACAGGGTATACAGAGAGGGAATTACACACAGGGCCCAGGGCACAGTAGACTGTGCGACATTCTGGAAGAAGAAACGGCAAAGGGGCGCAGAGCAGAGTTCCCATGAGGCCATCTCCCTCAACGATTTGGAGACCGTCGCGGAACCTGACATTGTTCATTTGTAGTGGTCGGGTCTCAGGCACTAAGATTGCCGCTGTGACTCCGAAGGGAAGTGGACGTTGAGCGGTGTCCATGTGTGTTTTGTGGGGGAGGGGGGCGGCAGTGTGAAAGTCCCGATCTGGTGATAGGATATTCATTAATCTAATCTTAGAGGGCCACGATATTTTACATCTGAAAGTTCCGAGAAACTGTGGGATGAACGCGTTTGGCATTGTCCGTACATGGGGTTTCACCAGCAGCTGAGCAAAGAAAAGACACGGCAACTTACTAGGCGTTTTTTCATAAATTATGAAAATGTACAATTTTCATGATTTATTTTCAAATTCACTCCAAAGGGCAAGACGTTTACACAGAGCTTAGTGGGAATATGGGATGCACTTCATGTTGTGGTGTTCGAGGCACAAGGGTAAGAGGCGTTTAAAAGAAGCCGGCACTGACATGTGCCTATGAGGAAAATGGAAGGATATGCTCAGTTGACAAACAGAGAAAATATTAATTAGCAATTACAGAAACATAGAAAATCTACAGCACATTAAAGGAAATTCGGAATAGACTGCTGTGCCGACCATCTACTTATTTTATAAAATACCTGGTGTTACTGATAGGCCTCTAATTTCTTTTTTAGCTCCATGCTCCTATCCAGGAGCCTCTTAAAAGACGTTAACTTATCCGCCTTCACCATCGTCACCGGCAGCCCATTCCACTCACTCACCAACCTATGCGCGGAAAACGTAACCTGACATCTCCCCTGTTACTCCTCCCAGCAGCTTAAAGCATTGCCCTGTCGTGATATCATTTCAACCCTGGAATGAAGCCTTTGACTATCGATATGATCAATGCCGCTCATCAACTTCTACAACTCGTTAAGTTCAAAACTCATCCACCGTCGCTCCAAGGAGAAAAAGCCTATTCTCGCAAGGCATGCTCCCCAATCCAGGCAACATACATGTAAATCTGCAGTACATCATTTCTATGGTTTCCACATCCTTCCTGTAGTGATGCGACCAGATCTGAGCACAGAACACCAAGTGGGGTCTGAACAGGGTCCTCTGTAGCTGCGACATTACCTCTCGGCTCTCACACACAATGTCACGACTGATGAAGGCGAAAGCACCGTATGAATTCTCAATAACAGAGTCAACCCCCTCGGCTAGTTTGAGCGTCCTACGGACTCGGATCCCAGGATCCTTCTGAACATCGACACTGCCAAGTGCCTTACCAATAAAACTATGTTCTGCAGTCATATTTGATCTACAGAAATGAACCACATCACAGTTATCTGGTTTGAACTCCATCTGCCACTTCTCAGCCCAGTTATCCATCGTATCAGTGTCCCAAAGTAACCTCTGACCGCCTTCCAGACTGTCCACAACACCTCCAACGTTTGTGTCATAAGAAAATTTACTCGATTTTTCGCCATTTGTTTTCGGAAGCTATGACGAAAATACTGCACCGGGAGAGCGGAGTCTCTGGTTCTGGGGACTGTGACTGTGCTGAGCTGCGTAAAGAAAATAATCTGGTACTTTTTGCTCAGTAATATATGCTTGATGGTCACTACGGCCGTGCTCTGTCAGACTAGTCCTCATTTATATTCCCCATTTGTGGAGGCAATATTTGAACGGATTCATTTCTTCCTCACCCCAATGTTCACCTTAGTCTTGATTCCCCTGTTTAACAGTTTAACATCAGACACGTCTTAGTGGCCAGCCGAGCCCGGAGGAGACTCCGTGCTTCACGCGATCGCAATGCCTCTGGGAAATTAAAGAAATTCTTGGACACCATGCGTAATGGTGGTCCTATCTGTGGAATTGCACTGAGTACATTCCGTATGTGGAGGAGGTGACTGCAGAAGAAAGGCTACCGCATGCCTGTTTATATATTGATTCCATCGTAGTTTGGCCTTTCTGCTTCTCCGGTTGCTTATCTCACGCTCAGCTTATTTCGGCGCGTTGTCTGTAAAGCGTGACCAACTGGATATCCTCGACGTACACTTGCTTCCTCCCACAGACCAAACGTCGATGTGTTGATTGGTAAATTGGTCACTGTAAATTAGTAGGGTCACTAATTTACCTAATTAGTAGTGTAAATTAGTAGTGAACAATTGCGCCAGCTAAGGCCCGACCGTTGGGATTCGTTCCGATCGGCTGTGATATGAGACCGAGTTGCATTGGATAGCATGGCTTCAAAAAGAGTACAGCGATCAGTGGTGGAGGGCCGCCATTCTGCGTTAGACAATTGTTGGAGATATTCTGGCGTTTGACTTCGATTGAACTGGGGTTGACTCATAAATACGCTTGATGACGAAACCAACGTGATGGAGTTGTCGATGTTGTGGGAGCTTGGCAAAAGTCCAGTTAAAAATGTGGCCGGTGAAATGACAACTTTGTAATAATAATACGACAGTTCGGTCTCGAACGGTAGACAAATACGAGAATAGGAAATGTTTTTTTTATTAATATACAGGAAATGGCGAGAATAAAAGATGGTTTATGCTGAGGAATTAGAAGAATGTTCAGCTTGGTCGTATTACGTACACGCAACCCTGGGGAAAGTACCTCTTTCGTGCACGCAACTCTGTAAAAGTTTCAGCAGCAGTAGAACACACCCGGAGTCTAGTTTTGCTGTTGACAATCACTATTTTATTAGTAACTACGTAATATAGTAACTTAAACCAAGTGAACCAGGTGTTAGTAGGACTATGCATATGTAGGTGTGTAAGAAAATAAAGTTCCCAAACTTATTCAAGCTCAGGTGGCAAGTGTTGCAGTCTTACGATAGTACGAAAGAAATTTCTGTTCAGTTCCAATGCACAGAATTTGAAGTGAGAGAGAGAGAGAGAGATATTTGCAATACAAGCAAACAGGTGTCGTCGATCTTCCCGATGTCTTCTGACTCCTCATATGAAACATCACTAACAGTAGCTTATCAGAAGGGGGACCATCTTCAAGCGATCCACTACCCAGGCAAGGGTCGACACACCGGTAGATTCCACAAGGTTACCCTAATAACACACAACGTGATACCCACTTATCCAGTTCCAGTATGGAGAGAAGGCAGGTACAGGGTTCTGAGTTGGATGATCAGCCATAATCGTACTGAATGTAGTGCAGGATCGAAGGGCCGAATGGCCTACTCCTGCACCTTTTTTCTACGTTCTATGTTTCCATGGCCTACGAAATAACTCCAACAGAGATTTGCCAAAGGCGTGTCTTTCTTCAGTGAACTACCACACCCAGACAAGGGGTAAACACACGCGGGACATTCACAGAGGTTTTGCCCTCACCAGAGAAACCACTACAGCGGATGAACACGGTGGCAATCAGACTCACCCTCGCGGGCTACTTGGAAACAGCGTCCAAGCAGTGATCTCTCTGTCACTAGGTTTCTTCTCTAAAAATCCCTCCCCTCCAGTTTCAAATGCCCTCTAAAGGGCGAAACGCTTACAGAGAGAGTAGTGAGTACGTGGGATGCACTTCCTGGTGTGGTGTGGTCGAGACAAAAGGATAAGTGACGTTTAAAAGTAGCCGAGACGGATATGTGCCTGTGAGGAAAATGGAAGGATCTGCTCATTTTACAAGCAGAAAGGATTAGTAGCCAATTAAAGAAACATTGGCAATGTACAACACATTACAGGTATCTCGGACCACAATGCTGTGTCGAGCATCTGCTTCCTTTACAAATTACCTAGTATTACCGATAGGCCTCTATTATTTAAGCTCCATGAGCCGATCCAGGAATCACTTAATAGACCCTATCGTATCCACCCTCAACACCGTCACCGGCAGCCTATTCCACGCACTCACCAATCTCTGAGTGGAAAACGTAACCTGACATCTCCTCTGTACCTCCTTCCAGCAGCTTAAAGCAGTGCCCTCACGTGCTGGTCATTTTAAACGTGGGATAAAGCCACAGTCTATCGATGTGATCAATGCCTCTCGTCATCTTATATAGCTCTATAAGGACAACACTCATCCTCCTTCGCTCCATGGAGAAAAGACATACTCTTGTAAGGCATGCTCCCCAATCCAGGCAACGCATTACTAGTGTTTGCTCTTTAAACATTCTTGTGAATCTGCTCTGCACCCTATCTATGGTTTCCAAATCCTTCTTGTAGTGAGGCGACCAGATCTGTGCACAGCACACCAAGTCGATTCTGTCCTGGATCCTATGCAACTGCACGACACCTCTCGGCTCTTAAACAGAATTCCACAATTGATGAAGACGAAAAAACCGTGTGCCTTCTCAATGACGGAGTCAACCCACTCAGCTGCTTTGAGAGTCCTATGGACTCGGATCCCAAGATCCCTCTGAACCTCAACACTGCCAAGAGTCTTACCAATAGTACTGTATTCTGCCATCATATTTGACCTACCAAAATGAACCACATCACCCTTACAACACAGAAAAATGCTATTGGAACACAGAAAGCCGCGCAGCATCTATAAGGAGAAGCACTGTCGACGTTTCGGGGCGATACCCTTCGTCAGGACATCACACATATCCGCGTTGAACTCCATCTGCCACTTCTCTGCCCAGTTTTCCATCGTATCAAAGTCCCACTGTCACCTCTGACAGCCCTTCAGACTATCCACAACACCTCCAACCATTGCGTTCTAAGAACATTTACTAACCCATCATTTCAGTTACCCAAACGGGATATTTATAATCATCACGAAGTCTAGGGGTACCAGAACAGATCACTGAGGCGCATCACTAGTGACCGACCTCCACGCAGTATATGACCTGTCTACAACCACTCTTTATCTTTTGTATGCAAGTCAGTTCTGGATCCACAAACCAATGTCCCCTTGGATCTCATTCCTCCGTACATACTCAATACGTCTTGATGGGGAACCTTATTAAATGCCTTGCTGAAATCTATATCCACTACCTCTACAGCACTTCCTTCACCTCCATAGATAGTCATATCCTCAATAAATTCAAACAGTTTCGTAAGGTCTGACCTGCCCTTGACAAAGCCATGCTGACGAATGCTAATCATATTATACCTATTTAAATGTTCACAAATCCTGTCCTCAGCATCGTCTGCATCAGCTTACCAACCGCTGTAGTAAGACACAGTGGTCTATAATTTCCAGGGCTATCTCTGCTCCCTTTCGTGAGTACAGAAACAACATCCGCAACCCGGCAATACTCCGGAACCTTTCCTGTCCCAATTGCTGGTACAAAGATCATTGTCAGAGGCTCAGCAATCTTTTCCCTCGCTTCCCGCAGTTACCTGGGAAAAATTCCATCCGGTCCCGTCGACTTATCCAACTTGATGCATTCGGCATGAGCCAGAGGATCCTCTCTCTTAATATGTAGGTGCTCAAGCTTTTCTGTTTGCTGCAAGTCATCACTGCCGTCACCGAGATCCTTTTCCGTAGTGAATACTGAAGTAAAGAATTAATTTGGTACCTCTGCTATTTCTTCCGGATCCAGACTTTCCCACTGTCACAGGTGACAGGGCCTAATCCTTCACGGTTTATCCTCTTGATCTTCACACACCTCTAGAATGCCTTGGGGTTTCATTTGTCCAGCCCGCCAAGACCTTCTCATGACCATGTCTGGCTCTCCTAATTTCCTTCTTAAGGTCCTTGTTGTTGGTCTTATAATCTTCTAGATCTCTAACATTGCCTAGCTCTCTGAAACTTCTGTAAGCTTTTCTGTTTTTTTGACTGGATTTATTAAAACCTTTGAACACGACGGTTCCTGTACCCGAACATAATTTCCCAGTCTCATTGGAACGTACCTATGCAGAAATACACACAAATATACCCTCAACATTTGCCACATTCCTTCCATACATTTCCCAAAGTAAATTTGCTCCCAATTTAATTTTCGAATCTCGTCCCTGATAGCCTCACAATTCCTCTTACTCCAATTAAACGTTTTTCTAACTTGTCTGTACCTATCTCTCTCCAAAGCTATTTTAAAGGAAATAGAATTATAATCACTGTCTCCAGAATCCTGTCCCACAGATGTGACGCCTGACCAGGTTCATTTCCCAATACCAAACCAAGTACTGTCTCCTCTCTTGGAGGCTTGTTTAAATATTTTGTCAAGAAAATTCATTAACGCACCTACCAAACTCCACACCATCTAAATACTCGCTCTAGGGAGATTGAAATCGATATCTGGGAAAATAAAATCTCCCATCACGACAACACGGCTATTACACCTTTTCTGCAGCCGTGATCCACTCTCTGATCAACAGTGACACGCTCCATCCTCATTTGACTCCCTCCCTGTCCCTGAGCTAGCCAAGTCCCTGTGATGGCCATCACCTCATAGCTCCGAGTACTGATCGAAGCTCATAGCTTATCCGCTTTGTTAACAATACTCCTTGCGTTCAACTAGACACTTAAACGCAGGTCTGAGCGCGTTCCTTCTCTTTCACCTGCTTATGCCCCTTCTCGTACTGTCGACAAGCTTTCTCTATTTGCGAAACAACCTCCTCTTCTTCAGTCTGTTCAGTTCGGTTCCCACCCCGCAACAATTCGAGTTGAGACTCTCCCCAGTAGCCTGAGCCAACGGCCACACCAGGATATTGATCCACCTGGGCTTCAAGTGCAACCCGTCCTTTTTGTATTGGTCACACCTGCCTCAGAAGAGGTCCCAATGATACAGAAATCTGAATCCCTGCCCCATTCTCAAATCCCTCAGCAACGCATTTATCCTCCACCTCATTCTATTCCTCTGCTCACTGTCGCATGGCAAGACAGTAATCCCGAGATGACTAACTTTGAGGTTCTACTTCTCAACTTGCTTCCTGACTCCCTGCAATCTTTTTTTCGGGACCTCTTCCCTTTTTCTACCAATGTCATTGTATCAATATGTGCCACGACCACTGGCTGTTCTCCCTCCCACTGCAGGAGATCTTGGACACGATCTCAATCATCCTGGAAACTGGCACCTGGGAGGCAAACTACCATCCGAGTTCCCTTCCTGTGTCCATGAAATCATCTATCCAACCTCTAAATATAGAGTCCCTTATTACTATTGCCTTCCCCTTCCTTTCCCTACCCTTCTGAGCCAGAGATCGTAATTCTGTGCCAGAGGCACTGCCACTGTACCTACCCCATGTAGGATGACACCCCCCCCCACCACAGCAGTACTCAAACAGGAGTACTTATTGTCAAGTGGTACCAGAATACGGGTACTATCTAGTAGCTGACACTTTCTCTTCCCTCTCCTGACTATGTCCCACTTGTCTGTCTCCCGTGGCCTAGGAGGGACCTCCTGCCTATGACTCCTTCCTGTGGCCTCCTCTCTCTCCCTAACCATACGAAGGTCATCGAGATGCTGCTCGACACACCGGACCAGATATGGCCGTCCGGGATGCTAGAAGACTCGAGGACATCACACATCAGACACCGAGCACAGAAAACGGGCCTCAAACTCATACATCCTTTCCGCAACTAACATGGGCAAACCTACCTCACCGTTGCAGATTGTCAGATTGTAGGATGCTGCGGCCATCACTGAACCGTGCTGAAGTTTAGTCGCATTTCAGATTTGAATGTCCAAGGCTAAAGGTTTCTATCGGAGGAATTGGAAAATCATTAGATTGGATGACGTGGCTCTGCAGGTAAAGAATGGCATCAGCTTAGTAAAATGATGTGACATAGGGTCGTCAGCTGTGGAATCACTGGTGGGTTGTGTTAAGAAACTGACAGGGTAAAAGGATCCACATTGGAGGTATATGAAGCCTCCCGACAGTAGCTGGAATACAGACCACAGATTTCAACGGGAAAAATATGTGCATAAAGGTCGATGCTATGATAACCATGGGATTGTTCTACATGCACCTCGATTGGGTTGGTTTGTTCTTACAGTGTGTCCTTAAGCCGACTTGTGGATCAGCTACACTGGATTGGGTGTTAAGAAATGAATCGAAAATGATTAGAAAGCTTAAGGTAAACGAACCTTAAGCAGTCATTAAAATATTAAAATATAGTTGAGTTCAATTATAAATATGATAGGGAACATTAAAGTCCGAAGCAGCAGTACTTCAGTGGCGTAAATGATATTACAATGTTATGGGAATGGTCTTGAACAAATAAAAATTGATGGAGACTCTGTCAGGATTGTCT
This sequence comes from Hemitrygon akajei, assembly GCF_048418815.1. Taxonomy (NCBI): domain Eukaryota; kingdom Metazoa; phylum Chordata; class Chondrichthyes; order Myliobatiformes; family Dasyatidae; genus Hemitrygon; species Hemitrygon akajei. Next base: position 2,601,064 of record NW_027331926.1, on the reverse strand, counting down.
GCGGGGTGAGTTTCTGGATAAAAAGAGGAAAGTGCAGAATATATTCTTTCTAATAACAAAAAAAAACTCAAATAACTAAGTAGCACAATCGTGGCAAAACGTAAAACCAAAAAGAAGGCATATAACAAAGCAAAAACTACTGGGGAAACAGCGTAATGGGAAAACTTGAAGATGAAATATGAAAGCAAGTTAGTGAAAAAATATCATAGCGTGTGTAGAAAAATTGTTTTCAATCACAAAAATCCAAACAGAAATAAGGATGGATATAGGACCACTGGAAAATGAGGCAGGAGTAATAATAATGGGGGATGACAAATGAAAGAAATTAGCATGTTGCAGCGATCGTCACTGTGGAAGATACCATCAGTTTGTCTGATGTTGTAGTGTGTGAAGGAACAGGAGTGGGTGCAGTTATTCTCACAAGAGATGAATGTGCCCAAAAAGCTGCAGGACCACAGGGTACATTGTTCACCGGACCAGATAAACACCACATCATGCTTCTTAAAGACTGAGCGGGAGAGATTGTGGAACATTAGCACTGATCTTTCTGAAATCATTGAACTGTCTCATGGTGCCAGGTGACAGAAATATTGAAAGTGCCACTTCGCTTTTTAGGACAGGAGGGAGATAGCAGAATGGGAGTTATACACCTGAAAGGATGCTACCCAAGGTTTGGGAGTTTGAGAGAAGACGGCTTAGCCTCAGAATATAGAGGCGTCTATTTAAAACAGAGAAGCGGAGAACTTTCTGTCGCCAGAGTTGGTGAATTTGGGGAACCTGTTATCACATTTTGCTGTGAAGGCTGTGTCCTTGGGTTTATTTAAGGCAGAGATTTTTTTGGAATATGCAAGTATGTACTGGGACCCCAGCTGGGGAAGCCCCGGAGAGAATACAAGGCATGCGGGCCGTGTTAGAGATGACAGAAGGGCTAAGAGGACACAGTGTGACCTGTGACGTCTTCTTCAAATCTCAGGAACTTGGTCAGCCGCTCCTGAAAAAGAAAATCACAATGGTGGGCTCCGTGAGGCGGAACAAGCCTGTGATTCTACCCGGGGTGCTGGCAACAAGGGGGAGAGACGTCTTGTCTTCCAAGTTTGCTTTCACCCTTGACACCACAGTTGTCTCGTAAATGCAAAAGATGAACAAGAATGTCATCCTTATGAGCACAATACATGAGGTTGCAGAGGTCAGCACTCAGGAGGGCAGAAAAGCAGCCATCATCAAGTCCCACAAGAAGTCAACACAAGGGGACAGAAGAGAATGAGATACAACTTCTGCTCGGCAAAAGGGACTGTAAAACAGGGACAAATTGCAGCAAATGTGGGTAACACATATGCAAGGGTCACACACGCAAGGTATCCGACCACTCCTTTGAATGCGATGACTTGTTTGCAAATAGCAATTGTTATTATTTTTGTTTGGCTTGTGTGTTGGTGAAATGTTAGTTAATATTTAATTAATAGTTAATATAAATGATTACATCGTGGTTATGAAGATATGTTATGATATAGCACTAAGGTCAGGTTGATGGTTGTAATGGTTATAAATGTTTATATCATAAATTCCACAATTGCAGAATGTTATCGCCATTTTCAGTTTCAACAAATATATTTTAATCATTGTGGCCGTTACGTTTTCATGCCTTAGGTAAAATAGGGCATGATATTGTGTGATAGTAGATGCTTTTATTGCCAGAAACAATTTTTTTCTCTAAAAATTACACTTTCCCTGCTCTCTGAAACATTAATTAAGGAGAAATCACCCATTTCGTGATGTCAGATCGGCTATTCATATATTCTAAAAAGATCTGTGGTTTAAAATTTGGTGTAGACACTTGTTATTAGGGGATTCTTAGACCGGATCAAACTTGACCCGGTTCATAATGTGAAGGTATTGATTATGAATTGTACGAAATGGTTAATTCAACATATAATGGTATTTTAAAGCATTGATTTCTTGACGTTTTGTGTGCTTGCAATGACAATCTATCGAATAAGTTGATGTTCTTTGTCTATCCCCTGTTACGATATCCAGACGGTTATTATGGATTGCCCCATCTGTAATTACTGCTCGGTAGTCATATAATTTGTTGAAATTTGACACTTGTATTGATAGTAAGTTTCTGTACCTTTTCTGTTTCCCAGCAGCTGGTGAAACCTCATGTCCGGACACAGCCAATCACCCTCATTTCTCATTTCTCATTCGTTCAGATCTTTCAAACTATCCAGGTGGTGTTTAACATTGTGGCCTTCTGGAGTTGTCGATAAACATTACATGCGGTGATCAGTGGAGTTCTGGAGCAATCGGTGTTGGGACCGCTTCTTATCATGTACGTCAATGATTTGGATGAAGGATTTCATTGTTATGTGACGGGGTTTGAGACCCACGTGAATGTAGATGGAAGGGCTGGCAGTGTTGAGGAAGCAAGGTGCTTGCAGAAGGAACTAGACAGACCGGAGAAGAGGCAAAGAATTATGAAGGAATATAACGTAGGCAAGTACCGAGTCTTACTCTTTGGCAGAGGGAATAAAGGCGTGGAGTATTTCGTAAATGGGAAGAACTTTTGTATTGAAAAATCAGAGTTGCAATTACACAGGAAAATCTGCCCCCCACACCAACATACACTCAAGGAGACCACTCAACGCCAACTTCCATTCTGTGTGACAGAGACATTCTAAGTGAATGAGAGTCCAACACTGTGACTGAACACTGTTAGGTGATTATCCCGCTCCGAAACTCAGCGACGGTTTACCAAATGTTGCAGGAGATGGCCACATGGGAACTCTGCCCTTTCTGCCCTTCAGCCATTTCTCCTTCCTGACTGTCAAATAGTCTCCTGTTCCCTGCGTCCTGGGGTGTAACTCCCTCTCTATATGTCTTTTCCATCACCACTTCAGCCTCTCGAATAATCTGGAACTCGTCTAGTTCAGCCCCCAGCTCATCGACGCGGATTGTCAGCAGATCCAGCTGAACCTTATCCCCACAGTTGTCGTCGTCAGGTTTATCCGAGTTCTCTATGGCTTCCGAGATCCCGCAAAACGAGCATTCAACTATCCTCCCTGGCATCTCTGTTATCCTATCTGATCAGATATAAAGAAGGGAAGGAAAATAAGACTTAGTCAGGAGTATTTTGTTTTTTTGTTTTTGTTTATTTTTTTCTTTTCTTTGCCTTCTTTGACTGTAGTTTCCCTGAGATGACGCCTTGGTGAGCAGAATCCTGAAGATGACCTGTTTGACCGTCCATTCAGAAGATGGCTACTGCATTTGACCCGGTCTTACTCCTGCGGATCAACCGCAAACGCCGCCTGGACTCTGGTCAAAGCGCTTTTTCACTGTTACGATCCGCTGCCGCTTTTTATACCCGTGCTGACTCCGAAATCACCCGATGTCCAGATTGGCCGGTGATTGGAATAATCTTACACGATATCATTGTCAATCAACCTATGCAACTCTATTTTTAAGAACTATTTGAGCAAGATTCATTTTTAATCTGTTGATATCATCGTTATTGTTTGTTTGTTTGTTTCTTTGTTGTTTGATTTGTTACGTGTACCTTCCTTTCCTGACTTGTTGTATATCAATGTCTAGCCCTGTCTCAATAAGTTTCTCAATTTTGTGCCAATTTACAGACACGGTACGCATCCGTGGAGAGCCGACTGCTGGGATTATTAGGTACACTTACAATCTGCTTTTGTATCGCTTCTCTGAGTGTCTGCAAGCAAATGGTTAACTGCACCTTTCATTCCGTAGAACTTAATGCAGGGAGTGTCCGTGGGGATTGATGACGTCATCGCGGAGGTGTGGCTGCTGGTTCCCTGTTCTATTAATATGTCTCCCTCTCAACGACAGTCTCAATCAGAGCCGTCACTCTGCGCTATCGGAGATCAGCGGGCTCCAGGTAGAGAGGACAGAGCCTGGATCGGGAAGAGGAATCCGGAGTATTCCAGCAATGAATCTGCAAAATGACTCGCGGAACGCTGCCGGATCTATAAGGAATATTTCCTGGGGCTATCCATATCTGGAGAAAAATCCTAAAATGATACCGTTGGGCACTCAAATCTCTCCGGCGCTTGAGACCGTCAAAAAGGTTTACTATCCTGTACTCGCCATTGTAGCTGTCCCTGGTAAGTGCCTTGTCTCTTCCTCGTGATTAACGCTGACAAATATCGATCAGCTTCTCTTCCAGACTTACCCTCTAACGACGCGCTAATTACATGACAGGTCTCTCAAACCGGTACCGCTTCAGCAACAACGGCTGAGTGAATTACGGACGTTTTCTCTCCAGCTTTGGGGCTGTCAGTGACCCGGTTACTTCTCTGTCAGGCAAACGATATCTGTGTCTCTTCTCCTCTCAAGCACTGCCAGCAAGTGACCTCTCATGCACCTTCACTCGCATCCAAGCATGTTCCAGCTCTCAGAACCTCTCCTCATAATGAGTGCCCTCCAATCTAGTTAGTATTCTGACAAATTACATCTGCACCCTCTGTGAAGCATACACATGCTTCCGGTGCTTTATGTTCCACAGTCCAATTAGGACATGGTATGATAATTCAACTATCTCGAATTTTGTTGTAGGGACTGCATCGCTGGAATGAATGAATGAATGAATGAACGAATGAATGAATGAATGAATAAAGAAGTAAATACCTAAAGCCCCACCGGTAAAAGAGAATGAAGTCACATAGGCATCATTACTACCATGACCTTCCACCTACACAAATAGTGCAGGGCAATCCTGGAGCCTGCAGACGGATATCGATTGTTGAAGCGACAAACGGAAGAACAGAATATTATTAACTGGTAAACGATTGCAGTATGCTGCCGTGTGGAGGCAGTTTAGAGTGTTTCTTCTTCAATCTCAAAAGGTTGGTTTGCAGCAGCAGGATAACAAGGAGGCAAGTTGGTTATTGGCCTTCATTGCTACAGGGGTGAATTTATGAGCATGGTGGTTATGCTGAAAATGCACGAGGTACTGTTGAGGCGGCAGCTGGAGGACTGCGTACAGGTCTGGTAAGCTGCCTTGAGGAGGGATTTACTGGCCTTGTCGTCGTTTCCCCATTTTGATTCCAGACATGAGGTGGCGAGACTATAAGGAGAGATTGCACTGGAATTCAGAAGGATAAGACACGATCTTTATATATAAAAAAGAAAGGGATAGATAAAACAGGGACAGGATAGTTGTTTCCAGTGGTAGTTGAGACTAGAATTAAGGGACATATATGCTGAAGCTTGTGCGGAGTGAATTTAGGACGGAGATGTGGAGGAACTGCTTTTCCCAGAGAGTGGTAAATCTGTGGAATTCTCTGTACAATGAAGAAGTGGACTCTACTTCAGTAAATATATTTCAGAGAAGTTTGGATTGATTTTTGCGTATTATGGGTATTACGAGCTTTGGTGGAAAAAAGCCGGCAGATGTAGATATGACCATGATCAGCTCAACCATGATTATCTACAATGGCGGAGCATTCCAGTCCGAACAGCTGGACTATTCCAGCTACTATTTCTTCATCTCTTCTGCTCTAATGTTGTCTCGTGTTTACTGTTGAAGGAAGTTGAATTACTTGCGCCGTGATACTTGGCACTTGATTGGTAGTCAGTTCATTATCGAATCCCGTTTTCAGCTGCTTCCCTTGACAGCAATGTTTAGAATACATTCCAGCTTTCCTTCGATATCATTGCCTGGCCCACAGGGCTCGGGAGTTGAATTCCGTCATTCGAGCACCGAGGATTATCGGCCATTCCGCCATAGCTGATTTATTATCCCTCTCAATCACATTCCGGCGCCCATTCTCCATATCAGTGTACGCCTGGACGAATCACGTGCATATCACTCTAATGCTGCAAATGGTTCCAACGAACTGACTCCGAAAGCCGTCTGTGGCGAGGAATTGAACATTTTCAGCAGCCACGGCCGAAACAGATTTATATCCACCTCTGTTCTAAAGTGATATTTTCAGAGAATATTTCATTCTGAATGTGTGTTAATGGACTTGATTTCCTTCCGCACAGTGAACGTACTGACAATCTTCATCCTGTCGCGTGGAAAGTGCGGTCTCTCCAAAGGCGTCTCAAAGTACCTGGTTGCCATGGTAGCAGCGGATCAGCTGGTCATTCTCTTCGATCTGGTATTGAGCAAGATTCCGATGACTTACATGCCATGGGAGGTTTTCTACTGGAGTTTTCGTGTTCCCGTGTGTAATATTCACGCCGTCATACTCTACGCTGCCACAGACTGTTCTGTCTGGTTCACCGTCGCTTTCACCTTTGATCGATGTGTGGCCATTTGTTTTCCGCAGCTGAAACTAAATTACTGCACCGGGAGAGCTGCGGCTCTGGTAGTGGGGACAGTGACTCTGCTGAGCTGTGTAAAGAACATTTTCTGGTATTTTATGCTCGATGGGATATATTCGACTTTAATTATGTCCTTTCTCTGTGTGGGGAGTCGCCGTTTCTTTTCCGCACTTCAGCAGGTAGCACTTGAAGCGATTCATTTCATCCTCACCCCAATATTACCCTTTGTTCTGATTCTCCTGCTCAACAGTTTAACCATCAGGCACGTCTTACTGGCCAGCCGAGCCCGGAGGAGACTCCGTGGTTCTCGCGATGGCCAGACTCCCGCCGACCCGGAGATGAAGAACCGTAGGCAATCCCTCCTGTTACTCCTGGTGATGTCTGGGAATTTCATCCTGCTGTGGGCGCTGCTGACGGTGTATTCCGTATGGGATAGCCTGTACATTTATTTTAAAGCTAAACCCCCGAGTACTCTGCTGGAACTGGGCTACATTTTTCAGCTGCTGAGCTGCTGCACAAACACCGCCCTTTACGCCGTGGCCCAGACGAGGTTCAGGCTGCAGTTTAAGGAGACGGTGAAATCTCCATTTCGTCTAATGACAATGTTCTCTCATCGTTGTCAGGAGAGCATTAATCCTCAGTGACGCCCCAATATTTCCCATTTCTTCAGTGGCATTTGCAGTTCCATTGTGACTGTGGACGTCCCTGAATAGCTCCCGCCCTCCACCCTTCCATTCACAAACATGATCAGGGAATTCCCCAGTCTGTATCCACTCTGCTCCTTCCAGTCTACTTTCTTCACGGGTTCCCTGTAATGAGTCCCTCTGGTCAACCAAGTGGGTGATTCTTCCCTTATTTGCAAGGCGAAGTCTTGCCATCACCATTGCAATACGACCCTTCTGTCCTGCCGGTCTTCCGAGTGTTCCGATTGCCTGCTCAGGTACGCCCGATGCAGTTCCATCCCTTTCCTCTGGCGAGGGCTATTGGTTCCAAGAGCTCTTGTCTTTGAGCCGGAGCAGGTACAACGGCAAACGGGCGGATGCAGAGCCAACAACCTTTACAAAACCAATGAGATGGTTGTTAACTTCAGGAGGGCACGGAGCGACCACTCTCCATTGAATATCGACGGCTCCTCGGCAGCGATCGTTAAGAGCATCAAATCTCCTGCTGTTTAATTGGCGGAGAATCTTGCCTGATCCTGCAACACCAGCTTCATAGCAAAGAAAGCCCAGCAGCGTCTCTACTTTCTGCGAAGGCTGAGGAAAGTCCATCTTCCACCCCCATCCGCATCACATTCTACAGGGGTTGTATTGAGAACATCCTGAGCAGCTGCATCACTGCCTGTTTCTGAAATTGTACCATCTCAGACCGTAGGATACTGCAGCAGACAATGAGGTCAGCTGAGAATATCATCGGGGTCTCTCTTCCCGCCATTACTGATATTTACACCACACGCTGCATTCGCAAATGAAACAACATTAAGAAGGATCCCCCGCACCCCTCATACAAACTCTTCTCCCTCCTGTCATCTGGCAAAAGGCGCCGAAGCATTCGGGCTCTCACGACCAGAATATGTAACAGTTTCTTCTCCAAAGCCATCAGACTCTTCAATACCCAGAGTCTGGACTCACACCAGCTTACTGCTCTCTACTGTGTCTATTGTCTTGTTTATTATTTGTTGTAATGTCTGCTCTGTTTTGTGCACTTCATGCAGTCCTGGGAGGGTTTGTAGTCTAGTGCAGTTTTTGTGTTGTTTACCATAGTTCATTGTTGTTTTTGTATTCATTCATGTAGATCCATGGTCCTGAAAAACGTCTCGTTTTTACGTTGTACTGTACCAGCAGTTATGGTCGAAATGACATTAAAAACAGACTTGACTTGACTTGACTTGACTTGACCTTTAGTGGTGATCCTGTCTGTCGAATTGTACATTCGGTATTTGTGGCAGGTGATTGCAGGGGAAAGGGCACAAGATTTCTATTTATTTATTGATTCCCGTAGCTTGGGCTTTCTCCTTTTCCCCGTTGATTATCCGCCGTTCTACTCATTTCCCGCCTGTGCCTATAAACCGTGATTACCTCGGCGTACTCCTGATCCCTCCCACAGATCAAACACCTATGTGTTGATAGGTTAATTGGTCATTGTAAATTGTCCTATTAGCAGGATCGCTCGGACTGTTACACATTGCGCCAGCCAGGGCCCGATCGTTGGGATTAGACTGGAAGTAAGACTTTTGAGAAGGACCAGCTCCGGTTTGCTGAAACATAAGACCGATTTGCATTGGATAGCATGGTTTTAATAAAGAGTACAGAGAATAGTTGTGGAGGGCACCCATTCTGCATGTGACAATTGTTGGAAATGTTCTGGCGTTTAACCTGGATGAAAATGGACGGGGCTCATAAACACTCTTGCAGACGACACAAACGCGATGGATTTGTCGATGTTGAGGGAGCTTGGTAAAAGTCCAGTTAGAAATCTGGCCGGAGAAATGATAAACGTGTGATAGAAATGCGACAGCTCGGTCTCGAACGATAGAGAAATACGAGAATAGGAAATATTTTTAGGAATATAGAGAAATGAAGAGAACAATGCATGGTTTATGCTGAGGTATTGAAAGAATGCTCAGCTTGGTCTCGTTACGTACACGCAACCCTGGGAAAAGCACCTCTTACGTGCACGCAACACTGTAAAAGTTTCAGCAGCAATAGAACACACCTGGAGTCTGGTTTTGCTGTTAACAATCACTAATCTTTGACTAACCCAAGTGTTATCAGTATTATGAATCTATAGTTGTGTATAAACATAGAATTCCCAAAGTTATTCAAGCTCGGATGGCAAGCGTTACAGTCTTAAGATGGAATGTAAGACATTTCTGTTCAGTTCAAAAGTACAGAATTTGAAGTGAGAGCGAGAGATATTTGTAATCCAAACAAACAGGGGATGTCGGTCTTCCCGTTGCCCTCGCAATCCTCACACGAAACATCACTAGCAGTAGCTTAAACCAAGGGGCGGGGAGGGCATCTTCAAGCGAACCACCACCCAGGCAAGGGTCGATATACCGGTCGATTCCACAAGGTTACCCCAATCACACACAGCGTGATAGCCACTTGCCCAGTTCCACGACCTATGAAATAACTCCAGCAATGATTTGCCACAGGGGTGCCTTTCTGCAGTGAACTACGAAACCCAGAGAAATGGTAAACACACACGTGTGTTCAAAGTTTTCCCCTCAACAGAGAACCCACTACTGCGTGAGTACCATACATTCGTATCCGAATGGAAAGAAACTCACCCTCACGGGCTACTTGGAGACACAGTCCAAACTCTGATCTCTTTGTAAATAAGTTGCTTCTGTTTCAAAACTTTCCCTCCTCTCAATTCTGCAAACTTCTTCTAGTTCGGGCAACTTGCGAGAGTCATTTTTCAATACTCCGGATCTGAAAGATTAAACAAACGGCCGAGTCATTGGTGTCTTCCATTGACGGAATCGATCCTGTTTCTGACTGTTTGTCTCTGTGTCCTTGTATATTCAAAAACAAGCCGCAGAATAAAATGTAAACATCCATTGTCCCTCAAATAATGTCACCATTCTCACCACAGCAACAGAGCAATTTTTACACTCAGCCGAATTCCAACAGTATCTAAACGTCGGTCCCATTGTCTCGGACTTTTTAAGTGACATTCCACAGAAAAAAATGAACCCTGGGTTTATAAATCAATCGAAACACCTGTTCGTGGACATGCAATTCAGTAGCTCTGCTGTTTGAGTCACTCATCTGCAAACATAAAAAAAGAAACGTAGAATTGAATGCCGCCAGCAGGTGGCAGAGTCTGATGCAGAGATTGATGTTGCAATTCACAATTCGCTTTTTAATCACAGCGAATCACAACAGCCCATAGTAAATGTCGGACATTGAGTCCTTCCTGGGATTTGTGAAATATATATATAACCGACTCGGATGTTTGCAAATAGGCCGATCAGTAATTTTGCAGAAGACAAGATAAACATTTATTTACAAAGATACGCAAAGTACCGGGCAATTTTCATGCGGTGGCTTCAAATGCACTCTAAACGGCAAGACGTTTCCACAGCGAGTCGTGTGTACAAGGGTTGCACTTCCTGGTGTGGTGGTCGAGGCACAAGGAAAAGTTGACTTTTAAAAGAAGCCGGCACAGACATGTGTCTCTGAGGAAAATGGAAGGATATGCTCATTTTACAAGCAGAAAGGATTAATTAGCAATTATGAAAAAATACTAAATCTACAATATATTAAATGAACTTCGGACCTCAATTCTGTGCCGAGCATCTACTTACCTTATTAGTTACCTAGTATTACCGATAGACCTCTATTTATTAAAGCTCCATGTGCCTATCCAGTAGTCTCTTAAAAGACCCTATGGTATCCACCTTCACCACTATCATCGATACCCTTTTACACGCACTCACCAATCTCTGAGCGGAAATCGTAACCTGACATCGCCTCTGTACCTCCTTTCAGCAGTTTAAAGCGGTGCCCTCTGGTGATTGTCATTTAAACCCTGGGATAAAGCCTCTGACTATTCATCTGATCAATGCTTCTCAGCAGTTTATACAGATCTGTATGGTCACCACTCATCGTCCGTCTCTCCAAGGAGAAAAGACCTATTCAAGTAAGGCATGCCCCCGCCCCCCACAATCCAGGGACCATATTTGTAAATCTGCTCTACACCCTTTATATGTTTTCCACATCCTTCTTGTAGTGAGGCGACCAGATGTGGGCACAGTACTCCGGTTGGGGTCTGACCAGGATCCTCTTTAGATGCAACGATACCTCTCGCCTCTTAAACACAATCCCGCGATTGATGAAGGCCAATGCACCGTATGCCTGCTTATCCACAGAGTCAAAGTGCGCAGCTGATCTGAGCTTCCTATAGACTCGGACCCCAGGATGCCTCTGAACCTCAACGCAGCCAAGCGTCTTGCCATTAATACTATATTCTGCCATTATATTTGACCGACCAAAATGAACTACTTCACACTTACCTGGGTTGAACTCCATCTGCGACTTCTCTGCACAGTTTCCATCCTATCAATGTCCCACAGTCACCTCCGACAGCCCTTCACAAAGTTGCAACTTCTCCATTCCCAATTAATGATGCAAAGATCATCTTCAGAGGATCAGCAATCTCCTCCCTCGCCTCCCGCAGTTACCTGGGGTATATCTCATCCGGTCCCCGTGACATCCTACTTGATGCTTTCCAAAAGCTCCAGCATATCCAGTTACAAAGATGTAGTTGCTCAATCATTTCAGTTTGCTGCAAGTCATCACTACGTTCACCAAGATCCTTTTCCATAGTGAATACTGAAATAAATAATTCATTACGTACTTCTGGCTATTTCCTCCTGTTCCGTACACACTTTCCCACTGTCACAAGTGATAGGTCCTATTCTTTCACATCCTGTACCTTACCTCCACCCACAAAGACTCCGAAAGAATTCCACCATGACGTCCACCTTTTCTGCAGCCGTGACACTCTCTCTGATCAACAGTGCCACGCCCCCTCCACTTTTTCCTCCCTCACTGTCCCTAAGGCCACTACATCATAAGACCATAAGACAAAGGAGCAAAAGTCGGCCATTCTGCCCATTGAGTCTGCTCCGCCATTTCATCATGAGCTGATCCAATCTCTCCTTTAGTCCCATTCACCCGCCTTCTCACAATAACCTTTGATGCCCTGTAGTCCCTGTAAAGGCGACCACAACGCAGCTCCATGTGCTGATCCACGGTCTAAGCCAGGCATGGGCAAACTACGGCTCGCGGGCCATATGCGGCCCGTTAAGATTTTTAATCCGGCCCGCAGAACTTGATGAAATTATATTAATAAACCTTGTTAACACCTCAGATCTATCCTGAGAATCGCCACAACAAAACTAAATCCAGACTTTGATGCGCTGGCTAAAAAGGGAGACCAACAACACTGTTCCCAGTGAAATTAAAAATAGGTTTCTTCGTTGTGTTAAGTAAAAAATGCATTTGAAAATATTTTTTTCAATAAGCCTTACATGTTACATGTCATTTCTGTTAAGTGATGGACATGAGTAGTGCGCAGGTGCACGTACGTTCTCAAAATAAAAAAAAATGCGCTCCAGATCAAATAACGCGCTCCGCATACTGGCGCGCGGTCACTGTTCTGTCCTTCTGCTGGTCGTTGAGTTTTGGCACAGGGGACAATTGAATAAGAAGGAGCAGGACAAGTAGACCTGCATCTTCTACCGTTTTTGAAATAAAGACAGTCAGGAGGAGAGTGATGATGATAATATCTTGAAGGATAACAGAATTTTCAGTGCTTTAAAATAATAACTGTTACTATTAAAAAAAGCTGTATTTTATCCATTTAATTTTCAGTGTTTTAAAAGTCATTTCAATAAATAGCTAAATACCATGGGACTTCAAAGACAGATATTTTGTTGTAATGCATTTTTTCATTTTCGATTGAAATTAAAGCACATGTTTTCTACATATCCCATGATATTTTATTTTCTCTTATGAGGTGTATTACCAAAACACTCCGTCCATCTGCTCCTGGTCCGGCCCCCCTGTCAAATTTTAGAACCCTTTGTGGCCCACAAGTCAAAAAGTTTGCCCACCCCTGGTCTAAGCTCATACGATTTGGTCACAATACTCCTTGCGTTAAAATAGACACATCTCAAAACGTCGGCCTGAGCACGTCCCTTCTCTTTCACCTGTCTACCCTCCCTCTCTTACTGTGGATAAGCTTTCTCTATTTGTGTGCAATCCTCCTCTTCTTCATTCTCTTAAGTTCGGTGTCCACCCCCCCAACAATTCCAGTTTAAACTCTCCCCAGCAGACTTAGCAAACCTCCCCGCCAGGATATTGGACCCTCCGGGATTCCACTGCAACCCGTCCATTTGTACAGGTCACACCTGGACCAAAAGAGGTCCCAATGGTACAGAAATCTGAATCCCTGTCCCCTGATCCAATCCCTCAGCCACGCAAATATACTCAACCACACTGTATTCCTATTCTCGCTGTCGTGTGGCACAGTCAATTATTATCCGGAAGTTACTCCCTTTGCGGTCCTGACTCTCAACTTACTTTCCGACAAACTATAGTCTTTTTTTCTGGACCTCTTCCCTTTTCCTAACAATGCCATTGGTATCAATATGTACCACGACCTCCGGCTGCTCTCCCTCGCAATGCAGGATATTAAGGACTCGATCTCAAACATCCCGGACCCTGACACCTGGGAGGCAAACTATCATCCGAGTTTGCTCCCTGCGTCAACAGAATCGCCTGTACGTCCCCCTAAATATAGCGAACCCATCACTAATGCCGTCCCGTTCTTTTCCATACCCTTCGGAGCCACAGGGCCGGACTTTGTGCCAGATGCCTCGGCAGGAAGGCAGATCCACCCCCCGCCCCCCAAAACAACAATATTAAACCAGGAGTACTTATTGTCAAGCGGTTCCACAAAAAGAGTACTCTCTAGTACCTTACACTTCCCCTTCCCTCTCCTGATTGTTGTCCCCGTGTGACCACCCCTTATAAATCCTTCATTTGGCCTCCTCGCTCTCCCCGACCATACGAAGGTCATCGAGCAGCAGCTCGACACAACCGGGTCCAAATATGGCCGTCCGGGAGGATGGGAGACTCCAGGGCCTCCCACATCTGACACCGAGCACAGACAACCGGCCTCAGACTCATACATCCGTTCCTCAACTATCACCTGCAAGCCGACCTCACCGTTGCAGACTGTCAGATTGTAGGATGCTGCGGCCCTCACTGAACCGTGCTGAATGTTGGTCGCATTTCGGATTTGAATGTCCAAGGCTACAGGATGTATCGGAGGAATTGGAAGGTCTTTAGATTGGATGGCTTGTTTCTGCAGGTGAAGAATGGCATCAGCTCAGGAAAAAGATGTGACATATGACCGTAAGCTGTGGAATCACTATAGGTTGTGTTAAGCAACTGACAGGGTAAAAGGATCCTCATTGGAGGTATATACAGGCCTCCCGACAGTAGCTGGAATACAGACCACAGATTTCAACGGGAAAAATATGTGCATAAAGGTCGATGCTATGATAACCATGGGATTGTTCTACATGCACCTCGATTGGGTTGGTTTGTTCTTACAGTGTGTCCTGAAACCGACTTGTGGATCAGCTACAGTGGATTGCGTGTTAAGAAATAAATCGGAAATGACTAGAGAGCTTAAGGTAAACGAACTTTAAGCAGTCATTAAAATATTAAAATGTATTTGAGTTCAATTATAAATATGATAGGGAACATTAAAGTCCGAAGTAGCAGAACTTCAGTGGCGTAAATGATAATTACAGTGTTATGAGAAAGGTCTTGAACAAATAAAAATTGATCGAGACGCTGTCAGGATTGTCTGCAGGGTGCGTTTCGGGATAAAAAGAGGAAAGTGCAGAATATATTCTTTCTAATAACCAAAAAAACTTCACATAACTAAGTAGCACAATCGTGGCAAAACGTAAAAGCAAAAAGAAGGCATAAACAAAGCAAAAACTGCTGGGAAAACAGCGTAATGGGAAAACTTGTGGATGAAATATGAAAGCAAGATAGTGAAAAAATATCATAGCGTGTGTAGAAAAATCGTTTTCAAGCACAAAAATCAAACAGCAATAAGAATGGATATAGGACCACTAGAAAATGAGGCAGGAGAAATAATAATGGGGGAAATGACAAATGAAAGAAATTAGCAAGTTGCAGCGATCGTCACTGTGGAAGATACCATCAGTTTGTATGATGTTGTAGTCTGTGAAGGAACAGGAGTGGGTGCGGTTATTCTCACAAGAGATGAATGTGCCCAAAAAGCTGAAGGACCACAGGGTACATTGTTCACCGGACCAGATAACACCACATCATGCTTCTTAAAGACTGAGCGGTAGAGATTGTGGAGCATTAGCACTGATCTTTCTGAAATCATTGAACTGTGTCATGGTGTCAGGTGACAGAAAAATTGAAAATGCCACTTCGCTTTTTAGGACAGTAGGGAGATAGCAGAATGGGAGTTATTCACCTGATAGGATGCTACCCAAGGTTTGGGTGTCTGAGAGAAGAGGACTTAGTCTCAGAATATGGAGGCGTCCATTTAAAACAGAGAAGCGGATAACTTTCTGTCGCCAGAGGTGTTGAATTTGGGGAATCTGACATCACATTCAGCTGTGAAGGCTGTGTCCGTGGGTTTATTTAAGGCAGAAATTTATTGTTTTTTAGAATATACACGTGTGTAATGGGGAGCCAGGTGGGGGAGCCCCGGTGAGAATACAAGGCATGCGGGTCGTGTTAGAGATGACAGAAGGGCTAAGAGGACACAATGTGACGTGTGACTACTTCTTCACATCTCAGGAGCTTGGTCAGGCGCTCCTTAAAAATAAAATCACAATGGTGGGCACCGGGAGGCGGAACAATCCTGTGATGCCACCCGGGGTGGTGGCAATATGGGGGAGAGACGTCTTGTCTTCCAAGTTTGCTTTCACCTATGACACCACAGTTGTCTTGTATATGCAAAAGATTAACAAGAATGTCATCCTCATGAGCACATTACATGAGGTTGCAGAGGTCAGCGCTCAGGAGGGCAGAAAACCAGCCATCATCCTTGACCACAATGCCAACAAAGGAGGAGTGGACAACGTTGACAAAGTAAGAGGAACGTACAGCTGCTACAGGGGAACAGCACGCTTGTCTCTCGCCATATTCCATAACATCATTGACATATCGACCTACAATGCCTTTGTCATATGGAGTGCGCTGAACCCTACCTAGAGGGCAAGCAGGAGGAAAAGTAGGAGGTTATGTCTGCAAATTTTGTTCAGACTCCTTTTACCCAAAGGCGACACCACCTTCCCCGACGAGTAGCTTTGGCAGCAGTGCTCAGGGCAGTGCCGCGATCTGAATCCGGCGCTCATCAACAACAAGTCCCACAAGAAGCCAACACAGGGGGACAGAAGAGAAAGAGATACAAATTCTGCTCGGCAAAAAAAGGAGTGTAAAACAGGGACAACTTGCTGCAAATGTGGGTAACACATATGTAAGGGTCACACACGCAAGGTATCCGACCACTCCTTTGAATGCGAAGACTAGTTTGCAAATAGCAATTGTTATTATTTCTGTTTGGTTTGTGTGTTGGTTAAATGTTAGTTAATGTTTAATTAATAGTTAATATTTATGATTACATCGTGGTTATGAGGATATTTTATGATATAGCAGTAAGGACAGTGTTTGATTGTTGTAATGGTTATAAATGTTTATATCATAAATTCCACAGTTGCAGCATGTTCTCGCCATTTTCAGTTTCAACAAATATATTTAAATCATTGTGGCCGTTACGTCTTCATGCCTTAGGTTAAATAGGGCATGATATTGTGCGATAGTAGATGCTTTTTTGCCAGAAACGATTTTTTTTCTCTAAAAAATACACTTTCCCTGCTCTCTAAAACATTAATTAAGGATTAATCACCCATGTATTGATGTCAGGTCGGCTATTCATATATTCTAAAAAGATCTGTGGTTTAAAAATTGGTTAGACACTTGTTATTAGGGGTTTCTTAGACCGGGTCAAACGACCCGGCTCATAATGTGGTATAGATTATGAATTGTACGTAACGGCTAATTCAGCATATTGTGGTATTTTAAAGCATTGATTTCTTGACGTTCTGTGTGCTTGCTATGACTATCTATCGAATACGTTGTTGTTCTTTGTCTGTCCCGTGTTACGATATTCGGACGGTTCTTATGGATTGTCCGATCTGTAGTTACTGCTCGGCAGTCATATGATTTGTTGAAATTTGACACTTGTATTGATAGTAAGTTTCTGTACCTTTTCTGTTTCGCAGCAACTGTTGAAACCTCAGGTCCGGACACAGCCAATCACGCTCATTTCTCATTCGCTCAGATCTTTCAAACTATCCAGGTGGTTTTTAACATTGTGGCCTTCTGGAGTTGTCCATAAACATTACATGCGGTGATCAGTGGAGTTCCGAAGCAATCGGTGTTGCGACCGCTTCTTATCATGTACGTCAATGATTAGGATGAAGGATTTGATTGTTATGTGACAGGGTTTGAGACCCATGTGAAGGTAGATGGAAGGGCAGGTAGTGTTGAGGAAGCAAGGTGCTTGCAGAAGGAACTAGACAGACCGGAGAAGAGGCAAAGAATTATGAAGGAAAATAATGTAGGTAAGTGCCGAGTCTTACTCTTTGGCAGAGGGAATAAAGGCGTGGAGTATTTCGTAAATGGGAAGAACTTTTGCATTGAAAAATCAGAGTTGCAATTACACAGGAAAACTGCAGATTGAGTCAGTGGTGAGGGAGCCAAATGCATGTTCCAATCCATTTTCAGAGGACTGGTATATAAAAACAGCTCCTTCGCCATGTAACAAACTGTATACTCTCTGTCTAGGCCTGGACAATCTTAACAAAGGGAAGAACATTGAAACAAGCAGAGGTGCAGAGCCCTTTGGGAAGATTCCCTGTCGGAATATATGTGAAACGGTGGGGAAGCCAAATGCAATGTTTGCAACCATTTCCAGGGAAATTGGATATTAAAGCAAATCTTTAGCAAGCTATTAATCTGTATATTCGTCCTGCTTCCGGCCTCATAATCACGTTCCACGGGCAGCATATCCAGGAGGGCCCTGACATTTAACTTAACTGTTAACTCCCGGAACTGGCAGTACAGTGCTTCGTCACTCATAGTAGCCATGTCATTGGTAACTCAATGGCCAGCGATTTCTAGCTGCTCACATACCCATTTCAGAATACTGAAGACTCGATCTGAGATATCGCTAACGTTGTCGCCGTAGATCTACCTGTCCGCACCACTAACGAATATCCTATCACCACAGAGTGACTTTCACTCTGCCCCCCACACCAACATACACTCAAGTACACCACTCAACGCCAAATTCCATTCTGTGTCACAGAGACAATCTAAGGGCATGTGAGTCCAACACTGTGACTGAACACTGTTAGGTGATTATCCGGCCCCGAAACTCAGCGACGGTATCCCATATGTTGCACGAGATGGCCACATGGGAACTCTGCCCTGGCCCCTTCAGCCATTTCTCCCTCTTGACTGTCAAACAGTCTCCTGTTCCCTGCGTCCTGGGTGTAACTCCCTCTCTATATGTCTTTTCCATCACCACTTCAGCCTCCCAAATGATCTGGAGCTCGTTCAGTTCCACCCCCAGCTCATCAACGAGGATTGTCAGCAGATCCAGCTGAACGCAGCTCTCGCAGGTATCGTCGTCAGGTTTATCCGAGTTCTCTATGTCTTCCCAGATCCCGCAAGAGGAACATGCAACTATCCTGCCTGGCAACTCTGTCATCCTATCTGATCAGATATAAAGAAAGGAAGGAAAATAAGACTCAGTCAAGTGTCTTTTTTTCTTTTCTTTGCCTTCTTTGATGGTAGTTTCCCTGCGATGACGCCTCGGTGAGCAGAATCCTGAAGATGACCTGTTTGAACGCCCATTCAGACGATGGCTACTGCATTTGACCCTGCCTTACCCCTGCTGATCAACCGCAAACGCCGCCTGGACGCTGGTCAAAGCGCTTTTTCACAGTTACGATCCGCTGTCGCTTCTTATATCCGTGCTGACTCCGAAATCACCAGATGTCCATATTGGCCGGTGATTCGAAGCTCTTTTTTATCCGAAAATAATTATTTTGGAATAATCTAACTCGATATCATTGTCAATCAACCTATGCAACTCTACTTTTTAAGAACTATCTGAGCAATATTCATTTTTTAATCTGTTTATATCATCATTATTGTTTGTTTGTTTCTTTCTTTGTTTTTGATTTGCTACGTGCACCTTCCTTTCCTGACTTCTTGTATATCAATGTCTAGCCCTGTGTCAATAAGATTGTCAATTTTGTGACAATTTATAGACAGGGCACGCATCCGTGGAGAGCCGACTGCTCGGATTATTAGATACACATACAATCTGCTTTTGTATCGCTTCTCTGAGTGTCTGCAAGCAAATGGTTAACTTCACCTGTCATTCCGTAGAACTTAATGCAGGGAGTGTCCGTGGGGATTGATGACGTCACCGCGGAGGTGTGGCTGCTGGTTACCTGTTCTATTAATATGTCTCACTCTCAACGCCAGTCTCAATCAGAGCCGTCAGTCTACGCTATCGGAGACCAGCGGCTCCAGGTAGAGAGGACAGAGGCTGGATCGGGAACAGGAGAATATGTAGTATTCCAGCAATGAATCTGCAAAATGCATCACGGAACGCTTCGGGATCTGTAAGGAATATTTTCTGGGGATATCCATATCTGGATAAAAATTCTAAAATGGTACCGTTGGGCATTCAAATCCATCCGGCACTTGAGACCGTCAAAATGGTTCACTATCCTGTACTCGCCATTGTAGCTGTCCCTGGTAAGTGTGTCGTCTCTTCCTCGTGATTAAAGTTGAAAAATATCAATCAGCTTCTCTTTCATACTTGTCCTCTAACGACGCGCTAATTGCATGGCAGGTCTCTCTAACCGGTACCGCTTCAGCAACACCGGCTGAGTGAATTACGGATGTTCTCTCTCCAGCTTTGGAGCTGTCAGCGTCCCGGTTACTTCTCTGTCAGGCAAACGTTATCTGTGTCTCTTCTCATCTCAAGCACTGCCACCAAGTGACCTCTCATGCACCTTCACTCGCATCCAAGCATGTTCGAGCTCTCAGAACCTCTCCTCACAGTGAGTGCCTTCCAATGTAGGCAGTATTCTGTAAAATTACATTTGCAGCCTCCGTGAAAAATACGCATGCTTCCGTTACTTTATGTTCCACAGTCGAATTAGGACATGGTAGGATAATTCAGCTACCTCGAAATTTGTTGGAGGGGACGACATCGCTGGAATGAATGAATAAAAAATGAAATAAATACCTAAAGCCCCACCGGTAAAAGAGAATGAAGTCACGTGGGTTTCATTACTACCATGACCTTCCGCCTACACAAATAGTGCAGTGCAATCTTGGAGCCTGCAGACTGATATCGATTGTTGAAGTGACAAATGGAAGAACAGAATATTATTAACTGGTAAACGATTGCTGTATGCTGCCGTGTAGAGGCAGTGTAGAGTGTTTGTTCTTCAATCAGAAAAGGTTGGTTTGCAGCAGCAGCAGGCCAACAAGGAGGCAAATGGGTTATTGGCTTTCATTGCTGGAGGGGTGAATTTATGAACATGGAGGTTATGCTGCAAATGCGCGAGGTACTGTTGAGGAGGCAGCTGGAATACTGCGTACAGGTCTGGTAAGCTGCCTTGAGGAGGGATTTACTGGCTTTGAAGTCGTTTCCCCATTTTGATTCCAGACATGAGGTGCCGAGACTATAAGGAGAGATTGTGTCGGGTGCGACTGCAGGCATTGGAGTTCAGAAGTATCAGAGACGATCTTTATATGAAAATACGAAAGGGAAAGATAAGACAGGGACAGGAAAGTTTTTTCCAGTGGTAGGTGAGACTAGAATTAGGGGACATAGACCAAAGCTTGTGGGGAGTAAATTTAGGACGGAGATGTGGAAGAACTGCTTTTCCCAGAGAGTGGTGAATCTGTGAAATTCTCTGTCCAATGAAGAAATGGACTCTACCTCAGTAAATATCTTCCAGAAAAGTTTGGATTGATGTTTGTGTAGTAAGGGTATTACGGGCTTTGGCGGAAAAAAAAAAAACAGGCAGCTGGAGATATGCTCATGGTCAGCTCAGCCATGATTATCCTCAATGGCGGAGCATGCCAGTCCGAATGGATGGACTATTCCGCTACTATTTCTTCAGCTCTTCTGCTCTAATGTTCTCTCTTGTTTACTGTTGAAGGAATTTGAATTTCTGGCGCCGTGATACTTGGCATTTAGTCAGTAATCAGTTCATTATCGCATCCCGTTTTCAGAACTGCCGTTCGAGCACCTAGGTTTCTCCGCCATTCCATCATAGCTGATTTATTATCCCTCTGAACTACATCCCCGCCCCCATTCTCCATTTCCATTGTAGCCCCGAATAATCAAATTCATAACACTCTCCGCTACAAACTGTTCCAACGAACTGACTCCCATAGCCGACTGTGGCGAGGAATTCAACATATTCACCAGCCTGGGTCTAAACAAATTTCTATCCAATTCAGTTCTAAAGTGATGTCTTGTAAATCTTCATCTTCTAGTTTCAGACTCCAACACTACAGAAACTACCCTCTCCACGTCAACGATATGTCGGCCTTTCAATATTCGATAGGTTTCAATGAAATTCTCCTCATTCTTCGAACTTCTCAGATACATTAAGCTCACTACCGATTTAATAATGTCCTTAGTAGATACATTGATTCCATGTCCATCTCTGCTCTCGAAAATGCTACCGACTAAAGCATTTGTTTTCAGAGAATATTTCATTCCGATTGTGTGTTAATGGTCTTTATTTCCCTCCGCACAGTGAACGTGGTGGCAATCGTCATCCTATCGCGGGAAAGGTGCGGTCTCTCCAAAGGTGTCACAAGGTACCTGGTTGCCATGGTAGCAGCAGATCAACTCGTCGTTCTCTTCGATCTGGTATTGAGCAAGATTCCGTTGAGTTATATGTCATGGGAGGTTTTCTACTGGAGTTTTCGTGTTCGCGTGTGTAATATTCACGCCGTCATACTCAACGCCGACACGGACTGTTCTGTTTGGTTCACAGTCGCTTTCGCCTTTGATCGATTTGTCGCCATTTGTTTCCAGCAGCTGAAACTAAATTACTGCACCGGGAGAGCGGCAGCTCTGGTTCTGGGGACAGTGACTCTGCTGAGCGGCGTAAAGAACATTTTCTGGTATTTTATGCTCGATGGAAAATATTCGGTATTAATTATGTCCTTCCTCTGTTTGGTTAGTCGCCGTTTCTTTTCCGGAAATGAGTTGGTAACGTTTCAATTCATTCATTTCTTCATTACTCCAATACTCCCCTTTGTCCTGATTCTCCTGCTCAACAGTTTAACCATCAGGCACGTCTTAGTAGCCAGCCGAGCCCGGAGGAGACTCCGTGGTTCGCGCGATGCCGAGACGCCCGCCGACCCGGAGATGAAGAACCGCAGGCAATCTCTCCTGTTACTGCTGGTGATGTCGGGGAATTTCATTCTGCTGTGGGCGCTGCTGACGGTGTATTCCGTATGGGATAACTTGTATATTTACATTAAATCTGATCCCCTGGATTCTCTGCTGGAACTGGGCTACATGCTTCAACTCCTGAGCTGCTGCACAAACACAGCCCTGTACGCCGTGGTCCAGACGAGGTTCAGGATGCAGTTCAGGGAGACTGTGAAAACTCCCTTCCGTCAAATAAGAAAGTTCACTCGGCGTTGTCAGGAGAGCATTATTCCTCACTGACTCCCGTAAATATTTAATTTCGTGAATGGCATGTGCAGTTCTATTGAGGGTGCGGACGCCCTGAATAGCTGCCACCCTCCACTTCTCCGTGCACCCTGTAATGTCTCCATCAGTTCCCCCTTCCACGTCTCCGTGCACCCTGTAATGTCTCCATCAGTTCCCCCTTGTGGGTGATTCTCCCCTTATTGGAATGCGAAGCCTCGACATCACCATCGCAATACGACCCTTCTGTCCTGCGGGTATTCCGTGCGGTCCGATTACCCGCTCAGCTGCGCCCGATGTAGTTCCATCTCTTTCCACTTGCGAGGGCTATTGTTCCCAAGAGGGCATGTCTTTGAGCCGTTCAGAAAGAGTGGTTACCATGAACAGACTGCAGGTCTTCGCTTCCCGCGGAGTTCTTTGGAGATCTGTCTTCCAGCGCAGGAATAATTTAATAACTCGCACTAGTAAAACGACTTGCAGCAATCCCCACCGCAAAGCCTCTTGGAAATTAAAGAAATTCTTGGACACACTCCACCTGGCCCTAACCCACCTGGACAGAAAAGACACTTACTTTCGAATGCTGTTCGTAGACTTCAGTTCTGCATTCAACACAATCATCCCTCAGAAATCGGTTGGAAAGTTGAGCTGACTGGGCCTGAACACCTCCCTCTGCAACTAGATATTAGACGTCTTGACTGGGAAACCTCAGTCAGCCCGGTTCGGAGGCAGCATCACAAACACCATCAGACTGAGCCCAGGGACCCCGAGGTTTGTGTGCTCAGTCCACTGCTATTCACTCTGCTGACCCACGGCTGTGCTGCAACACACAGCTCGAACCACATCATCAAGTTCGCCGATCACACGACCGTGGTGGGTCTCATTAGCAAGAACGAGGGGTCGACATATAGAGAGGAGGTGCATGTCCAGAGCCAACAACCTGTCTCTGAATGTGAACAAAGCAAAAGAGATGGTTGTTGACTTCAGGAGGGCACGGGGCGACTACTCCCCGAAGAACATCGACGGCCCATCGGTTGAGATCGTTAAGAGCACAGAATTTCTTGATGTTCATCTGGCGGAGAATTTCACCTGATCCCTCGACACCAGCTGCATAGCAAAGAAAGCCAGGAACGTGTCTACATTCTCTGAAGGCTGAGGAAATCCCTTCTTCCTCCTCCATCCTCATCACATTCTTCAGGGGTTGTATTGAGAGCATCGTGAGCAGCTGCATCACTGCCTGGTTCGGAAAATGCACCATCCGGGATCACAAGACCCTGCAGCGATAGTGAGGTCAGCTGAGAAGATCATCGGGGTCTCTCTTCGCAAAATAACAATTTTGCGAAGGGCTCGTTCCGGTTGGCTGAGGCACGAGACCGATTTGGATCACATGGCTTCAAATAGAGTAGAAAGGATAGTGGTGGAGGGCAGCCATTCTGCATGTGAGAATTGTTGGAAATGTTTCGGCATTTGACTTGGGTGAAAACGGGCGTGACTCATAAATACTCTTGCAGACGACACAAACGTGATGCAGTTGTCGATGTTGAAGGAGCTTGGTAAAAGTAAGGTTGGAAATGTGGCACGAGAAACGACAACTTTGTCATACGAATACAACAATCAGTTGGGTCTCGAACGATAGAGACATACGAGAGTAATGAATATTTTTAGGTACATAGAGAAATTGGAGAGAACAAAAATGGTTTATGTCGAGGTATTAGAAGGATGATCAGCTTTGTCGTGTTACGTACATGTAATCCTAGGGAAAGTACCTCTTACGTACACGCAACGCTGTAAAACTTTCAGCATCAATAGAACACACCTGGAGTCTGGTTCTGCTGTTAATAAACACTATTCTATTAGTAACTACGTAATATAGTAACGTAAGACAGGTAAACCAGGGGTTAGCCGTAGTATGCATATATAGGTGTGAAAGAAAAAAAAGTTCCCAAATATATTCAAGCTCAGGTGGCAAGAGTTACAGTCTTTCGATGGTATGTAAGAAATTTCTGTAGAGGTATATTTTTAATCAAGCAACAGGTGTCGTCGATCTTCCCGTGGTCCTCTGAATCCTCACACGAAACATCACTAACAGTAGCTAATCACAGGGGGGATCATCGTCAAGGAGCCACCACCCAGGCAAGGGTCGATACACCGGTAGATTCCACCAGATTACTCCAATCACACACACACGTGATGGCCACTTATCCAGTTCCACGCTCTGCGAAATAACTCTTGCAGTGATTTGCCGCAGTGGTTCGTTTCTTCCGTGAACTATCGCAACCAGACAAAGGGTAAATACACTTGTTATTCGCAAAGCTCGTCCCCTCACCAGAGAACCCTCTCCTGCCGATTAACTCTGAGGCAAACCAACTTTCGTACCCGAATGAAAAAAAAACTCACCCTCACGGGCTACTTGAGGACAGAGTCGAAACAGAGATTTCTTTGTCACTGGGTTTCTTCTGTTTCAAATGTTCCCATCCTCTCTTCTCTGCAAACTTCTTCCAGTTCCGGCAGCTATTGAGAGTCATTCATTAATACTCTGCATCGATCTCAACTCACCCATTTGGTCTACTGAAAATTTAAACCAGCGACCGACTCACTGGTGTGTTCCATTGCTCGAATCCATCTTGACCCCGATTGGGTGTGATTGTGTGTCTCAGTGTCCTTGCATATTCAGAAACTAGCTGCAGTACAAAAAATGTAAACCACTTTAAAAGTTGTTCTATTGCAAAGGTGAGAGAGGTGGCGTTGTCCATCAAATAACGCCTGCTGTCTCACCATAGCAATACTGTGGAGCAATTTTTATAGTCAGCAGAAATACAGCAGTATCTAAAAGTCAGTCTCATTCTCTCGGCGTTTTTAAGTGACAGTTCACAGAAAAGCTGAACACTGGGGGTATATAGCAGTCGAGTCAAGTGTTCGTGGACAGGTAATTCAGTAACGCTGCTGTTTGATTCAATTATCTGTAAAAAAAAACGTAGATTTGTATGCTGCCAGCAGGTGGCAGATTGTGATGCAGAGATTTTATGTTGTATGCCAGGAATCGCATATTAATCACAACGCTTAAAGAACAGTCCACAATTAATTTCCGATATGGAGACTTTCCGGCGTTTGTGATACATATAACTGATTCAGTTGTCTGCAAATAGACTGATTAATACTCTTTGCAGATGACATCAAAAACATTTATTTACAAACATTTACTTAGTACCGGGTAATTCTTATGCGGGGCTTTCAAATGCACTCTAAAGGGCAAGACACTTTCACGGAGAGCAGTGGGTACATGGGATGCTCTTCATGTTGTGGTGGTCGAGGCACAAGGACATGTAAGCCGAGACAGACATGTGCCTGTGAGGAGAATGGAAGGATATGCTCATTTTACAAGCAGAAAAGCTCAGTTAGCAATTATAGAAACACAGAAAATCTACAACAAATTGCAGGAAATTCGAAACACACTGCTGTGCCGAGCATATACTTACTTTATAAATTACCTCGTGTTACCGATAGGCCTCTATATGTTTTAAGCTCCATGTGCCTATCCGGGAGTCCCTTAAAAAGACGCAATCGTATCCGTCTTCACCACTGTCACTGGCAGCCTATTTCCCGCACTCACCAATCTCTGCGTGGTAAACGTAACCTGTCATCTCCTCTGTATCTCCTTCCAGCAGCTTTAAGCTATGCCCTCTCGTGAATGAGATTTCAACCCTGCGATAAAGCCTCTGAATATTCAGATGATCAATGCCTCTCATCATCTTATATAGCTCCATAAGGTCAACACTTATCCTCCGTTGCTCCAAGGAGAAAATTCCTGTTCCAGTAAGGCATGCTCCCCAATCCAGGCTACATACCTGTAAATCTGCTCTACAGCCTTTCTATGGTTTCCACGTCCTTCCTGTAGTGAGGTGACCAGATGTGAACACAGTACATTAAGTAGGGTCTGAAAAGGGTTCTATATAGCTGCGACGGTACCTCTCGTCTCTTAAACACAATCCCAAGACTGATGAAGTCGAAAGCACAGTCTGCCTTCTTGACCACAGTCAACGAGCGCAGCTGCTTTGAGCGTCCTATTGACTCGGACCCCAGTATCCCTCTGCCAAGTCTTACCGATAATACCATATTTTGTCGTTATATTTGACCTAACAAAACGAACCACTTCACACATATCTGTATTGAACTCCATCTGCCAATTCTCTGCCCAGTTTTCCATCGTATCAATCTCCGACAGTAACCTCTGACAGCCCTGCACATTATCCACAACACCACGAACCAATTTGTCATAAGAAAATTTACTAATCCATCCGCCCAGTACACCATCCAGGATATTTATAAAAATCACGTAGAATAAGGGTGCCACAACAAATCACTGAGGCCTACCACTGGTCACTGACATACACGCAGTATATGACCCCTCTGCAACCATTTTTTCCCTTATGTGTGCAAGCCAGTTGTGGATCCACAAAGCAATGCCCCCTTGGATCCAATGCCTCCATACTTTCTCAAAAAGCCTTGCATGGGGTACCTTATTAAATACCTTGACGAAATCCATATACACTACATCTACTGTTCTTCCTTCACCTTCATGTTTAGTCATATCCTCAAAAAATCCAATCTCGTAAGGCATAACCTGCCCTTGTCAAAGCCATACTGACCATTCCTAATCATATTATACCTATCCAAATGTTCATAAATCCTGCATCTCACGATCGTCTTCTTCAACGTACCAACTACCGAAATAAGACTCACTGACTTGTAATTTCCTGAGCTATCTCCACTCCCTTTCGTGAATAAAGTAACAATATCTGCAAACCGCCAATCCTCCGGAACCTCTGCCATCCCGATTGACGATGCAAAGATCACCGTCAGAGGCTCAGCAATCTCCTCCCTCGCCTCCAGCAGTTACCTGGGGTACATGCCACCCGGTCTCGATGACCTATCCAACTTGATGTTTACAATAGCTCCAGAAAATCCTGTTCTTAATATGTAGATGCTCAAGCATCTGCAGTTTGCTTCAAGTCATCACTACAGACACCAAGATTCCTTTCTATGGTGAATACTGTAGTAAATAATTCATTATGAACCTCTGTTATTTCGCTGGATCCATACATACTTTCCCATTGTCACATGTGATAGGTCATATTCTTTCACATTCTATCCTCTTGATGTTCACGTACTGGTAGAAAGCCTTGGGGTTTTCTAGCATGCTGCCCACCAAGGCCTTCTCATGATCCCTTCTGGCTCTCCTAATTTCCTTCTTAAGCTCCTTCCTGTTAGTCGTATAATCGACGAGATCCCTAACATTACCTATCTCTCTGAACATTTTGTAAGCCTTTTGTATTTTGTCTTGACTGGCTTTACTACAGCCTTTGCACACTACGGTTCCTGTACCCCACCATAACTCCCCTGTCTCATTGGAACGTACCTATGCAGAAGGGGACAAAGTTATACCCTGAACATTTGCCACATTCCTGCTATATATTTCCCTAAAACAATCTGTTCCAAATTCAAGCTTCGAATCTCGTCTCTGATAGCCACACAATTCCTCTTACACCATTTAAACACTTTTCTAATTTGTCTGTTCCTATCTATCTGCAATGCTATTTACAGTTTGTAGATTAGATTATGAGGGCACTCAGCCCTCGTTTATTGTCATTTAGTAATGCATGCATTAAGAAATGCATTCCTCCAGTATGATATCACAGAAATACAAGACAGACCAAGACTAACTGACAAAAACCACATAATTACAACATAAAGTTACAACAGTGCAAAGCAAAACCGTAATTTGATACGGGCAGACTATGGACACGGGAGAAAAAATAACTCTCAAAGTCCTCGATAGCCATTCATCTCACGTAAACGGTCGAAGGAAGAAAAAATAGAATTATGATCATATCTCCAAAATGCTCTCCCGCAGAGAGACTTGATACCGGAGCAGGCCCATTTAGCAATACCGAACCGAGTACAGTCTCCCCTCTTGTAGGTTTATCTGCATATTTTGTCAAGAAACCTCCATGAACACAACTACCAAACCTTACCCATCTAAACCCCCGCTCTGGGCAGATTGCAATCGATATTTGGGAAACTAAAATCTCCCATCACGACAACGATGTTATTATTACACCTTTTCAAGATCTCCTTCCCCTATCTCCGTCTCGTTATCCCTGTTACTATTCGGCCGCCTATGAAAACACCCAGTAAAGATATTCACCCATCCTTTTCCTCACCTCCATCCACAGAGACTCCGTAGCTGTCTCTATTTGTGAGCCAACCTCCTCTTCTTCAGTCTCTTCAGTTCAGGTTCCGCCCCTCAACAATTCTATTCGAAATTCTCCCCATTAACCTTGGCAAATCCCCACACCAGGATATTTGTCCTCCTGGGATTCAAGTGTAAACCGTCCTGTTTGTTCTGTTCCCACGTATCCCAAAGAAGTTCTCAATGATCCAGAAATCTGATTCCTTGTCCCCTACTCCAAATATTCAGCCACGCATTTATCGTCCACCTCATTCTACTCCTGTACTCACTGTCGCATTGGAGAGGCTGTAATCCCGAGATTACTACCTTTATGCCCCTGCATCTCAATTACATCCCCACACACTGTAATCTTTAATCGAAACCTCTTCCCTTTTGCTAACTATGTCATTGGTAGCAGTATGTACCACGACCTCCGGCTGTTCTCCCTCCATTCTCTTGGACACGTTCTGAAACATCCCGGACACAGGTCGACAAACTACCATCCGAGTTTCTTTCCTGCGTCCACAGAATCGCCTTTCCGACCCCTGACTATAGGGCCCCTAATCATTAATGCCTTCCCGTTCCTTTCCCTATCTTTCTGAGCTACAGAGCCGGTCTCTGTGCCAGAAGCACGGACACTGTTGTATCCCCCCGGTAGGCGCCCCCCCCCCACCCCCAGCAGTAATCAGACATGAGTACTTATTGTGAAAAGGTACCACAATAGGAGTACTCTCTAGTACCTGACTCTACATCTTTCCTCTCCTGACTGTCCCACTTGTCTGTTTCCCGTGGCCCCGGTGTGACCACCTGCCTATAACACCATTCTATCGACCCCTCGCCCTCCCTGACCATGCTAAGTTCATCGAGCTGCAGCTCAACACACCGGGTCCAGATATGGCTGTCCGGGAGTCTTGGAGACTCCAGGACCTCCCACATCTGACACCGAGCACAGAAAACAGGCCTCAGACACTTACGTCCTTTCCGCAAATAACTCAGGCACACCTATCTCACCGTTGCAGACTTTGATATTGTAGGATGTAGCGGCCATCACTGAATCGTGGCTGATGGTTGTTCGCATTTTGGAGCTGAATGTCCAAGGCTACGCGTTGTATCGGAGGAATGGGAATGCCTTTCGATTGGATGCCGTGACTCTGCAGGTAAATAATGGCATCAGCTCAGTAAAAAAAAAACATGTAACTTAGGATCGTAAGCTCTGGAATCATTGTGGGTTGTGTTAAGAAACGGTCAGTGTAAAAGGATCCTTGTGGAAGACTTTTGCAGGCCTCCCGAAAGTTGCTGGAATCCAGACCGCAGATTTCAAACTGAAATATACGTGCATAAGAATCGATGTTTTGACAGACATGGGATTGTTCTACATGCGGCTCGAGTTGGCTGGCTTATTTTTGCAGTTATTCCTAAAGCGGACTTGGGATCAGCTTTACTGGATTGGGTGATCTGAAATGAATCAGAAGTGATTAGGGAGCAGATGATAAATGAACCTTTACCATATCCTCCCTCATCCGTTCCGACCTTTAGGAAACAGTGATCACAATATAGTTGAGTTCACTTTCAAATATGATTGGGAATATTAAAGTCTGACGCCGCAGTATTTCAGTGGAGTAAAGGAAGTTGTAGTAGTATGAGCAAGGTCTTGGCCAAAGGTCTTGAAGGACACACTGTCAGAATTGTCTGCAAGGCAGATATGCGGCAGGATTCTGGTAAAACAGGGGGACGTGCAGAATACATGGATTCGAAAAGTATTTATTTATTTTCAATTTATTTATAACCGTATAATCATATAACAAACACAGCACGGAAACAGGCCATCTCGGCCCTCCTAGTCCGTGCCGAACTCTTAATCTCACCTAATCCCACCTACCCGCACTCAGCCCATAACCCTCCACTCCTTTCCTGTCCATATACCTATCCAATCTTACCTTAAATGACACAACTGAACTGGCCTCTACTACTTCTACAGGAAGCTCATTCCACACAGCTATCACTCTCTGAGTAAAGAAATACCCCCTCGTGTTTCCCTTAAACTTTTGCCCCCTAATTCTCAAATCATGTCCTCTCGTTTGAATCTCCCCTACTCTCAATGGAAACAGCCTATTCACGGCAACTCTATCTATCCCTCTCAAAATTTTAAATACCTCGATCAAATCCCACCTCAACCTTCTACGCTCCAATGAATAGAGACCTAACTTGTTCTACCTTTCTCTGTAACTTAAGTGCTGAAACCCAGGTAACATCCTAGTAAATCGTCTCTGCACTCTCTCTAATTTATTGATATTTATGTATTTACTTACTTACTTATTCACTCACTCATTTATTTATTTATCCATCTGTTTGTTTGTTTATTTATTTATTTATTTATTCATTTATTTATTGTATGAGCAAATAAATACTCCAATGACAAATTAGCACAATCGTGACAAAACGTAAAAGCAAAAGAGAGGGCAAATGTAAAGAAAAACAAAAAAAGCTGATGGGAAATTAAGAGAAAATGTACACAGAGCAACTGACAGAATCATTGGAATGGTAAGGGTGAAATATGAAACGAACTAGTGAAGAATATCAAAGTGGGTCCTGAAATCATTTTCAAGTACAGGAAAATCAAATAGAAACGAGGCGTAGATAGGACCGCTAGAAAATGAGGCAGGAAATATAAAAACGCGGGACATGAAGACGGCTGTTAAACGAAATGAGTATTTTGCATCAGTTGTCCCTGTGGTAGATACTGACAGTTTGTCTGATATTGTAGTGTGTGAAGGAACATAAGTGGGTGCAGTTATTCTTACAAAGGAGAAGGTGTTCAAAAGGCTGGAAGACCAAAGACTACATAAGTCAACCGGACTAGATGAACTCCACATTAGGGTTCTTAAAGAGTGAGCGGTAGAGATTGTGGAGGCATTAGCAATGATGTTTTTTAAAATCATTGGATTCTTGCATGATGCCAGAGGACAGAAAAAACTGCAAATGTAACTTCACTCTTTAGGAAAGGAGAAAGATAACAGAAAGGGAGTTATGTACCTGGTAGCCTGAACTTCGCGTTTCGGAAGATGTTGGATTCAATTGTTCAGGATAAGGTAACAGAGGACAAGCGAGGAGAGAGCAGGTTCATCTGCTGTCTCTCTCAATGTCTTAAGCAGATATCACCAGGCCCAGGGCACTTACCTATCTCAGAAATTTATTAAAGTTTTGAGTGACGAAATTGCTGTATTTCCTTGAGGAGAATAAACGTGGAATAGATAAAGGGGGGTACAGTAGATGTTGTGTATTTGGCAGTTCCAAACACGTTTGACAAGGTGCCACACATGAGGTTGCGTACCATATTAAAAGTCCATGGTATTACAAGAAATACCATGATCATTGATTGAACGGTAGGAGCGAGCGAGTGGGAATAAAAGGATCCGTTTCTAGTTGGCTGTCTGTGAGGAGTAGTGTATGGCAACCTTTTTGCACTATGCCAATGATATAGATGCTCCAAGTTTGCAGATACTCCAAATACTGGTGCAGGGGCAGGTACTGTTGAGCAAAGACGTATTTTGCAGAGGACCTCAGGCAGATTAGGAGAATTGGCAAGGAAGTGGTAACTAAAAGTACAACAGTAAATGCATGTGCATACGCTTCGGTAGTGGAAAGAACTGTGCTAATTATTTGCTAATCTTGGAGAACATTCACCAAATTGTGGTGCAAAGGGAATTCGGAGTATTTGTGGGAACACCGAAATTGTAAACAAGCAGGTAGAGTCGGAGTTAAGGAAGAAAATTGTAATGGTGACATTCATTTCAAGAGGTCTAGGACACAAGAACAGTGACGCGATGCTGAAGATTTACAAGTCGGTGCTGAAGCTCGAGAGTCAGAATTGTGAACAAACACGATTCCAGGGATGAAAGGGTTACATATTAGTACTGTTTGGGGTTATGGGTCAGTACTCGCTGGAGCTTCAGAA
This sequence comes from Hemitrygon akajei, assembly GCF_048418815.1. Lineage (NCBI taxonomy): Eukaryota > Metazoa > Chordata > Chondrichthyes > Myliobatiformes > Dasyatidae > Hemitrygon > Hemitrygon akajei. The sequence goes on along the minus strand of NW_027331926.1, from coordinate 2,568,242 downwards.
AATGAGGTGGGATCTCATTTCATCCTTTCGAGTGTTGAAAAGCCTAGGCAGAGTGGATGTGGAAAGGATCTTTCCCAAGGTTTCTGTGTCTGAGACAAGAGAGCTGAGTCTCAGAATAGAAATGCGTCCATTTAAAACAGAGAAGCGGAGAACTTTCTCTCGCCAGAGGGTGGTGAATTTGTGGAATTGTTTACCCCACACTGCTGTGGAGGCCATGTCCCTGGGGTTATTTAAGGCTGAGATTTATTGGTAAACACACAGTACACTGCAGATGCTGTGGTTAAAGCAACACGTACAACAAGCTGCACAAACTCAGCAGGTCGGACAACATCTGTGGAAACCAGCAGTCAACGTTTCGGGCCGAGACCCTTCGTCAGGACAGAAGAGGGAAGGGGCAAGGGCCCTGAAGAGAAGGTGGGGGGAGGGCTGGGAAGGAGGTTTGTAGGTGCCAGGTGAAAAACCAATCAGAGGAAAGATCTAAGAGTTTGTAGGGGTTGCAGGGAGGGGGTAGGCAGGAAAGGTAAAGAAGGAGTGTAAGGGGAAAGCAATGTGTAGTAGAAGAAGTCAGAATCATAAGAAAGGTGAGAGGCAGCTGGAAGAGGAGGCAGAATGAAACTGGGATGGGTGAAAGGTGAGGGAGGAAATTACCGGAAGTTGGAGAATTCGATGTTCATGCTAAGGGGCTGGAGACTACCCAGACGGTATATGAGGTGTTGCTCCTCTAATCTGAATTTGATCTCATCATGGCGTTAGAGGAGGCCATGTATGGACATATCCGAAAGAGAGTGTGAAGCAGAGTTGAAATGGGTGGCAACCGGGAGATCCTGTCTGTTGTTGCGGACGGAGTGGATGTGCTCGACGAAGCGATCCCCCAAACTGTCTTGGGTCTTGCCGATTAGAGGAGGCCTCACCGGGAGCACCGGATGCAATAGATGACCCCAACAGACAACAGACTCACAAGGTTGGGAAGAGGTGTAGTCGAGATAGTTATGAGAGTCAGTGAGTTTATAGAAGATGTCAATAGACAGTCTGTCTCCAGAGGTGGAGACCAAGATATCGAGAAAGGGGAGAGAAGTGTCCGAGATGGACCAAGTGAATTTGAGGGCTGGGTGAAAGTTAGAGGCAAAGTCGATGAAATTGACGAGCTCAGCATGGCTGCGGGAAGCAGCAACAATGCAGTCGTCAATGTAGCGAAGGAAAAGTTTGGGAGCAGTGTCAGTATAGATTTGGAATATAGACTGTTCCAGATAACGCACGAAGAGGCAGGCATAGCTGGGGCCCATGCGATTGCCCATAGATGCACAATTGGTCTGAAGAAAGTGGGAAGAGGCAAAAGGGAAGTTATTAAGTGTGAGTGCCAGTTCTGCCAACCAGAGGAGTGTGGTGGTGCTACAGAACTGGTGAGGTCTATTGTCATGAAAGTAGCGGATGCTTCTTGATGAGGAATGGAAGTGTATAAACATTGGACATCCATAGTGAAAATGAAGCGGTCGACACCGGGGAACTGGAAGTTATTGAATAAGTGGAGTGCATGGGATGTACCCTGGATGTAGGTGTGGAGGGACTGAACTATGGCTGACAAAATGGAGTCGAGGCAGGTAGATACAAGTTGTTGATTGGAGTCAGCATTAAACGTTATGGGGAGAACGCCGGGGATGGGCGGTGAGGAAGCGAAGTAAAGGATCAGCTACGGTTGAGCAGACACAATCGGCCAAATGGCCTAATTCTGGTCCTATACGGTATGGTCCTATGTCCCGGTGGTCTTAAAACGGTGAGAGGAACGTTGATTAGTTACAAGTGCCGTTGAGGTGCAGGGATCTGTTTGAAAATAAGTAGAGAGGAAACGGACATTGCTGCTGATAAGTCTGAATGAATCGTTTCGGCCCGCAAAGTCGAGCCCTTATTCATGTCAAGAGATGCTGTTTAGATGTTCGGTCAAGCGTTCTGTTCAGCTGGTAACCTGTTTGGGTTACAGTTGAAGATAATGAACGCGTGTGATCGAATTGTTACGGGAGATTTCGGGATAGCTTTTCTTGGCGGGGGACACCAAGGTAGTTTTTTTTTCGGTTCGGCGGGAGATGAGGAAGGAAGAAGGTGGGAGATGACGAAAGAAGACGCCGGGAGAACAGATCATAGGATTTATTCGAGTGGGAGACCCGTTTGTTCGAGATGGATTGCGAGCGACGTTCGTGGGGTGGTGTGTGCTTTCACATTGTCCAAGGGACCAGCACGCGAGTGATAAGGAAGTTCAAGATTTGCTCCAGATTTTGCATATTTGACTGTTTAGTTAAAATGGGCTTTCTTCTTTTTGTTTCTCATTACTGACCCCTGAGTTAAGTTAAGATTCATAAATATAATCTTTTTAACCGTTTGCTGTCTGTTATTTCATGGAACTAATTTGTAGCATGTTTGCAAATTACACAGCAAAAAACTAAACGGGCGGGTAAACCGGGTCGGAGTTCTACTTTAATAGGTCCTATAATTAACCCAGACCTTCAATTTGCACTATGCAAATTTGTAGGCATAAGGGCACACCCAACAACTCGTATATAGTTTACCTCACTAGTGTCAGCCTCATCAATAAATTTTAGTACACGGTCTAACATAAGTGATTCAGAAGCTCCAGTATCACTAAGGATTTTTTTTTTGGCAACTGAGTATCTGAGTCCACATTTAAGGATACAACTTCTTCGGTTATAAAATGACGATATCCCCTCTTAATTTGGTCAGGCTTTGACAAAGCTTCATTTATATTTCTTGAGCTGGTGGATTTACAGGTCTTTCAATATTTGCACACAAGCATCTGGGACTGCTTCAGATACCAATGCACAGAACAGAGAGACAAAACAAATCGGGTGCTTCACTTTTGCCATTCAGGTTGATAATTAAACAATCTCTTAAACGCATAAAGAAGATATCCCGGACGAGCCCCCATTTTTAATTTGTGGCCGGCGACAATGAATAGAAAATTGAATCAGCTGTTATCAAAAAACATAAACATTAATTAAACTCTGCTCAAAATATTGAAAAGTAAACAAACGACTAACTTGAATGGTAATTAACTGCTATATGGCAATTTAACAAACAACCAGACTCTGGAATATTTCTTAAAGTCTTATTTTCAAACACATGGTAAATTCGAAAGTCCAAGTCCAAGTGATTTATACAGTCAGTAAGTAGAGATTTTACTGCCACAATTTCTCCGAAGAAGCTGCGGTTCTATTAAACAGTCGGCAGATGCCTTGTCCAAAGGATTCACGGCGAAGTAAATAAAACGGATTAAATGAACTGACCTTTTTGCTGCTGGAAAGTGAAGACTGCACAATTCTTCCTGATCTTGCAGGGGCTTTGTCAGCTGCAGATTGCTATTTCTGAACGAAAAATCCTTAAGGTCGATGCTTCATAAAACCGCCGAAAGACACCAACTTAACTCAAAGATGCAACAATCTACAACCGGCAGCAATTGGCAAAACTGCCGGCACAACGGTTTTTCCTTAAAATAGAAAGCAGAAGCTCCACCTTAATAACGAAACTGTGTCCGGAGACGAATACGCGGCAAAAATAAATAACGATCTACCCCGAACTAACTGCGTAACAGCAGGGGTTTCCACTAATTTACCTGTTGGAACATAACATCATGTGACCACACGCTTGCGGGAAAATTACATCATGTGACCTCACACTGACGGGAAAATCACATCAACAACCATCACAAGACAATCACATCATGTTGACAGAATTCTCAATCACATAATTGTCATAACACAGTCAAAAATACCCACGGTGTATGGAACACCTCCCTGCCAAAAAAAAAGGAAATATTTGCTCTTTTATGAACAACATTTTAGCTACTGTTTAAAAATAAAATAGAAATTTATATGATCTATAACATAGAATTTTCATACGACAACTTGCAAACTAATATACAGTAGGAATGTTACAAATGTAAAAATACTACTCCTTAAAAAAAAATTACATTGTGCATTCAACATCTGGATAGACAGTCAGCAATCATTTCATCTTTTCCTTTGATATGAGTTATCAAAATACTATACTCCTGTAACATCAAACTATGTAGCTGAAATGGAGTTTGATCTATCTCGTTAATCATATTCCTTCACCAAGCCCGGACCTACAACATAACCAAGGTGAGTGACAATGTTATGACCGATTCACTTTTAGCTAAGTTAACAGGTAAGGTAGATTTTGAAAGCCTTTCAACTAGTTTCTCCACCGCAGTAATATTTGATTCCCAAGTATCGTTTCCTGTAACAAAAGCAACCATATAGGGACCTGTATCTTTTAACCCATCAATATTTTCCAGAGTTGTTCAGTCTGGTAATCTGGCAGAAATAACACAACAATTAAAACTTAGTTTCAGATGAATCATCCATTAACTTCCCAGTGGGTTCGGACTCACTCTTATTAAGCTCAACAGTCACAGTAATGCACTGTTTTATCCTAATATGGTTTTATCAAATATATATGACAAAGCTGTGTATATTTTCTTCGATCTGGAGTTTTTGTCACATAATGCACATCATTAATGTCAGATATAATCTGAAAAGGACCATGAAATTCAGCTTGTAAACCAACTCCTTATCTGCAGGATGAAATTAACTCATTCTAGATTCCTTATCACTCCAGGTTTTGAATTTTCGCCTGAGCCGATTTTAAATTCTCCCTGGATAAACTACAAGCTTTACGCAATTTATCCTTACATTTCAAAACAAAACCCAGCAAATTAGTCTGTACCACTTTCTGAATCCATTTTTCTTTTAATAAGGTCAAAGATCCTTTAACTCTATTCCCAAACACAAGTTCAAAATGACTAAAACCTAAGGAATCCTGAACTGACTCTCGTTCTGCAAATAAAAGTAAATATACGCCCTCATCCCAATCCTTTTCATTTTCCACACAATGCATCCTAATCATGGTTCTGAGAGTAGGCTGGAACCTCTCCAAGGTTCCTTGCCATTCTGGATGTTATGAAGACGAGATAAACTGTTTTGCTCCCGGTTTATATACTATCTGCTTGGAACAATCCAGACGTAAAATTACTTCCTTGATCAGATTGTATTTCCGTCGGAAACACAAAATAAGTAAAATAATAATAATAATAATAATAATAATAATAATAATAATAATAATAATAATAATAATAATAATAATAATAATAATAATAATAATAATAATAATAATAATAATAATAATATGAGTATTTATTATAGTTTTAGCCGTTATATTCCTGAGTGGTATTGCCTCGGGAATCCCAGACGCTGTGCAAGTGAGGGTCAGGAAATATTGATAGCCAGTTTTAGTTTTTTGGCAATGGGCATACAGAATCTACAATAATTTTGGAAAACGGTTCACTAAATGCAGGAATAGGTTGCAGTGGGGCCAGTGGAATAGCTTGTTTAGGTTTGCACACAATCCGTTAAGTATGACATGTCCGGCAAAATGTCGCCACATCTCTTCTCAAACGAGGCTAGCAAAAATGTTTAGTAACTTTGTTCACAGTTTTCTTCACACCTTGATGTCCACCCAAGGGCATACGATCAGCCAAATTTAAAATCTGATTTCGATAAACTTTAGTAACTATTACCTGTTAAATAACTTCCCAATTTTCAGTTCCAGGAATGGTAGGAGATCTCCAGTTCCTCATTAACATTCCACTCTTAAAATGATATCCCACTGGCACATTATCAATTTCGCTATCTGCAAGAGTTGTTCTTTTAATGTGATAATCTCAGGTTCTCTACTCTGCTCTGCTATCATCTCCTTCCGAGACAGTGACAGATTTTCCTGGTCCGATTTATTTCAAGAGTTTTGATCAAACAATGAACTTAAGTAAGTTTCTGGCTCATCCTCAAAATCCGAATCCCGAGTTGAACAGTTATGGTTAGTAGATCCATCCTCCTCAGCCATCTTTGTTTTTTCCCCAATGCTCGGGTTACAACATAGGAGGAAGCCGTGTTGAACCTATCTTTGTTTAATTGGAGATAGGCTTAATCGTCAAAATTAGTTCAAGAGAAAACGTGTCCATCTGCTAATTCATTCCCTCAGAATAGAGAAACATCGTTCACCGGTAAACTGGGTTGTAGGCATACTTTAATGGGTCCTGTAACTAACCCTGACCTTTAATTTACACTATTCAAATGCACAGTGTACACTCCCAATACCTGGTATATCGTTTACCATACCAGTGTCAGCCTCATCACTAAATTTTAGAACACTGTCCAACTTAAGTGTCCGAGAATTTCCAGTATCTCTAAGGATTTTTAGTTGCACCGGAGTGGATCCCTCGTTTAAGGATGCAAATCCTTCTGTTATAAAAAAAGATCATATCCCCTCTGAACTTTATCGGACCTTGTGAAAGCTTCATCTGTATTTCTCGAACCCTGTGGATTTACAGGTTTTTCAATAATTGAACGCAAGCAGCTGGGACTGCCAACTTCTCCTTTTTCTTCAGTCGGAAACAGTTAGCTATTACGTCGGCAGGGTTCTTAGTAAAATACAAATAGGACCAAATTTTCTTGCCATCACATGTTTCCCATCTTCATTATCTTTCTCCCTAACTTCTGATTTAATTTCAAGTTTACCTCGATACTGTGTACAATTTTTCCTGTTAAACGTTCTACCCTGAGCAAATTTATACTTACAGATTAAAGCATACTCATCTGCTAATTTACCAGACTCCTGAAATGAAGCAGTGATCCTCTTATCAAGTATGCTCTTACTTCAACAGGAATCCAGCTTTTAAATTCCTTCATTAAAATCAACTCTTTTAATTTTTCATATTTCCCATTCACATTTTTAGAGGAAACCCATCTGTCAAAACACACAGATTTATCGTAGGCAGATTCCACCTAAGGTTTTACACGGAATTCTTCAAATTTCTGAACCTTTCATTATAAGCTTCTGGAATCAGTTCGTACGCTGTCAGGATATACTGTTTCACATTATCATAATCCAGTGCTTGCTCAGCAGTTAAAACTGTACAGACTTGTTGTGCTTTACATTTAATTACACTTCATAACATCACTCGCCATGTATCTTTCGGCCACTGTGTAATCTGAGCAGCAGTTTGAAAATGCTGAAAATATTCATCTATTTATGCCTCATTGAATGCACGAGCCAATATAACCTCCCGACTAGCAACAAACTGTTTCCTAGAACCTTTCGCCTTGTTCGTAACTCAATTTCTCTATCGTTAGCTCAAACTCACTCTTTCTGTCTGTTCACTAGCTTCAAATTCTTTCCTTTTACATTCATTTTCAAATCGACATCATTCCGTGCCCGATTTACATTGCTATAACATCATTAGTTCGATATGTAACTGCATCTCCAGATTACCTATTGGAAACCTATTGAACATTTTTTCACCCAAACCACACGACTCTGCATAGTGTGAAGCGTTTTGCCCTGAATTACTGCTATTGTTATAACCTTCAAAATTCCTTTAAGGTCTAAAATTCTAGCATTCTCGAATGAATCACCATATTTTGACTCCACAAATATCTCCGGGATGGCTATGTCAGAAAGCTGTCAATATTCATTGCTGTCAAATAGCACCCACAGACTAATAAAACAAAAAAATCGGGTATTTCATTTTTCCAAAATCAGATTATTAATTGTACAATCACTTATACACTTTAAAACATCCCGAACGAGCCCCCAATTTATATTATGTGACCTGCAGCAATGAATATAGAATTCAGTCAGATTTTATTTTAAAAAATTACAAAAGTATAAAATCTACAACATACTCCATATAGATAGATTTCTCATACGGCACATTACTAACCAATATATATTAGGAATGCAGCATTTTTTAAAAATACCACTCCGTAAAGAAATTGTATATTGAACATCTAGTTAGACAGTCAGCAGTCACATTGTCTTTTCCATTAATGTGAGTTATTAAAATATTTTACTCCTGTACCATCAATATCTGTTGCTGAATTAGAGTTTGATGAAATTCCATAACAATTTTCCTTAATGCTGCCGGGCTTATGTTAAGCCCGGAGCTTCAACATAACCAAGGTCGGTCACAGTGGCATGATCAAATTCACTTTTAATTCACAAGTTAATAGTTTAGTTAGCTTTTGAAAGCCTTTGAAATTTCCTTCAAATACTCCACCGCAGTAGTATGTAATAGAGAATAATAGAGAACAATAGAGAACCCCTACAGCGCATCTTCAACATGAGCCTGGAGAAGAGAAGAGTGCCCAGACAGTGGAAAGCATCCTGTGTTGTTTCGGTACCGAAGAAACCACAACCAAAGGAGTTGAATGACTTCAGACCTGTTGCCTTGACGTCGCACGTGATGAAGACCATGGTGTGGCTGATAATACAGAATCTGAGGACACAAACCAGGCACGCCCGGGATCCTCTTCAGTTTGCCTATCAGAAGAAGGTTGGAGTGGAGGATGCTATCACGTATTTGCTGCACAAATCCCTCACTCACCTGGATGGGGTCAGTGGTGCTGTGAGGATTACATTCCTGGACTTCTCTAGTGCCTTTAACACCATCCAGCCCAGGATCTTAAGGCACAAACTAACGGAGATGGGAGTAGACTCTCACCTGGTGGCTTGGATAGTGGACTACTTGACAGATAGACCTCAGTATGTGCGGTTGGGAGACTGTAGGTCTGACACGGTGGTCAGCAGCACAGGAGCGCCGGAGGGGACCGTGCTCTCTCCCGTCCTGTTCACCCTGTATACATCAGACTTCCAATATAACTCGGAGTACTGCCATGTGCAGAAGTTCGCTGATGACACGGCCATAGTGGGGTGTGTCAGGAATGGACAGGAGAAATAGTATAGGAAACTGATACAGGACTTTGTGATATGGTGCAACTCAAACTACCTGCGTCTCAATATCTCAAAGACCAAGGAGATGGTGGTGGACTTTAGGAGATCTAGGCCTCATATGGAGCCAGTGATCATTAATGGAGAATGTGTGGAGCAGGTTAAGACCTACAACTATCTGGGAGTGCAGTTAGACGAAAAGCTAGACTGGACTGCCAACACAGATGCCTTGTGCAGGAAGGCACAGAGTCGACTGTACTTACTTAGAAGGTTGGCGTCATTCAATGTTTGCAGTGAGATGCTGAAGATGTTCAAAAGGTCAGTTGTGGAGAGCGCCCTCTTCTTTGAGGTGGCGTGTTGAGGAGGCAGCATTAAGAAGAGGGACGCATCACGTCTTAATAAGCAGGTAAGGAAGGCGGGCTCTGTCGTGGGCACAGAACTGGTGAGTATAGCATCGGTAGCAGAGCGAAGGGCGCTGAGTAGGCTACGGTCAATCATGGAAAACCCTGAACATCCTCTGCATAGCACCATCCAGAGACAGAGAAGCAGCTTCAGTGGCAGGTTGCTATCGATGCAATGCTCCTCAGACAGGATGAAGAGATCATTACTCCCCAATGCCATTCGGCTTTACAATTCAACCGCAAGGGGTAAGATATGTTAAAGTGCCGGGTTAGGATTGAGCTTAAGTTACCATTCAAAGTATTTTAGAAAACTATTTAAGAACTTTTTAAAAGCTATTTATTAATGCTTTTTGAGAGTGTGATTTTAGATGCATATCATATTATACTGAGTTAAGTATTGTATGCAATTAGTTTTGCTACAATAAGTGTATGGGACATTGGAAAAAATGTTGAATTTCCCCATGGGGATGAATAAAGTATCTATCTATCTATCTATCTATCTATCGATCAACATGTGCTTCCCGAATATCACTTGCTTTAACTAAAGCAAAAATAAAGACATCTGTAACTTTTAACAAATAAATCATATAATGAATCAGCCGCTGGAAATTACATGGGACATCCTTTATCCCAAAAGGAAGAGTATTATATTCATTTAATCCAGATGAGGTAACAAATGCAGAAATCTCTCTACCTCTATCCGTCAATGGAACTCACCAATAACCTTTCAATAAATCAATCCTTGTAAGGAACTTGGCTTGTCCGACTTTGTCCACACAATTAACCACTCTAGGGATAGGGTACTCATGTGTTTCTGTTACAGCGTTCACCTTCCTGTAATCAGTGCAAAACTGATTACTACTGCCTGACGTAAGCAACGTAAGACAAGCTGAACTACAACTCGAATTAGAAGGTCTAATAATATTATTCTTCAGCCTATATTTAATTTCTTGCTCAGCAAGTTCACATTTTGCCCTGTTCATCCGATATGGATATTCCTTTATGGGTTTGGCATCTACATCAGGTGAAACTACTGTGGATCTTTTAGGAACGTCCCGAAAAAAAATCCCTTTACTTTTAAAGTAACTGCTTAATCTGCTGTCTCTTCTCTGACTGTAAATGAGCTAATTTCTCAACAATATTTTCCAGAATTATTGAGTTTGGTAATCTGGCAGAAATAATATTGGGTTCAAAATGAGTTTCAAATGAATCCTCCGTTAACTTCCCAGTGCGATCAGTCCAATTTCTGGTAGTTCTCCCCACCTCCCCCTCCCCTTATCCCAGGTCCCTCTCTGCCTCTCTCCCCTTTCAACTTTCTGTTCCTTTATCTCGCCGGTTCTTTCATGCTTATCCCCTCCCCCCTTTATCTTTCCTCTGATTGGTTATCCACCTGGCGCCTCTAGCCCTTTCCCCTCCCCTACCTGTATTACTGGGCTTCGGCCCTCTTTCCCACCCCCCCCCCTCATTCCTGATGGACGGGCTCGGCCCGAAAAGTTGGCTGCCCTTTTTCACCGATGCTGCCTGAACTGCTGAGTTCTTCCAGCGTTGTGTACGTATTCGTTGATCCACATCATCTGCAGTTGCATTTTTGTGTTTTCATTCTTAACCGCAGCAATCACTGTCGCGGACTGTTTCTCATAATACAGTTTTATCATATTTATATGACAAAGCTTTGTTGACTTTCTTCGTTCTGGAGTTCTTATCACATACTCCACATCATTACCATTAGATATACTCTAATAAGGATCATGAAATTTCGCTTGGAAATGCTTCCATTGCACCGGGAAAAGAATTAACACCTTATCTCCACTCTGAAATGACCTCATTTTTAGCTTTCTTATCATACCAGGTTTATATTTTCTCCTGAGCCGATTTAAAATTTTCCCTGCCTAAGCTACAAGCTTTGTGCAATTTATCCTTCTGTTTCAAAACATAATCCAGCAAATTTGTTTGGACCTCTTTTCTAATCCATTTTTAAAGAAGGTCAAAGTCCCCATAACTCTATACACAAAGACAAGTGCAATGGACTAAAACCTAAGGAATTCTGCACTGACTCCAATACTGCAAATAAATGTAAATGTATACACTCATCCGAATCTTTTTCACTTTCCACGGAACACGTCCTAATCATGGTTTTAAGGCTAGAATGGAACCTCTCCAAGGCTCCTTGCGATTCTGCATGTTATGCAGACGAGGTAAACTTTTTAGCTCCCAGTTTGTAAACTACCTGCTGGAACAATCCAGCCATAAAAATACTACCGTGTACAGATTGTATTTCCTCCGGCAACATAAATAATTAGAAAATGTTATAAGAGAATTTATTACAGTTTTACTCGTTAGATTCTTCAATGGTATTTCCTCTGGAAATCTAGACGCTGTGCACATGAGGATCAGCAAATACTGATGGCCTGTTTTAGTTTTTGGCAATGGACCTACACAATCTACAATAATTTTGGAGAACGGTTAACTGAATTTAGGAATAGGTTGCAGTGGGATATTGGAATAATTCGATTAGCTTTACACACAAGCTGACAAGTATAACAAGTTCGGCAAAATGTCACCATATCCTTTCTCAAACCAGGCACGTAAAGATGTTTAGAATCCTTGTTCACAGTTTTCTTCACACATTGATGTCCACCCAAGGAAATACGGTGAGCCAAAGTTAAAATCTCTTTCTGATAAACGTTAGCAACTACTACCTTGTCAATAACTTCCCACTTCTCAGTTGCAGGAATTGTAGGTGATCTCTAGTTTCTCATAAAGACTCCACTTTTACAATTATATCGTACTGGCACCTTTTCAATTTCACTATCTGTAAGACTTGTTCTTTTAATGTGATAATCTGAGGGTCTCTACTCTGCTCTGCTATTATCTCCTTCATAGATAGAGACAAATCTTTATGGTCAGATTTACTGCAAGAGCTTTGATCAAAAAATGAAGTTAAGGCAGTTTCTGACTCATCCTCAAAGTTCGAATCCCGAGTTGAAAAGTTATGGGTAGCGGATCCATCCTGCTTCACCCATCCTCCTCATCCATATTTTTGGCCAAATCTCGGTTGTCAACACAGGTTGATCCATGTTAAAACCTATTTTTGATTCTGCAGAAATGGGCGTAATTGTCAGAAGCACTGCAGAAAAAAACTGATCCATCTGTTAAGACATTCCCTCAAAATACAGAAATTTCATTCACGGATAAACCGGGTTACAGTCCTACTTTAATATGTTCTGTAACTAACCCTGAGCTTAAAAGTACTCTATGCAAATGTACAGGCATAAGGGCACTCCCAACACATCATTTATAATTTACCTCATCGGAGTCAGCTTATTCGCTAAGGTATAGCACACTCTCTAACATGGGTGACTGAAAAGCTCCGGTATCCCTAAGGGATTTTATTGTCACCGGAGTGGACCCTCTTTCAAGGATACAAATCCTTCCGTTATAAAAACGATCATATCCACTCTTAACTTCGTCAGATTCAGACAAAGCTTCATTTGTATTTGTCGAACTCCGGGAATTTACAGGTTTTTCAATATTTTCACACAAGAATCTGGGACTGCCAGATTCTCCTTCTTCTTCTGTCTGAAACTGTTCGCTATTACGTGGGCAGGTTTCTTACTATAATTACGAATAGGACCAATTTGTCTTGCCTTCACATGTTTCCCTTCATCCTTACCTTTCTCCCTAACTTCTGATTGAATTTCTGGTTTACTTTGATTCTCAGTGCTATTTTTCCTTTTAAACGTTCTACCCTAAGCAAAATTGTTCTTATGGATTAAAGCATACACAACTGCTAATTTAGCAGTCTTCGGAAATGTAGCAGTGAATCTCTCATTAAGTATGCTCTTACTTCAACTGGGATGTACCTTTTTAAATTCATTCATTAAACTCAACTCTTTCAAGTGTTCATATTTCCCATTCACATTGTTAGAGGAAACCCATCTGTCAAATCACACAGATTTATCGTAGGCAGATTCCACGGTATTCCTCAAATTTCTGAATCTTTCTTTCTAAGCTTCTGGAACCAGTTCGTACGTTTCAGTATATGCTGATTTACATTATCATAATCCAGTGCTTGCTCAGCAGTTAAAGCTGAATAGACTTGTAGTGCTTAACATTTAATTAAACTTTAGAACATCACTGACCATTTGTCTTTCGGCCGCTGTGAAATCAGAACAACCATTTAAAAATGCTTAAATATTTATCAGTTTATGCCTCTTTGAATGGAGTAGCCAATATAACCTCCCCACTCGCAACAAATTGCTTCTTAGAACAACACGCCTTATCCTCGGAACCCAATTTCTCAATTAGCTCAAATTCCCTCTTTCTATCTGATTTCCTAGCTTCAAATTCTCCCCTTTTATTTTGATATTATAACCGACATCATTCCGTGTCCGCGTTACATTGTTCAATCTTCATTTGTTCCATATGTAGCAGCATCTCTAAATTAATTATTGGAAATATATCGAACACTTCTTCAACAAAATGATCGAACTCTACATGCTGTGACGCGTTTTTCCCTGAATTTCCGCCTTTGTTGCAACCTTCGAAATTCCATAAAGTCCAAGCTTCTAGCAATCTCGGATGCATCATCCTATTTTGTCTTCGCTAATAACTCCGTATCTGGCTCTTCTAGAAAGTCCTCATTATCGATTGCTGCGAAATATCAAACTCACGCCATTGGCGAAAAAACAAATCATCGTGAATTTCACGTTTCCAAATCAGATTGATAAGTAAACAATCAAAGTCCAATTGTATTATCCCGGGCGAGCCCCCAATTCTATTGACTGTAGCCGGTAACAATGAATATAGAATTGAATCAGGATTTATAAACAAACATAAACATTTATGAAAAAGGAGAGAAAATTAAACAAACGACTAACTTAATCGGAAATTAACTGCTTTCTGGCAATTTAACAAACAGCCAAACTCTGGAATAGTTCTTAAAATCTTAAATTCAAACACCGTCTTAAAGAGATAAATTCAAAAGTCCAAGAGATTTATACAGTCAATAAGGAGAGACTTTACTGCAGCAAATTCTCCAAAGACACTGACGAATCTGTTAATCACAGTCGAGAGATGTCTTGTCCAAAGTATTTACGACAAAGGAAATAAAACGACTTAAATGATCAGACCTTTCTGCTAGAGTATGAACGCTGCGCAAACCTTCCTGATCTTGCAGGGGTTAACTCAGCTGCAGATCACTATTCATGAATGAAGATTCAATAAGGTCGATCTTTCATAAAACCGCCAAACGACACCAACATTGCTCGATCCTTCTTGTTCCCATACTTCGGTAAAGTTCTCCATATCGACTGTAAAGATAAATCCAAGACGCAATAAACTACAACCGGCAGTGATGTCGAAATTACCGGTACAAAAGTTTTTCGTTACAGTAGAAAGAAGAAACTCCACTTTAAAAACGAAACTGCGTCCTGAGACGAATACCCGGCAAAACTAACTAATGATCTACCCCGAACTAACTGCCTCACGCAGCGGTTTTCCCTTATTTACCTGATGGAGCATTACATCATGTGACCACACACCAGCGGGAAAATTACATCATGTGACCTCACACTGGAGGGAAAATAGAACACCCCAACATAAGAAGACAATTACATCTTGCTCACAAGATACTCAATTACATCATGATCATAATACAGTCTAAAGATACCAACGGGGTATGTAACACCTCCTTCCAGAAAAAAAGGAAATTTTTGCTGTGTTATGAACAAAATTTTAACAACTATTTACAAATAAGCACAAATGTATAAAATCTACAACGGACATAATGTACATCGAATTATCATACAGCACATTACAAACTAATATACAGCTGAAATGTTACTAATGTTGAAATACCACTCCATAAAAAAATGACATTGTACATTCAGCATCTAGATAGGCAGTCAGCAATCACATTATCTTTGCCTTTATGTAAAAGTTATCAAAATATTATACTCCTGTAACATCAAACTCTGTTGCTTATCTGGAGTTTGATTTATTTCTTTAACCGTTTTACTTCACGAATCCCTTGCCTGCAACATAACCAAGGTAAGTCACAGTGTAATGACCAATTTCACTTTTAGCTGAGTTAATAGTTGTGTTTGCTCTTGAAAGCCTTTCACATAGATCTCCACCGCAGTAATATGTGCTTCCCACGTATCATTTCCTGTAACTAAATTATCAATATAGGCACCTGTATCTTTTAACCCATGAATCATCTAATTAATCATTCGCTGGAAAGTACCTGGGGCATTCTTCATCGCAAAAGGAAGAACATCATATTTATATAACCCAGATCGTGTGACAAACGCAGAAATCTCTCTACTTCTACCCATCAATGGAACACACCAATACCCTTTTTCCAAACTAATCGTTGTCAGGAAATTTGCTTGTCCGACTTTGTCCACACAATCATTCACTCTAGGGATTGGATACGCATCTTATTTTGTTGCAGCGTTCAGCTTCCTGTAATCAGTACAAAACCGATAACCATCGCCTGATGTAGGCACCATAAGACCAGGTGAACTCCAACTCGAATTAGAAGGTCTAAAAATATTGTTCTGTAACATATATTTAATTTATTGCTCAGCAAGTTCACATTTGTACATGTTCAACCGATACGGATGTTGCTGTATAGGTTTGGCATCTCCAACATTGACATCATGCGAAGCTACTGTGGTTTTATTGGGAACGTCTGGAAATAAATCCCAATATTTTAAAAGTAACTTTCATATGCTACCTCTGCCTTGAATGTAAATGAGCTAATTTATCATCAATATTTTCCAGAATTGTGAAGTTTGATAGACTGCCAGAAATGATATTGGGTTTCAAATGAGTATCAGATGAGTCATCCATTAACTTCCCAGTGGGATCAGTCTCATTCTTATTAACCGCAACAGTATCGGACAGTTTCTCATAATATAGTTTTATATGACAAGGCTGTATTGACTTTCTTCAATCTGAAGAGTTTCTCACATAATCCACATCATTAACTTGAGACATAATCTCAAAAGGACTGTGAAATTTAGCGTGCAAATGGTTCGTTTGCACCGTGAAAAGAACCAATACCTTATCTCCAGACTGGAAACACTTAATTCCAGCTTCCTTATCATACCAGGTTTTCGTTTTCTCCTGAGCCGAATTTAATTTTTCCCTGGCTAAACTACAGGCATTAAGCAATCTACCCTGAAATTTCAAAACATAACCCCGGAAATTAGTTTGTACCTCTTTATTAATCCATTTTAATAAGGCCAAAGGTCCTCTAACGCTATGCCCAAACAGAAATTCAAATGGACTGAGACCTAAGGAACCGGCACTGACTCCAGAACTGCAAATAAAAGTAAATATACGCCCTCATCCCAATCCTTTTCATTTTCCACACAATAAGTCATAATCATGGTTTGAGGGTAGAATGGACCCTCTCCAACGCTCCGTCCGATTCTGGAAGCTATACAGACGAGGTAATCTGTTTAGCTCCCAGTTTATAATCTATCTGCTGGAACAATCGAGATATAAAATTACAACCTTGATCAGATTGCATGTCCTTCGGCAACCAAAAATAAACAAAGAATTTTATAAGAGCCTTTATTACCGTTTTAGCCGTTATATTCCTGCGTCGGATTGCCTCTGGAAACCTAGACGCTGTGCACATGATGGTCAACAAATATTAATGGCCGGTTTTTGTTTTTAGCAATGTGCCTACACAATTTACAAAAACTTTGGAAAACGGTTCACCAAACGCAGTAATAGGTTACAGTGGGGCTATTGGAATAACTTGAATAGGTTTTCATACAATCTAACAAACATGACAAACTCGGCAAAATGTCCCCACTCCTTTTCTCAAACAAGGCCAGTAAAAATGTTTAGAAGCCTTGTTCACTGTTTTCTTCACACCTTGATGTCCACCCAAGGGCATACTATGAGCCAAAGTTAACTTTCCGACTGTACGAAAACTGGCAGCGTTGTGGCAAAACTGCAGGCAATAACATTTGAAACTTAAGATAGGAAGAAAAACTCCACTTTAAAAGAAAACTGCATCATGAGACGAATAGGCAGCGTAACTGGCGAATTAAACGACGATCTGTCTTGCGTCACAGCAAGGCTTTCCCATTTCATACCTGTTGGAACAGGCCATCATATGATTTCTAGGCGGGATAATTGCATCATGTGACCTCACACTGGCGGGGAATTACATCATCCCACCATTACAAGATCATTACATCATCCCACCATTACAAGACCATTGCATCATCCCACCATTACAAGACCATTACATCATGCTTACAAGGTACTCAATTACATCATGGTAATTGGGCAGTCACAGGACACTCACGGGTTATGTAACTGGATGAAAGCATACTCATCAGCTAAAAAGCTGTACAAACTCGTTGTGCTTCGTCTTTAATTACACTATGTAATATTACTGGCCATTTCAACTTCGGTCACTATGAAATCAGACCTAAAGTTTCAAAAGGTTGAAAATATTTCTCTACATCAGTTTCACGAAACGGAGTATCCAATCTAATTTCCTGACTACCATCAAACATTTCTTCTAGAACCAGAGAACTGATCGCCAGAAATTAATTAATTCCACCATCGCGAGTTAAAAAATTCTCTATTTTTTTAATTTTCAGCTTTATTTTATTTTATTTTATTTTCAGACTTAGCTAAGTATGGTGATGCGAGAAAGTCGTCAATATCCATTGCTGCTGAATACATCCCACAAACCAATCAAGCAAAAGGATCAGTTATTTCCTTTTTGCAAATCACAATCTATGTAAACAAGCATTTAACCACAACAAACGGAAAATTTCCCGAGAGCCCCCGATGTTATGATAGGGCAACATTATCATAAGACAGTCTCAGGGTACCCATAGGGTACTTAACAGGATCAAAGCATACTCATCAGCTAAGTTAGCAGACTCCTGCAAGGTAGCAGTGTCACTCTCATTTGAGAATATCCTTAATTGGACAAGGATATTTCGTTTATATTCCTCCATTAAAATTAGCTCTTTCAATTTATTATAGTCCACATTTACATTTATAGAATAATCCCATCTCCGAAAACACACAGCTTTATCGTAAGCAAATTCCACGTAAGTTCTTTTTCCACGGTTTTCTTCAAATTTCTGAATCTTTGTCTATATGCTTCCGGAACCAGTGCATAGATTTTAGTATATGCAGCTTCACAATATGATAATCAAATTCTTGCTCAGCAGTTAAAGCTGCATACACTCGTTGTGCCTTGCTCTAATTACACTCTGTAATATTACTGGACATATGTCCTTCGGTCACTATGACATCAGAGCAAAAGTTTCAAAATGTTGAAGATATTTCTCTACAACTGTTTCACTAAATGGGGGATCCAATTTAATTTCCTGACTACCATAAACTTTTTTCTAGATCCAGAAAACTGATCGGCAGAAAGTAATTCCACCATCGTGAGTCAAATTCATTCTATTTATTTTCAGCTTCTAACCGACTTAGTTCCACGTTAGCTTCCAATTGTTTCTCTTTTAAGTCAGATTCTATTCTTGGCTTTTCTAACGCTATGTGTTCTAGGTGGAACTGGATATCTGTTTTACCTACCGGGAACCTTTCGAACACAGCTGCATCAAAAACACCCCAATCTTTATAGAGCTCCGCGATTTTCCTCTGAACTACAATCTTTGTTGCAGCCGTGGAAATACCCGTAAGTTCCAACCTGCTAGCAATCTCGGATACATCACCCTTTTTCTCATTCGCTAATAACTCTGGTGATGCGAGAAAGTCGTCAATATCCATTGTTGCCGAATACCATCCACAAACCAATCAAACAAAAGAATCGGGTATTTCGTTTTTTTCAAATCACACTAAGTAAACAAGCATTTCAGCACAAAACCTTAAATATCCCGAGAGCCCCCAATTGTTATGATACGACAGCAATGAATAAAACTGAGACAGGTTCTTTTTTTTTATTAACAAAGAAACGATTATTTAAACTCAGTTCAACAACAATAGAAAAGTAACGAAACGACTAACTTTACCGGAAGTTATCTGATATACTGGAAGTCCAACAGTTTGAAAGCGACAGAGGCGAGGACAGTCTTAAAACGATAAATGTAAAATTCCAAGTGACTTAGACAAGCCAGTTGGGAGAGACTTCCCTGGAGTAACGTATTCCTCGACGACGTGACATTACTGCTTGATCACAGCAGAAATATGCCTTGCCCGCTGGATTGACGACGAAGGATGTTAAAACGGCTTAAAGGAACTGAAATTTTTCTTTGGCGAATGATACTGCCCCAATCCTCTCTGCTCTTAGAGCAAGGATTATTTCGAATGCATATTACTATCTCTTTGAATGAGGAACCAGTTCATAGATTTCAGAATATGCGGCTTCGCAATATCATAATCAAGTTACTGCTCAGCAGTTAAAACTGTATACACTCATTGTGCCTTGCTTTAATTATACACTGTAATATTACTGGACATTTCTCCTTCGGTCACTATGAAATCAGAGAAAAAGTTTCAAAATGTTGAAAATAGTTCTCTACATCTGTTTCACTAAACGGCATATCCAATTGGTTTTTCCTGACGAGCAATAAACTTTATTCTAGAACCGGAGAACTGATCGGCAGAAATTAATTCCGCCATCCCGAGATCAAATTCCTTCTTTTTATATTTTCAGCTTACAACCGACTTAGCTCCAAGGTAGCTTCAATTTGTTTCCGTTGTAAGTCAGATTCTATTTTAGGCTTTTCTAACGACACCTGTTCTAGGTGGAACCGGTTCTCTGTTTTACTTACAGGTAAACTATCTAAGACAGCTACATAAAAAATATCGCAATCTTTGTAGTGCTCCTCAATTTTCCTCTGAACTACAGGCTTTGTTGTAGCCGTCGAAATACCAATAATTTCCATCCTGCTGGCAATCTCAGATACATCACTGTTTTTCTCCTTGGCTACTAAATCTGGTGATGCGAGAAAGTCGTCAATAGTTATTGTTGCCGAATACCACCCAGAATCCTCTCTAACAAAAGACTAAGGTATTTCCTTTTTTGTAAATCACACTACTAAGTAAACAAGCATTTCACACAAACCGAAAATATTCAGAGAGCCCCCAATTGTTACTATACGGTAACAATGAATATAGAACCGAGACAGGTTCTTTTTTTTATTAACAAAGAAACAATTATTTAGCTCAGTTCAACAGCAATAGAAAAGTAAAGAAACCACTAACTTTACCGGAAATTAACTGCTATCCTCGAAGTCCAACAGTTCTGAAAGCGATAAATGCGAACACAGTCTTAAAACGATAAATGTAAAAGCCCAAGTGAATTACACAAACCAGTTAGGAGAGTCGCAGCATAACCGGGTAACTGACGAATAAAACAACGAAATGAACTACGTCACAGCGAGGCCTTCCCCTTTTAAATCTGTTGGAACAGACCATCATATGACTCTAGCGGAAAAATGACCTCATATGACCTCCGACTGGCGGGGAATTACATCAACCCACCATCACAGGGCCAGTACATCATGCTCACCAGGTACCCAATCACATCATTGTCATAAGACTGTCACAGGACATCCACGGGGTATGTAACAGGATGAACGCATACTAATCAGCGAATTCATGAGTCTCCTGCAAGGTAGCAGTGTCTATCTCATTTGACAATGTCGTTCCTTCTACAAGGATGTTCCGCTTAAATTCCTCCATTAAAAACTCTTTCAATTTATTATAGTGCCCTTTTACATTTTTTAGAAGAACCTCATCTCTCAAAACACACAGCTTTATTGTAAGCAAATTCCACGTGTTTTTTTTTTCCCACGTATTTCTTCAAATTTCTGTATCTTTGACTATATGCCTCCGGAACCAGTTCATAGATTTGAGTATATCCAGCTTCACAATATCATAATCAGGTGCTTGCTCAGCAGTTAAAGCTTTATAAACGCGTCGTGGCTCGCCTTTAATTACGCTCTGTAACATTACTCTCTATTTCTCCTTCGGTCACTATGAAATCAGACCAAATGTTTCAAAATGTTGAAAATATTGCTCTGCATTTGTTTTACTAAATGCAGGATCCAATTTAATTTCCTAACTAACAACAATCTTTTTTCTAGAACCAGATGACTGATCACCAGACCTTAATTCCGCTATCGCGAGTTCAAATTCCCTCTTTTTACTTTCATTTTCTAACCATCCTAGTTCCATGTTAACTTCCAATTCTTGCTGTCTTAAGTCAGATTATGCTGTACGTTTTTCTAACGCTACATGTTCCAGGTGGAACGACATCGTTGTTTTACTTACACAGAACCTATCTAACACAGCTGCATCAAAAAACCCCTAATATTTATAGTGCACCGCGATTTCCTCTGAACTACAGGCTTCGCTGTAGCCGTCGAAGTACCCGTAAGTTCCAACCTGCTGGCAATCTCAGATACATCACTCATTTTCACCTTGGCTACCAAGTTTGGTGATGCGAGAAAGTCGTCAATATTCATCGTTGCCGATTACCAACCAGAAACCTAACAGCAGAAGAATCGGGTATTTCCATTTTTGCAAATCAGAGCACTAAATAAACCAGCATTTTAGCAATAATTGGATCATATCCCGCGAGCCCCCAATTGTTATGATACAGCAACATTGAATATAGATCTGAGACAGATTCTATTTTTATTAACAAAGAAACATTTATTTAAACTCAGTTCAACAACAATCGAAAAGTAAGCAAACGACTAACTTAACCGGAAGTTAACTGCTATACTGCAAGTCCAACAGTTCTGAAAGCGCTAAATGCGCACCATGTCTTAAAGCAATTAATGTAAAACTCCATGTGATTTAGACAAGCCAGTTAGCAGAGCCTTCCCTGGAGTAACGCATTCCTCGACGATGTGACGTTGCTGCTGATCCCAGCAGAAATATGTCTTAACCGATGGATTTAGAGGAAGAAATTTAAAACCGGCTTAAAGGAATTGAATTTTCTCCTTGGCGAATGATATTGCCCCAATCCCTTCTGCTCTTCTAGCAGAGATTATCTCGGATGCATGTTACTATCTCTTTGAAAGAGGAAGCAATAAGGTCAACAGTGTATTACCGCCGACGACCCCAACTTTTACTCGATCCTTCGGTTTTTTGTAATTCAGTCAATTCTTAACTCTCCGACTGGACTAAAACTGGCAGCGTTGTGGCGCAACTGCCGGCAATAATATTTGAAACTTGAGTTGGAAAGAAAAACTACACTTTAATACAAAACTTTATCATGAGACGAATACGCAGAATAACCGAGTAACAGATCAGCGTCAGAGCAAGGCCTTCCCATTTTATATCTGTTGGAACAGGCCCACACATGACCTCTAGGCAGGATAATTACATCATGTGAACTCACACTGGCGGGGAATTACATCCACCAAAAATCACAGGACCATTACATCATGCTCACCAGGTACTCAATTACATCATGGTCATAAGACAGTCACAGGACACCCACGGGGTATGTAACAGCATGAAAGCAGACTCATCAGCGAATCCATCAGTCTCCTGTAAGGTAGCAGTGTCCCTCTCATTTGACAACGTCCTTTCTTCGACAAGGATGTTCCGTTTAAATTCCTCCCTTAAAATCAACTCTTTCAATTTGTTATAGTCCCCCTTTATATTTTTAGAAGAGCCCCATCTCTCAAACACACAGTTTTATCGTAAGCAAAATCCACGTAAGCTTTTTTTTTTCCCACTGATTTCTGCGTATTTCTGCATATTTGTCTATACGCTGCCGGAACCCGTTCATAGCTTTCAGTATAAGCAGCTTCACAATATCATAATCAAGTTCTTACTCAGCAGTTAAAGATGTATACACTGGTTGTGCCTTGCCTTTAATTACACTCTGTAAATTTACTTGCCATTTCTCCTTTATCAGAGCAAATGTTCAACTTTTTTTTCGAAAATCAAAAGACTGATCACCAGACATTAATTCAGCCATCGCAAGTCTAAATTCCGGCATTTTTTTTTTACTTTCAGCTTCTCACCGACTTAGTTCCAAGTTAGCTTCCAATTGTTTCTGTTTAAAGTCAGATTCTCTTCTAAGCTTTTCCAACGCTAGCTGTTCTAAGTGGAACTGCATCACTTCTTAGTTGCAGGGAACCTGTCTAACACAACTGCATCAAAAATGCCGTAATTTACATAGTGCTCCGCGATCTTCCTCTCTGTTACAGTCTTTGTTGTGGCCATCGAAATACTCTTAAGTTCCAGCCTGGTATCAATCTCAGGTACAGCAGTCTTTTTCGCCTTCGATAATAACTCTGGCGACGCGATAACGTCGTCGATATTCATTGTTGCCGAATACCACCAACAAACCAATAAGACAAAAGACCGGACTGAAAATGGCAGCGTTCTGGCGAAACTGCCGGCAATAACCATTGAAACTTAATATAGAAGTACAAACACCACATTTGAATTACACTGCATCATGAGACGAAGACGCAGCATAGTCGAGCAACTGACAAATGAAACCACGATCTGACCAGCGTCACAGCAAGTCTTTCCGTTCTATAACTGTTGAAGCAGGCCATCACATGACCATTAGCTGGAAAATTACATAATGTGACCTCACACTGACGGGGAATTACATCAACCGACCATCACCATTACCACATGCTCAGCAGATACTGAAATACGTCATGGTCATAAGACAGTCACTACACTCCAACGGTGTATGTAACAGGATGAAATCATACTCACCAGCTAATTTAGCAGACTCCATTTTTCTCCATTTTTGCTTAGGCTCTGTATCACGCTGATTAATTGCAAATGCCTGTGATGAGCTGGAAAGCGATAGAAACTGTGTAGACTAAAAAGGTACATTGCTGCTGTCAAGTCCCAATGAATGATCTCACCACGAAACCTAGAGCGTTTTTTTCATTTCCAGAGATGCTGTCTGACCTGCTCAGCTCGCCTAACATTTTGTATGTGATTCCATATAAAGTTCGAAATTCAATGCACAATGTTTATCAAAGTACTGTAATTTCCTGCTTTCTACTTTCACTGTTCTGTTTTATGTATTTCATTTTGCAGTTCTGCCAGAGCAGCTTGTTCTGCTGGCAACCTGTTTGGATTAGTGCTGAAGATAAGGAATGCGTGCGATCAAATTGGGATGGTTGAATTTGGGGCAGCTTTTTTTCATGAGGGACAATAAGGTTTGTCGTGGTTTTGATTTTGGTTCGCCGGGAGATGAGCAAAGAAGACGAATGTAGAACCGATCGTAGGATACAAACCGGTTTGTTCGAGATAGATTTCTTTGTGCTTTTATGTTTTGTTCCTCTGTACTAAACCTTTAGTTAAGTTAAGATCCATAAATATAATCTCTTTAATTGTAACAAAGGTGGATGAGCTGAGAGCATGGATTGATACCTGGAAATATGATGCTGTAGCTAAATTTGTGATTGGCAACTAAATATTCTTAATTTTGTTGCTTCGGGTATGATAGAATCGGTGGGGCCAGAGGGGGAGGTGTTGCATTGCCTGTCAGAGAAAACATTACAGCAGAGCTTTCGCAGGATAGATAAGAGTCTATGTAGTCTAAATAGTCTACGGATACTATTTGGGTGGCATTAAGGAATGGGAAAGTTGTAGTAACACTTATAGGAGTGTATTATAGACCATCTAAAGTGCAGCGAAAATTGGAAGAGCGAATTTGCAAGCAGATAGCAGATATTTTTATTTTCCACACAGAGACCAGGAAGCCCATTATGAAAAAGGGCAGGATGGTTTGGAGTTTGTAAAATGCGTGCAGGATAGTTTCTTTGCAGCAATTCATAGAAGTATCAACTAGAGAAGGTACAGTGTTGGATCCCCTGTTATGACAGGTGACAGAGGTATGTGTTGGGGAGCATTTCGGGTCGAGTGATCACAATGCCATTAGTTTCAATATAATTATGGACAAGGATAGGGCTGGACACAGGATTGAGATTTTTGATTGGAGAAAGGCTAACTTCGATGAGTTGCGAAAGGATTTAGAAGTAGTGGATTAGAACAAGTTATTTTATGGGAAGGATGTAATAGCGAAATTGAGATCATTAAAAGGTGAAATTTTGAGGGTACAGAATCTTTATGTTCCTGTTAGGTGGAAAGGAAAGGCTAAACATTTGAGAGCGCCATGGTTTTCAAGGGATATTCGAACCTTGGTTCGGAAATAGAGAGATATCTACAATAAATATAGGAAGCATGGAGTAAATGAAATGCTCGATGAATATAAAGAATGTCAAAAGAATATTAAGAAATAGAAAATCTAAAAGAAGATATGTCCGCTTTGGCGAGTAAGTTGAACAGTTATATTCATCGCAAAAGGATAGTAAGGGTTAAAATTGGACCCTTAGAGAACCTGATTTTTTAAGAGTTTACTAGGAAAGTTGACGACGGTAAAGCAGTGGATGCTGTCTGTATGGGCTTCGGTAAGGCTTTGACAAGTTTCCACAGGGAAGATTAGCTTGCAAGGCTCAATTGTGAATAATAAAACCGTGGAACCATAGAACATTACAACGCAGAAACAGGCCGAACCATATTTTTTTTGCCTCGTCCCACTGACCTGCACGTGGGCCATATCCCTCCAAACCCCTCTCATCCATATACATGTCCAACTATTTTTTAAATGTCAAAAGTGAGCCTGCATTCACCACTTCATCTGGCAGCTCATTCCACACGCTCACCACTCTCTGTGTGAAGAAACCGCCCCCCCCCCCATGTTCCCTTTAAACGTTTCTCCCTTCACCGGTAACACATGACCTCTGTTTTTTTTCTCTCCCCTGGCCTCAGTGGAAAAAGCCTGTTTGCATTCACTCTATCTATACCCATCATAATTTTATACAGCTCTATCAAATCACCCCTCATTCTCCTACGCTCCTGGGAATAAAGTTCTAACCTATCCAAACTTTCTCTGTAACTCAGTTTCTCAAGTCCCGGTAACATCCTTGTAAACCTTCTCTGCGCTCTTTCAATCTTATTAATACCATTCCTGGATTTAGGTGACCAAAACTGCATGCAATACTCCAAATTCAGTCTCACCAATGTTTTATAAAACCAAATCATTACATTGCAACTCTAATACTCAATACATTGATTTATAAATTCCAATGTACCAAAAGCTCACTTTACAACCCTATCTACTTGTGACGACACTTCTAGCGAATTATGTAGCTGTACTCCCAGATCCCTCTGTTCTGCTGCACTCCTCAGTGTCCTACCATTTACCTTGCATGTTCTACCGTGGCTTGACCTTCTGAAGTGCAATAACTCACACTAGTCCGCATTAAACTCCATCTGCCATTTTTCTGCCCATTCCTCTGTTACGTACCCGTAACAAGTGACAGTGGTGTACTCGTCACGTTACTGGGGTTGAAGCTATACTGGACTTGAGGTAATGGTCTTCTGATGGTGGAATGACGTCATTTCCCCCGCCAGTAGTGGTCATGTGACAGTTTTTAAAAGGAGGACCCCTCCCTGTGAGGAGGGGCAGTTCGTGGCTGGATTTGCCATGTTTACTTCATGCCACTGCGTGATTTAATGTTATGACGCAGTTTAGTTGAAAGATGAAGTTTTATCTAATGCCTAAAGTTTAAAAGGTCATTGCCAGCTGTTTCTGTATATTACTGCTAGTTGAGAATCAGTGGAGAGTGAAGATCGGAGTTCAGGAGTTAAAAGATCGAGGAGAATCGATTTCGACGGTGAAACGGGTTCGACCTTGTTTGATCCTCATTCGGAAGGATTCTTTGACTGTTCTCGTGGTAATCCCTGTGAATAATACCAGAAAGGATAGGGGACAGTTTTGTAAAGGAAAGGTTAGTGCCATTAAGCCGTCACATATCATCTTCGTAAAAATCTTCGTGGGAAAAGTAGTTCGACTGGGAATTGCAACTACACGACGTGAAAGAGAATTTAAATTGTCTTAAAAAGGCTCTCCCTTAAATGAACTGTAAGAATTTTTGAACTTTTGCAATATTACTTTGAAGAACTATTTTTGCAACATCGCTTTAAGAACTGTTTTTGCAACATCGCTTTAAGAACTGTTTAATCTTCATTGCTTTAAGAACTATTTAAGCTGCCGTACAGCAGCTGAATTCCGGTTACGTGTGTGGTTTGTTTACTTCTGGGGGGTTTGTTTTCAGTGTTTAATAAACGTGTTATTTGTTATAAAAACCCCTCCCTAACTCACATATTTATTGTTGCTTGAATCCGTAACACCTCCTACTGGTCCAAAACCCTCTGCAACATTTGAAAACCTTCCTCACTGTCCAACACACCTCCAATCTTTGTATTATCAGCAAATTTATCATCAGCAAATTTGCTCCAAATTTGCTGATCCAATTTGCCACATTATCATCCAGATCATTGATATAGATTACAAATATTAATGGATCCACCACTGATCCCTGTGGCACACCACAAGTCTAATCCAATTTACTACCTCTTCATGTATACCTAGCGACTGAATCTTCCTAACTAACCTCCTTTGCGGGACCTTGTCAAAGGTCTCTCTGAAATCCATGTATACAACATCCACTGCCTTCCATTCATCAGTTTGCCTGGTAACTTCCTCGAAAAACTCTAATAAAATGGTTAAACATGACCTACCACGCACAATGTCATGCTGACTTTTTTTTCTAATAAATCCCTGTCTATCCAAATACTTGTAGATCCTATCTCTTCGTATTCCTTCCAATAATTTACCTACTACCGATGTCAAACTTACCGACCTATAGTTTCCCGGCTTACTTTTTGACCCTTTTTTTAAACAATGGAACTACATGAACTCCAATCATCCGGCTCTTGACCCGTGGATATCGACATTTTAAATATTTCCGGCAGGGCCCCTGCAATTTCAACACTAGTCTCCTTCAAGGTCCGAGGGAATATCCTGTCAGGTCCTGGGGATATACCTGCTCTGATTTGCCTCAAGATATCAAGCACCTCCTCTTCTTTAATCTGTATAAGTTCCATGACCTCCCTACTTAAGATCTTAAGGCACAAACTAACGGAGATGGGAATAGACTCTTTCATGGTGGATTGGATAGTGGACTACTTGACAGATAGACCTCAGTATGTGCGGTTGGGAGACTGTAGGTCTGACACGGTGGTCAGCAGCACAGGGGCGCCGCAGGGAACCGTACTCTCTCCGGTCCTGTTCACCCTGTACACATCAGACTTCCAATATGACTCAGAGTCCTGCCATGTGCAGAAGTTCGCTGATGACACGGCCATAGTGGGATATGTCAGGAATGGACAGGAGGAGGAGTATAGGAAACTGATGCAGGACTTTGTGATATGGTGCAACTCAAACTACCTGCGTCTCAATATCACCAAGACCAAGGAGATGGTGGTGGACTTTAGGAGGTCTAGGCCTCATATGGAGCCAGTGATCATTAATGGAGAACGTGTGGAGCAGGTTAAGACCTACAAGTATCTGGGAGTACAGTTAGACGAGAAGCTTGACTGGACTGCCAACACAGATGCCTTGTGCAGGAAGGCACAGAGTCGAATGTACTTCCTAAGAAGGTTGGCGTCATTCAATGTCTGCAGTGAGATGCTGAAGATGTTCTATAGGTCAGTTGTGGAGAGCGCCCTCTTCTTTGTGGTGGCGTGTTGGGGAGGAAGCATTAAGAAGAGGGACGCCTCACGTCTTAATAAGCTGGTAAGGAAGGCGGGCTCTGTCGTGGGCAAAGGACTGGAGAGTTTAACATCGGTAGCTGAGCGAAGGGCGAGTAGGCTACGGTCAATTATGGATAACTCTGAACATCCTCTACAAAGCACCATCCAGAGACAGAGAAGCAGTTTCAGTGACAGGTTACTATCAATGCAATGCTCCTCAGACAGGATGAAGAGGTCAATACTCCCCAATGCCATTAGGCTTTACAATTCTACCTCCAGGACTTAAGAACTTTTTAAAAGCTATTAATGCTTTTTGAGACGGTGATTTAGATGCATATCATATTTTTTTTTACTGAGTTAAGTATTGTATGTAATTAGTTTTGCTACAGCAAGTGTATGGGACATTGGAAAAAAAGTTGAATTTCCCCATGGGGATGAATAAAGTATCTATCTATCTATCTATCTATCTACTTGTTTGCATTGCTTCCATAGACTCCATTTCAGTTTCCTTAGTAAACACAGATGCAAAAAGCCCATTTAATATCTCTCCCATTTCTTTTTGTTCAATATATTGCCGACCACTCTGATCTTCGAGAGGACCAATTTTATCCCTTACTATCCCTTTGCTCTTAACATACCTGTAGATGTTCTTAGGATTATCCTTCACCCTGACTGCAAAAGCAACCTCATATCTTCTTTTAGCCCTCCTGATTTCTTTCGCAAGTATTTTCTTACTATTTTATACTCTTCAAGCATCTTATTTCCCCCCTGTTGCCTATACATGTTATACATCTCTCTCTCCTTCTTGATCAGAGTTTCAATACCGCTGGACAACCAAGGTTCCTTATATTATTCATTTTGCCTTTAACCCACACAGGAACATACAAACTCTGCACTCTCAAAATGTTTCCTTTGAAGACCTCCCACTTACCAATCTCATCCTTGCCTGAGAACAACCTGTCCCAGTCTACTCTTATTTGATCCTTTATCATTTCTTCAAATTTGGCATTTTTTACCGTTCTGAACTTCAACCTGAGGTCCAGATCTTTATCAATGATCAAGTTTAAACTAATGACGTTTTGATCACTGGAATCAAAGTGTTTCCCTACACATACTTCCGTCACCTGCCCTAACTCATTTCCTAATAGGAGACCTAATATTGCATCCTCCCTAGTTGGTACATCTATATATTGATTTAGAAAGCTTTACTGAACACATTTCACTAACTCTAACCCATCTAGACCATTAACAGTATGGGAGTCCCAATCAATGTGTGGATAATTAAAATTGTAACTTTCTGTCTCTTGCAGTTGTCTGTTATCTCTCTGCAGATTTGCTCCTCCAGTTCTCGCTGACCATTGGGTTGTCAATAATACAACCCAATTAATATTGCCATACCTTTCCTGATGCTGAGCACCACCCATATGGCCTCAGTAGACAAACCCTCTAATCTGTCCTGCCGAAGCACTGCTGTAAAATTTTCCCTGACTCGCAAAGCCAAACCACTCCGCACCCTTCATTCCTCTGCCTCTTTCACGCCTGAAACATCCGAACCCTGGAACATTGAGCTGCCAGTCCTGACCCTCCTTTAGCCAAATTACAGTAATGGCTATGCTGTCATAATTCCACGTGTCAATCCAGGCCCTCAGCTCGTCCGCCTTTCCCACAATTCTCCTCGCATTGAATGTACACACCTCAGAAGATTGTTACCACCGCACACAACCTTACTATTTATGACATTGCATGAACGACTAACATCTTTTATTTTTACCCCCGTTCCACTATCTACTCTGGCACTCCGGTTCCCATCCCCCTGAAAATCTAGTTTAAACCTTCTCCAATAACACGAGCAAACATCCCTGCAAGTATATTTGTCCCCTTGTAGTTTCAGGTGTAACCCGTCCCTCTTGCCCAGGTCCCAACTGCCTCAGAAGAGGTCCCTATGATCTAGAAATCTGAAACCCTGCTCCCTACACCAGTTTCTCAGCCACGTGTTCACCTGCCAGAGCATCCTGCTCATACCCTCACTGGCACGTGGCACAGGCGGCAATACGGAGATTACTACCCTCGAGGTCCTGTTTTTCAACTTCCTACCAAACTCTCTGTACTCAATCTTCAGCACCTCCTGACTCCTTCTACCTATGTCATTGGTACCGATGTGTACCACGACATCTGGATGATCACCGTCACAATTCAGAATGATGTGCACGCGATCAGAGACATCCCTGACCCTTGCACCGGTGAGGCAACAAACCATCCGGGAGTCTCCGTCACGGCCACAGAATCTCCTGTTTGCCAGTGCCAGCGATCCGGCTGCCGCAGCTTCTCCCAGGTAAGCCATCCCCCCCCCCCCCCCACCCTCAACAGTATCAAAATCGGTATACCTGTTCTGGAGGGAAATGGCCACAGTAGATCACTGCGCTACCTGCCCTTTTCCCTTCCTTCGCCTGCAAGTCCAGCCTCTTTTCCCCGATCAATTAAGGAAAAGAAAATTGACCTTCCCTCCGCGATGCTTCGATTGAAAAATAAGAAGAAAAAATGTTAGGTATTAATATTGATGTAGTAAAGTGGATTCAACAGTGGCTGTATGGGAGATGCCAGAGAGCAGTGGTGGATAACTTTTTTGTCAGGTTGACCGGTGACTAGTGATGTGCCTCTGGGATCTGTACTGGGTCCAGAATTGTTTGTCATATACAGTAATGATCTGGATGATGCAGTGGTAAATTAAATTAGTAGGTATGCAGATGATACTAAGAGGGGGTGGGGTTATGTATAATGAATTCGTTTTTCAAAGCTCGCAGTGAGCTTTAGGCCAGTTAGAAAAGTGGGCTGAAAGAGGGCAGATGAAGTCTATTACTGATAAGTGTGAGGTGCTACATTTTGGTAGGACTAATCAAAATACGACATACATAGTAAATGCATTGATGAATGTAGTAGAACTAAGTGGTCTAGGAATAATGGCGCATCGTTCCCTGAAGGTGGAATCTCATGTGGATAGGGTGGTGAAGAAAGCTTCTGGTATGCTGGCCTTTATAAATCAGAGCATTTAGTATACGGGTTGGGATATAATGTTAAAATTGTAGAAAGAATTGGTGAGGCGAAATTTGTATTGTGCACAGTTCTGTTAACCGAATTATAGGAAATATGCCAACAAAATAGAGAGAGTACAGAGGAGATTTCAGCACATAAATTACAGAGAAAGGTTGAACAAGTTAGTTCTTTATTCTTTGGAGCGTATAAGGTTGAGGACTTGATCGAGGTATATATTGTTATGAGGGCGTAGATAGAGTTGACCTGGAGAGGAGTTTTTCATTGAGTAGGGGAGATTCAAAAAAGAGGGCTTGAGATGAGATTTAAGGAACAAAAATTTAGGGATAACAAGAGGGAGAATTTCTTTACTCAGAGAGTGGTTGCAGTGTGGAACGAGCTTCCAGTAGAAGTGCTAGAGGCAGGTTCGACATTGTCATTTAAAGTAAAATTGGATAGGTATATGGACAGTAAAGAAATGACGCTTTTGGGCTGAGTGCAGGTAGGTGCGACTAAGTGAGAGTAAGCGTTCGGCACGGACCAGAAGGTCTGTTTCCGTGCTGTAATTATTATATGATTAAATCGTTGTAATTGTATGTTCTCTGTTATTTCATGGCCCTTGTTTGCAACAGATTTGCAAAATGCACAGCAGACAAACCTCCGGGATTTGGATTGGAATCGAGCTCTCTCAATCTCACCCTCATTTTCTTGCTAGGATACTCAATAAATTCCTAATAGAATAATAACCATGACAGAATCGATGAAAGACCGTACCCTCAGTCGTGCCACCGGTAAGAGTAAGAAGACCACGATCATCTGAGCTCCCTCCGTAACAAGAAGTTTTCGGTATTGAAATGGTATTCACTGGGGGTTTTCTTGACATCGTCCTTCTTAATCGCATGCTATTGCCTTCTACCCGTAACTTTTGAAACACTTTTGTAATCAACAACAAATTTCAAGGTCCGCTTTAAACGTAAGGACATTCGGACTGATTTCAATCTATTTCTTGACGTGCTTATAAGACCATAAGACATAAATTATAGGAGGAGAGGTAGACCATTCGGCCCATTGTGTGTGCTGCGCCATTTATCCACGCTCTGATCCAATTCTTCATGTCAATCCGACTCACTGTCTTCATCCCATAACCTTGGATGCACCGGCTAATCAAAAAAGGCTCTATTTCTGCCTTAAATACAATCAATGTCTTGGGCTCCACAGCCACTCGTTATAAAAAATTCCATCGATTTACCACCGCCTGTCTAATACTATTTCCCCGCATATGTGTTCTAAATGGACGTCCTATAATCCTGCCCTCAGCCATATAATCCCTACCTCATATCTAATCTGTTCAGGCCTTTTAACATTTGGAATGTTTCTATGAGATTCTGCCCTGAATTTTCTCAACGCCAGGGAATACAGCCCCAGAGCTGTCAGCCGTTCCTCATACGGCAAACCCTTTCATTCCTTGAAACATTCCTGTGAATCTTCTCTGAAACATCACCAATGTCAGTATATCCTGCTTAAAATAAGGAGCCCAAAACTGCACACAATGCTACAAGTATGTTCTCATGTGTGCCTTGTCGCGTCACAACATCACGTCACATAAATAATAGCCTGCCCGGTTATCGCTTCCACCAAAGTGCATCACCACATACTTTCCAAAATTCTATTTCACTTGAAACTTCCTTGCCCATTCTCCAAAACCGCCAGTCTCTCTACAGACCCTCTGTTTCCTTGCCACTTCCTTGCTCATTCTCCAAAACTGTCTCTCTGCAGGATTTGTTTCCTTAACACGCTCCTCCACCTATCTTTCTATCATCGGCTAATTTAGCCACAAGTGCGTTAATACTGCGGCCCAAATACATCTTAAACAGGCGGCTGTCCCAGCTCTGACCCCTGTGGACCTCCATTGTTTACCGGCAGCCAGCCAGACCTGGATTATTTTGAAATTATCTAACTCGATATCTTTTTCGATCTAACTGTGAAAATATTATTTTAAGAACTATCCATGCAATAACTGTTTTATTCTGTTTATATCATCATCATTGTTTATTTTATTATTTTTTTTTTACTTTCTACGTGTATCTTCAATCCCTCACTGGTTGTATATCCGTTTCTAGCTGTGTGTCAATACGTTTCTCAATGTTGGGTCAATTCACAGACACGGCACGCATCCGTGGACAGCACGCTGCTCGGATTATTGCATACATTTCCAATCTTATTTTATATCACTTCTCCGATAGTCTGGAAATGAAGGGTTAACTGCACCTGTCATTCCGTAGAACCAAATTAAAGGTATGTCCGTGGGGATTGTCGACGTCACCGCGGAGGTGTGGCTGCTTGTTACCTGTTCTATTAATATGTCTCCCTCACAACGACAGTTTCAGTGTAAGTAGCCAGTCTACGGTCTCAGAGACCAGCGGGCTCCAGATAGAGAGAGGATAGAGGCTGGATTGGGAACAGGAACCTGGACTATTCCAGCAATGAATCAGAACCTACGGAATTTATCACGGAATGCTGCGGGAGTGGAGAAGAATATTTTCTGGGCGTATCAATATCTTTCTTTATTTTCTGAAACACTGACGTTGAATGATCGTATCATTCATGTGCTTGTGACCTTCCAACTGTTTTACTACCCTGTCCTCGCCATCGTAGCTGTTCCTGGTAAGTGTTTGGCCCCGTCCTCGTGTTTACCGTTGAAAAGAAAATTAATCAGATTCACTTTAATGCCCGTCGTCTGATTGCATGGCAGGTCTCTGAAACCGGTACCGCTTCAGCAACAGCGGCTGATTGCATTACAGAAGTCCTCTCTCCAACTCTGGGGTTGTCGACGTCCCGGTTACCTCTCAGTCAGGCAAACGTTATCTCTGCCTCATCACCTCTCAGGCACTGCCACCAAGGGACCTCACATGCTCCTTCACTCCCAGATAAGCAAGCCCGAGTACTCGCCTCTCCTCGTAGTGAGTGCTTTCCAATCCAGGCAGCAGTCTGGCAAATTACATCTGCACCCTCTGTGAAGCATAAACATGCTTGCGGTGATTTATGTTCCACAGTCCATTTGGGACATGGGAGGATAATGTAGCTATCTCGAAGCTTGCTGGAGGGGACTGCATCGCCAGAATGAATGAATGAATGAAAGCATAAATGCATGAATGAATGAATACGTAAATAAATACCTCAAAGCCCCAGCTGTAAAAGAGAATGAGGTTCCGTGGTCATCATTACAGCAACGATCTACAGCCTACACAAATAGTGCAGTGGAATCTGGGAGCCTACAGACGGATATCGATTGTTTAAGA
The DNA here is from genome assembly GCF_048418815.1 of Hemitrygon akajei. Classification (NCBI taxonomy): domain Eukaryota; kingdom Metazoa; phylum Chordata; class Chondrichthyes; order Myliobatiformes; family Dasyatidae; genus Hemitrygon; species Hemitrygon akajei. Next base: position 2,533,084 of record NW_027331926.1, on the reverse strand, counting down.
CAAAGTATTAGCGTCTATGCGGACGGAGGACAATGTTGCTAAAGGCGTGGTCATCTACTTGGGAAGGACAAATGGAAGAACAGAATATTATTAAGAGGTAAACAATTGCGGTATGCAGCCTTGTGGAGGGATTTTAGAGTGCTTGTTCTTCAATCACAAAAGGTTGGTTTGCAGAAGCAGCAGTCTAACAAGAAGGCAAATGGGATATTGGCCATCATTGCTGAATTTAAGTGTAAGTAGATTATGCTGCAACTGCACAAGACACTGGTGAGGCGGTAGCTGACGTACAGTGTGCAGGTCTGGTTTCCTGACTTGAGGAGGGATTTACTGGCGTTGTAGACAGTTCACCATTTTGATTCCAGAGATGAGGTGGCGAGACTATGAGAAGAGTCTGAGTCGCGTGGGACGGTACACACTGGAATTTAGGAGGATCAGAGACGATCATTTGGCAACATATAAAATTACGAAAGGGATGGATAAGACAGGAGCAGGAAGTTATTTTCAGCGGAAGGTGAGACTAGAACTAGAGGACACACGCTGAAGCTTTTGGGGAGCGAATTTAGGAAGTAGGTGAGGAGGAACTGCTTTTTCCAGAGGGTAGTGCAGCTGTAGAGTACACTGCCCAGTGAATCAGTGGATAGATTTTTGCGTAGTAGGGATGTTAAAGGATCTGTTGGAAAAGGCAGGTAGGTAAAAGGAAAAGGCAAGAGGCAAGTCCATAGTCAGTTCATCCATGATCATCTTCAATGGCGGATCATGCCTGTCCGAACAGATGGACTATTCCAGCTCCTTCTTCTTCGGTTCTTCTGCTCTAATGTTCTCTCGTGGTGACATTTCAGGGAAATTGATTTCTGTAAACAGTGACGCTTGGCATATTCATCAGTTCATTATCGCATCCCGTTTTCAAACCCTTCTTCTGAACGCCAAAGATCAGAATGCATTTCAGCCATCGATTGATATCACTGCTTAGTCCATAGCTAACTTCGGCCATTCGGGCACCGAGCCCTATCTGCCATTCTGTCATAACTCATTTATTATCACCCTGAACCACATTCTGCCGCCCGCTCTCCATATCGATTTAAGCCCTGACGAATCAAGAGAGTACACACTCTGCAGCAATAGTTGCAATGAACTGAGCGCTCAGCACTCTGTGGCGTGTAATTCCACAAATTCAGCAGCCGCGGTCTGCAGAAAGTTCTACCCACCTGTATTCTAAAGTGATGTCTTTCTATCGTGAAGCCTCGTCTTCTATATGCAGACTCCCACACAACAGAAGCTGCCCTCTCCACGTCCACAAAATCTCGGCGTTTCAATATTAGACAATTTTCATTGAAATTTCCTTTATTCTCCTGAACTTCAACAGGTAGATTATAATTACTAACGACGTAATAATGCCTTCCGATAATCTCATTAGCAGATACATTAACTACATTTTCATCTCCGGACTCGGACGTCAGGTCGATTGAAATCATTGTTTTCAGAGAATGTTTCCATCCGAGTATATGTTAATGGCCTTTATCTCACTCCGCACAGTGAACGTGGTGACAATTGTCACCCTGTCGCGGGGAAAGTGCGGTCTGTCCAAAGGCGTCACAAGGTACCTGGTTGCCATGGTTGCAGCGGATCAGCTCGTCGTTTTCTTCGATCTGGTTTTGAACAAAATTCCGAGGACCTACAAGCCAATTGATGTTTTTCTCTGGTCGTTCCGTGTTCCCGTGTGTAACATCCACGCCGTCCTGCTCTACGCTGCCACAGACTGTTCTGTCTGGTTCACCGTCACTTTCACCTTTGATCGATTTGTCGCCATTTGTTTTCAGAAGCTGAAACGAAAATACTGCACCGCGAGAGCGGCGGCTCTGGTTCTGGGGACAGTGACTGTGCTGAGCTGCGTAAAGAACATTTTCTGGTACTTTCTGCTCCATGGCTATTATTCGATGTACAATTTGTACGTGCTCTGTTCGCGTTCATTTCGTTTTTCCTCATCTCAGGAGGCAGCATTTCTAATGATTCATTCCTTCCTCACCCCAGTGTTCCCCTTTGTCCTGATTCTCCTGCTCAACAGTTTAACCATCAGGCACGTCTTAGTGGCCAGCCGAGCCCGGAGGAGGCTCCGTGCTTCGAGCAATGGCGAGACGCCCGCCGACCCGGAGATGAAGAACCGCAGGCAATCGCTCCTGTTACTGCTGGTGATGTCGGGGAATTTCATCCTGCTGTGGGCGCTGCTGACGGTGTATTCCATATGGCAGAGCGTGGATTTTTACGTTTCCACTTCTCCCCCGGATAGTCTGCTGGAACTGGGTTACTTGCTTCAGCTCCTGAGCTGCTGCACCAACACGGCACTTTACGCCGTGGCACAGACCAGGTTCAGGCTACAGTTCAAGGAGACGGTGAAATCCCCCTTCCGTCTATTGACAAAGTTCGTCCTGTTTTGTCAAGGGAGCATTTATCCTCAGTGACGCCCCAAAATATCGCATTTCGTCAGTGACCTGTGCAGTTCCATTGGGGCTGTGGACGTCCCTGAATAGCTCCCGCACCTCCGCCCATCCATGCACCAGCAGCATCAAGTAGTATCCCAGTCTGCCTCCACTCTGCTCCTTCCGGATTATTTTCTTCACTGGTTCCCTGTAATGTCTCCCTCAGTTGAAATGGGTGATTCTACACTTAACTTCATGCGAAGCCTTGACACCACCATCGAGCATGAATGAGCATGAATGCCTGCTCAGCTACGATGCAATCTCCTGCTCAAAGCCTCAGAAACATTAAACAACTTCTTCGACATTTTATGTAGTGGAGTTCCTGTCTACCGAATTCAATTGAGTACATGGTTTAAGTGGGGACGGTCTTCGAGCCATTAAAGTAGCAAATGCAATCATCCGCCGAGCTGCAGAGGGCAGATCAATCATTGGTAAGCAAAAAAAATAAATAAATAAATCATGGTAATCCCTGCAGAGGAAAGGGGACGTGATGTCTATTTATTGATTGATTTCCGCAGCTTGGTCTTTCTTCTTCTCCGGTTGATTATCCGCCGTTCTAGTCCTTTCCCGCCGCTGTCTCTAAAGCGTTACCATCGGTGTGTCTCCGCGTATTCCTGATTCCACCCACGGACCAAACACCTTTGGTTAATGATAGATTAATCGATCATTGTAAATTGTCCGATTAGAATTGCGCCAGCCAAGGCACCAAAGTTGTGTGTTGACTGGAAGTAAGACTTTTGAGAAGGACTGGTCCCGGTAGGTTGAAACATGAGACTGAGTTGCAATGGATAGTAGGGCTTTAAATAGAGTACAGAGGGCAGTGGTGGAGGGCCGCCATTCTACATGGGACAATTGTTGGAAATGTTCTGGCGGTTGACTTGGATGAAAATGGGCGGGGCTCATAAATACCCTTGATAACGACACAAACGTGATGGAGTTGTCCATGATGAGGGAGTTTGGCAAAAGTACAGCTGGAAATGTGGCCGGAGAAATGACAACTGTGTCACACTAATACGACAGTTCGGTCTCGAACGATAGAGAAATACGAGAATAGGAAATATTTTTCGGAATATAGAGAAAATGGAGAGAACGTAAAATGATTTCAAATTCACTAAAATAAATCTTCTCCCATTAAAGCAGCAAATGCAATCATCCGCCGAGCTGCAGATGGCAGATCAATCACTCTTAAGCCAAAAATTGTAGTAATGGAGTGAGGCTGTAGATCAATGTGCAAAACTGTAGAGAATGTATCAAAAATATCTTTCCAAATTTTTTCCAAAAGAGGACAAGACCAAAACATGGAAGTCAGAGAGGCTAACTCAGAGGGGCATCTATCACAAAATCGGATTTATATGTGAGTTAAAACGAGTTAATTTATATTTAGACATATGAGCCCTATGTCCCACTTCAAAATTGAATCAACGTATGTCTAGCTCAAATTGAAGATAAATTAATTAATTGATTTTTCCCATTTCTCTAAAGGGAAATAAAGTTGAAGTTCTTTCTCCCATTCATTTTTAATTTTATCGGATCTATTTGGCTGTATATTCATAATCATATCATAAATGATTGCTATTAAACCCTTTTGATAATGGTTTAAGCCTATTTATTTTACATGCTATCAATTGGATATGAAATCAGAAAAGAAGGTAACATCGCATTTCAATCAAAAAATGTCACTGTTCTGTATGTTTCCAAAAAAGTGGGATCTGGGCAAATTAGATTTATTAGACAACTGTTCAAAAGACATGAAACAGTCACCCAAAAATTAATCACGAAAACATATTATACTCTTCGCCTTCCAAACAACAAATGTTTGATCTTTGAGAGAGGGTTGAAAGAAAATAAAAAAACTAGATATTAGAGGGCTTGAATAAATAAATGTATCCAAGGCAAAAAAAACCCAGAAACTGTAACAATATTCGAAATGTATGTTTAACTATTGGGTTAACCATTTGTTTATTCAATTTGATGTGACCTATGCAGCTCGGCTATTGATTGCATTTGCTACTTTAATGGCTATAAAATCTATTTTATTGAATTGGAAAGCTATAAATCCTCCAGCTACATTCGAATGGTTTTCTGAAACCATATCCATTTTAAATTTAGAAAACAATAGGTGGTATCTTTGATCCCTCAGTTAAGTTTGAAGAAAATATAGTAATAGTATCACAGCCTTTTTTTAGTTTAGGTTTTAGTTGTGTTTAGTTGAGTTTCCTTTGTTTTTGATTTTTCCATTTGTGTTTTTTTTTCATTGTCTTTATATATTTTGTATCTTGTTTATATCAAGGGTTTGCGAGGTCTAGAATGTTGGTTTTACCGATAGTTTTTTTTAACAAATTGTTAAATGCCAACGATGTTATCTCACTCTCTTTGTACTACTATGTCTGTTATGGATCTGTTTCTGAAAAATAAAATCAATAAAAAGGTTGAAAAAAGAAATGAAAAAAATGGTTTCTGCTCAGGTATTAGATGAATGTTCAGCTTGGCCGTGTTCCGTACACGCAACAGTGGGGGAAGTACCTCTTACTTGCACGCAACACTGTGAAATGAAGAGCAGCAATGGAACACACCTAGAGTCTGGTTTTGCTGTTAACAATCATATATTTTATCATCAACTACGTAATACAGTAACTTAAACCAGGTAAACCAATGGTTTCCAGTATTAGCAGTATAAGTGTGTAAAAGAATAAAATTCCCAAACTTATTCAAGCTCAGGTGGCATGAGTTACAGTCTGACGATGGTATTTGAGAATCTTCTGTTCATTTGAATTCCACAGAATTTGAAGAGACAGAGAAGTATTTGTAATCCAATCAAAAAGGTATCGTAGATCTTCCCGTTGTCCTCTAAATCCTCACACGAAACATAACTAACAGTAGCTAATGACCAGCGGGACCATACTCAAAGGAACCACCAACGTAATAAGCTACTCATTCAGTTCCACGACGTACGAAATAACGCCAACAGAGATTTGCCACAGGGGTGCCTTTCTTCATTTGACTACCACACCAAGACAAAGGGTAAGCATACATGTGGTAATCACGAACGTTTTCCACTCACCGGAAAACTCACTCCTGCGGATTTACTCTGTGACAATCAGACTTTCGTATCCGAATGGAAACAACCTCACCTTCACGGGCGACATGGAGAGAGACTCCAGATACTGATAATTTTTTCACTCGGTTGCCTATGTTTGAGCCTTCCCCTACTCCCCTCTCTGCAAATTTCTTCCAATTGCAGCAACTTGTGATAGTCATTTATCAATACTCTGGATCGATCTCAACTCAGCCCTTTGGGCTACTGAAAGTCTAAACCAACGACCGACTCACTGGTCTCTTCCACTGACCGAATCCTTCTTGACTCTGACTGTGTGTCTCTGTGTCCTTGTATATTCATAACAACCTGCAGAAAAAAAAGAAAAAAAATGTAAGCATTCATTGTCCATTAAATAACGCCGCCTCGCTCCTACCATAGCAACACAGCAATTTTTATAGTCAGTATAAACCCAACAGTTTCAAAAAGTCAGTCTCATTCTCTCGGCGTTTTAAAGTGACAGTGTACCGAATAAATGAACCCTGGGTGTATATGACAGTCGAAACACCAGATTTTTAACCATATCTTGATACGCCGAGAAAATATTCATTACAGATGCCGCAGTATCTCGCGATGCATTTTACAGAACCATTTCTGTAATCTTCCAGATTCCTGGTCCCGATCCAGCCTCTGTCGTCTCTCTATCTGGAATCCGCTGGTCTCTTATGGCGTCGCTGGCGACTCTCGCTGAGACTGTCTTTGTGAGGGATACTGTACACATTAATAGACCAGGCAAACTGCAGCCACAGCTCCGCCGTGACGTGGTCAATCGCCACGGAAAATCATTTACTTAAATTCTACGGAATGACTAGTGCAATTAACCCTTTATTTGTAGACCGTCTGAGACGCAGTACAAACGCAGACTGGAAGTGTATATAATAATCCCAGCAGTGGGCTGTCCACCGATCCGTGCCGTGTCTGTAAACAGACACAAAATCGAGAAACGTGTTAACAAAATCAGACACTGAAATACAGCCAGGCTGGAAAGGGTAAACGAAGCAAATGCTAAATAAAATCAGCAAAATAAGGACATAAACAGATTGAAAATAATTTTTGCATTGATACCGTTCTTAAAAAAATTACCGTTACATAGGTGGATTGAAAATAATTTCGAGTTAGATAATTTCACAATAATGATATTCAGAAAAGAGCTTCAATCCAGCGACCAATCCGGAAGCCGGATGATTGGGGAGGAGAGGACTTCACTCAGCACAGGAATGAAAAGCGACAGCCGATCATTAACGTGAAAAAGAGTTTTGACCAGAGCCCAGGCGGCGTTTGCGGTTGATCAGCAGGACGCAGGCAGGGTCAGATGACGTGTCAACTCCAGAGGCTTCAGTCAAAGTAGGCAATGGAAAAGAAAAAGTGCTTGCTTAAGATATGTTTCACTTCCCTTCTTCATATCTGATCAGATGGATAACAGAGATGCCAGTCAGGATAGTTAACAAGCTCCTGTTGCGGTATCTGGGGAGGCTTGGAGACGTCCAGTGGCCCTGACGATTATAGTTGCGAGAGTTGCGTTCAGATGCAGCTTCTAACAATCCACCTCAAGGAGGTGGAGTTGGAACTGGACGAGATCCAGTTCATTCGGGAGGCTGAAGCGATAGACAGGACATATAGAGACATATGCACCCAAGGCGCAGGCCACAGGAGACTGCGTGACCTTCGGGTAGGAGAAACGGCTGAACGGGCCAGGACAGAGTTCCCATGTGACCATCACCCCCAACATTTTAGATACCGTCGCGAATTTGTAGGGGTGAGGGTGAGAATAACCAAAGAGTGTACAGTCACAGTGGTCGGGTCTCAGGCACTTAGTTTGCTTCTGTGACTCAGAGGGGAAATGGGCGTTGAGCGGCGTCTGTATGTGTAGGTGGGGGGCGTCATGGTGAATGTCACGATGTGATGATAAGATATTCGTTAGTGGGGCGGGCAGGTCGTTCTGTCTCGACAACATCAGGTTTATCTCGGATCGAGTCCTCTGCATTTTTAACAGTAAGAGTGAAAAACCAGAAATCGTGGCCGTTTGAGTTACCAATGACATGCATACGATGTGTGACGAAGTACTGCACTGCTAGTTCCAGGAGTTAAGAGTGAAGTTAAAAGGCAGGACCTTAGGGATTTGCTGCCCGTTCTACGTGCTTGTGAGGCAGGAAGAAGTAAGAGTATGCAGATTAATGTCACCATGCAATCAAACCCTTCATTCAAATCATTTATGTACAACGCGATAAGAAGCAGACTCAACAACGATTGATGCGGAACAGCACTGATCACCGCTGTCCAACGACCTATGCCGTAATGTTTATTGACATCTCCAAAAGGCCACCATATTAAACACCACCAGGATAGTCAGAAAGTTCCGAGCGAATGAGAAATTAGCGTGATTGGTTGTGTCCGGGTATGAGGTTTCACCAGCTGCTGAGAAACAGAAAAGACACAACAACTTATAAATACAAGACTCACTTTGCAAAAAATTATATAACTACCGAACAGTAATCCATAATAACCGCCCGGATATAGTAACAGAGGATAGACAGAGAACAACAACTTATTCAATAGATAAAGCCATTGCAAGCACTCAGAACATACATAAAACACTACAATCTGCTGAATTAACCCTTACATACTGTTAATATACAATACCTTCACACTATGATCCGGTTCAAGTTTGACCCGCTCAAGAATCCGCTCATAACAAGTGGCTATACCAGATTATGAACCACAATTCCTTGTAGAATGTTTAGATAGCATTTCTGACATTAATAAATGGATTATTAATCCTTACTGAATGTTTCAGAGAGCGGGGGAGTATTTTAGAGAAAAGAATAAGTTAATGGAGAAAAAGCATCTACTATCAAAATATCTTGTCCTATTTTACCTAATATATATATATATATATATATATACAGAGTTATAACTATTAACTATTAATTATACATTAACTAACATTTGACAAACAGACAAAACAAAAAATGATATCTTCACACAACTCTTCGCATTCAAAGCAGTGTTAGGAAATTGTGCGTGTGTGACCCTTGCATATGTGTTTCCCACATTTGCAGCAAGCTGTCCGTGTTTTGCAGTCCTTTTAGACAGAGCAGAAGTTGCATCTCCATCTCTTCTGCCCCCTTGTGTTAGCTTCTTGTGGGACTTGTTGTTGATCAGGGCCGGGTTCAGATCGTGGCACTGCCCTTACCACTGGTGCTGAGGCTGCTGTGCGGGGAAGGTGCCGTCGTCTTTGCATAAAATGAGTCACAAGGAGCTTCCCAACCTCCTCTGGAAAGAACCACCTCCAGAGCCTCTTGCTTACACTCCAGGTAGGGTACAGCTCACTGCGCATGACAGAGGCATTGTAGGTCGATATTTCTATGAGCTGTATGTGCCTGTTACTTTGTCAAGGTTGTCCACTCCTCCTTTGTTGGCATTGTATTGAAGGATGATGGCTGATTTTCTGCCCTCCTGAGCGCTGCCCTCTGCAGCCTTATGTGATGTGCTCATAAGGATGACATTCATGTTCGTCTTTTGCATCTACGAGACAACTGTGAAAGCAAACTTTGGGTGAAAGCAAACTTGGAAGACCAGAGTCTCTCCCCATTGTTGCAATCACAGCAGGTGGCAGCTCAGGCTTGTTCCGCCTCACAGTGCCCACCATTTTGATTTTCTTCTTCAGGAGCGTCTGACCAAGCTCCTGAGATGTGAAGAAGTTGTCGCAGGTCACATTGTGTCCTGTTCGCCCTTCTGTCATCTCTAACACGACGCGCATCCCTTGTTTTCTCTCCGGGGCTCCCACAGCTGCCTTCCCAGCAGATACTTGCGTATTCTAAAATATAATAAATCTCTGCATTAAATAAACCCAAGGACTCTGCCTTCACAGCTGATTGTGATAGCTGATTCCCAAAATGCACCACCTCTGGAGAAACGAAGTTCTGCGTCTCTGTTTTAAATGGACGTCTCTATATTCCGAGGCTAAGCCCTCCTGTCTCAGACACCCAAACCTTGGGAAGCATCCTTTCAGGTGTATAACTCCCTTTCTGCTGTCTCCGTCCTTTCCTAAAGAGCGAAGTGGCATTTGCAATTGTTCTGCCCCGGCACCATGAGACAGCCAAATGATTTTAGAAAGATCATTGCTGATGTTCCACAATCTCTACCGATCACTCTCTGAGAAGCATAATGTGTAGTTCTTCTGGTCGGGGTGAATGATGTATCCGTTGGTCTTTCAGCTTTATGAATAACTTCTTTCTTGTGAGAATAACTTCACCCACTCCTGTTCCTTCACACACTACAACATCAGACATACAGCTAGTATCTTCCACAGAGACTATTGATGCAACATACTTATGTATTTCATCTGCCATCTCTTTTTTCCCCATTATTATTTCTCCTGCCACATTTTCTAGCGGGCTTAAATCGACTCTTATTTCTCTTTGAATTCTGTGTAATTGGAACCGATTTTTCTACCCACCTTGATATGTTTCACTATCTTGTTTTCATATTTCATCTTAAAAGCTTCCCAAATACGCTATTTTCCCAGTTGTTCTTGCCTTTTCATAGGCTTTCTCGTTTGTTTTTACGTTTTTCCACGACTGTGCTAATTTGTCATTTGAGTATTTATTTGTTTTTAGAATGCATGCATTCTGCACATTGCTCTGGTTTACCAGAACTTCACCGCCTCTCTGCCCTGCAGTCAATCCTGACAGCGTCTCCTTCATTTTTTATTTGGCCAAGACGTTACTCGTAACACAGTAATATCCTTCACTCCACTGAAATACTGCTGCGTCGGAGTTTAATTTTCCCTATCATATTTGAAATTGAACTCAACTGGATTGTAATGACTGCTTCCCAAATGTTCGTTTACCTTAAGCTCCCTAATCATTTCTGATTCATTACATAGCACCCAATCAGGTATAGCTGATCCACAAGTCGAGTTACGGACAGACTGTAAAAACAAACCAACCCAATCGAGCTGCATGTAGAACAATCCCATGGCTATCATAACATCGGCCACCTGTGTGCTGTAATCTAGCTCTCTTGAGAAGCCTGCATATAGCTCCAATGAGGATCCTTTTACCCTGTCAGTTTCTTAAAACAACTCACAATGATTCCACAGATTACGATCCGATGTCGCATGTTTTTACTGAGCTGATGCTATTCTTTACCTGCAGAGCCACGGCATTGAATCTAAAGACCTTCCAATTGTTCCGATACAACGTGTAGCCTTGACAGTCATATCAGAAATGAGACCAACCTTCAGCACGACGGCCCAAACAACCTCCAATCAGGCAGTCTGGAACGGTGAGGTAAGTGTGCCGGTGTCAGTGGCGGAAAGAATAAATGTGTGTGAGGCCGGTGTTCTGTGTTTGGTGTCAGATGTTCGAGGTCCTGAAATCTCCCAGATTCCTGGACGGCCATATCTGGACCCGATGTGTCGAACTGCAGCTCGATGACGTTCGTATAGTCAGGGAGATCGAGGAGGCAAGAGAAAGGAGTTACAGGCAGGAGGCCCCACCGTGGCCACGGGAGACAAACAAGTGGGTCACAATCACGGGAGGGAAAGCAAAGAGTCAGGTACGAGAGAGTGTCCCATCTGTGGTACCTCTTGATAATAAGTACACCAATTGAAGTACTGATGTTGGTAGGACAGACTTCCTGTGGGAAGCAACAGTGGCCGTGCCTCTGGCTCAGAGTCAGGACCTGTGGCTCAAAAGGATAGGGAAAAGAAGGGAAAGGCAGTAGTGATAGCGGTCTCTATAATTAGGGTTTTGACAGGCGATTCTGTGGTCGCAGGAAAGAAACTGGGATGGTAGTTTGCTTCCCAAGTGCTCGGTTCCGGGTTGTTTAAGATCGTGTCTAAGATATCCTACAGCAGGAGGGAGAATAACCAGAGGTCGTGGTCCATATTGAAACTAATGTCATAGGTAGGAAAAGGGAAAGGTCCCGAAAAAAATATTGCAGTGTGTCAGGAAGGATGTTAAGAAATAGGACCGCAATTGTAGTAATCTCGGGATCATTGATTGTATCACGAAACGGAGAGGATAGGAATAGAATGAGGTGAAGGATAAATGTCTGGCTGAGGGATTGAAGCAGTGGACAAGGATTGACATTTATGGACCATTGGGTCCACTTTTGGAGAAGGTATGACCTGTGCCAAAAGGACTGTTGCAACTGAAACCTCGGGTGACCAATATCCTGGTGGGGCGGTTTGCTGAGGCTAATGAGGAGAGTTTCAAGTAGAATTGCTTGGTGGTGGAAACCGAACGGAATAGACTGAGGAAGAGGAGGTTGGCTTACAAAAAGAGAAAGCATGAAGACAGTGTGAGAGGGAGGATAGGCATGTGATAGAGAAGGGAGGTGCTCACACCGACAGTTTGAGATGAGTCCATTTTAACGCAAGGAGTATTGTGAAGAAAGCGGATGAGCTTACAGCGTGGATCAGTACTTGGAGCTATGACTATTACAGGGACTTGGGAGGCCAGGGACGGGGGGAAGCAAAAGAGGAGTGTGCGTGGCACTGTTGATCAGAGAGTGTGTCAGGGCTGCAGAAAAGGTGGACGTAACGGTGGAATTATCTACAGGTCTCTGATGGTTAAGGTTTACAACAGGAATGGTCAACAACTTCACTGGGTGATTTTTTTTTATAGGCCGCACAATATTAACAGGGATATTGAGGCGCAGATAGGGAAAGATACCCTGGAAATGTGTAATAATAGCAGAATTGCCGTGATGGGAGATTTTAATTTCCCAAGTATCGATTGCAACTCCCTAGAAGGAGGGTTTAGGTGGGATGGAGTTTGCGAGATGTGTTCATGAAGGTTTCATGATAAAATATGTAGATGAGCCTACAAGAAGGGAGACTGTACTTGGTTTGGTATTGGGAAAGAAAACTGGTCGGGTATCAGATCTCTCAGTGGCAGAGCATTTTGGAGATAGTGATCATAATGCTACCTTATTTGCAACAGCATTTGAGAGAGATAGGAACAGACAAGTTAGAAAAGCGTTTAATAGGAGGTAGAGGAATTCCGAGGCTATCAGGGACGAGATTCGAAGCTTAAATTGGGAACAGATTTTCTCAGTGAATTGTATGGAAGAAATGTGTCAAATGTTCGTTGTATATTTGTGCGCACCTCTGGATACGTACGTTTCAATGAGACAGGGAAGTCGTGGTAGGGTACAGGAACCGTGTTGTGAAAAGGCTGTAATAAAGCCAGTCAATAAAAAAAAATTGTTTTCAAAAGTTTCAGAGAGCTATGTAATGTTAGAGATCGAGACGATTCTATAAGACTAACAGCAGGAGCTTAAAAAGGATATTAGTTGAGCCAAAAGAGGTCATGAGAAGGCCTTGGCGGGCAATATGAAAGAAAACCGCAACTCACTCTACAAGTATGTGAAGAGCAACAGGACAAGACCTGACAAGATAAGGCCTATCACGTGTGACAGTGGGAAAGTGTGTATGGAAGCGGAAGAAATAGGAGCGGTACCTAATGCATTCTTTGCTTCAGTATTCACTGTAGAGAAGGATCTTGGTGACTGTAGTGATGACTTACAGCTGACTGAAAAACTTGAGGATCTACATATTAGAAAAGATGGTGCTGGAGTTTTAGAAAGTATCAGGTTGTAGCAATCGCCGGCACCGGATGAGACGTATCCCAGGTAACTGCAGGAGATGAGGGTAGAGATTGCTTAGCCTCTGACGATGATCTTTGCATCATCAATTGCGGCGCGAGAGATTCCGGAGGTCTGGCGGTTTGCGGATGTTGTTACATTATTCATGAAAGAGGGTAGAGATAGTGCAGGGAATTACAGACCAGTGAGTCTTACTTCAGTGGTGAGTAAGTTAATGAAGACGATCGTGAGAGGCAGGATTTATGAACACTTGGATAGGTATAATATGATTAGGAATAGTCAGCATGGCTTTGACCAGGGCAGGTCATACCTTACGACAGTAATTGAATTTTTCGAGGATTTCACTAAACATGAAGGTGAAGGAAGAGCAGTAGATGTAGTGTATATGGATTTCAGCAAGGCATTTAAAAAGGTACCCAATCCAAGGCTTGTTGAGAAATTACGGAGGCATGGGATCCAAGAAGACATTGCTTTGAGGATCCAGAACTGGCTTGCACACCGAAGGCAAAGACAGTTTGTAGACGGGTCATATACTGCGTGCATGTCGGTGAACTGGAAGGATGGGTTAGTAAACTTGCTGATGACACAAAGGTTGGAGTATTGTGGATTGTGTGGAGGGCTGTCAGAAGTTCCAGCGGGACATTGATTGGATGGAAACCTGGGCAGAGTAGTGGCAAATGGAGTTCAACCCAGAGAAGTGTGAAGTGGTTCGTTTTGATAGCTCAAATATAATGGCAGAATATAGTATCATTGGCAAGATTCTTGGCAGTTTCAAGCTTCAGAAGGAACTTGTGGTCCGAGTCCATAGGACGCTCAAAGTAGCTGCGCACGTTGACTCTGTGGTTAAGAAGGCGTATGGAGCTTTTGCCTTCATCAGTCGTGGGATTGTGTTCAAGAGGCGAGAGGTTTCGTTGCAGCTATACTGGACCCTGGTCAACCCCACTTGAAGTACTGTGCTCAGATTTAGTCGCCTCACTACAAGAAGAATCTGGAAACCATAGATAGGGTGTAGAGCAGATTTACATGTATGTTGCCTGGACTGGGGAGCATGCCTTACGAGAATAGGTCTTTTTTCCTTGGACTAACTGAGGATGAGTGTTCTCCCTACAGAGCTGTATAAGCTGATGAGATACATTGATCATGGGGATAGTCTGAGACTTTATCCCAGGGTTAAAATAGCTATCACGAGAGGACACAGTGCTGCTGGTAGGGGGTAGTGGAGATGTCAGGTTACATTTTCCACGCAGAGATTGGTGCTTACGTGTAATGACCTGCCTGTGACGGTGGTGAAGGCAGATACAATAGGATTTTTAAGATACTCCTGGATAGGCACATGTAGCTTAAAAAATATAGAGGCTTATTGGTAGCACTAGCTAATTACTGAAGTAAATAATAAATTAATAAAGTAAAGCTCGGCAAACAATTGTGGTCCGAAGTTCTTGTAATGTGTTGTAGATTTTCTGTGTTTCTATAATTGCTAACTAATCATTTCTGCTTGTAAAATGAGCATATCCTTCCATTTTCCCCATCGACCTCTGTCTGCTTCCGCATCTTTTAAAGGCCACTTATCCTTAGGCCTCGAACACCACAACATGAAGTGCATCCCATGTACCCACTACTCTCTGTGTAAACGTCTTGCCCTTTAGAGGGCATTTGAACCTACCGCATGAACATTGCCCGACGCTTTGTATATGGTTGCAAATAAATAGTTTTGTGTCATCTGCAAGATTATTAATTCCCCTATTGCAGACATCCTAATCTGTTTTATATATATCACAAATCCCAGAGGAGTCACTGTCGGACATTAACTATGGACTGTTCTTTATGCGTTGTGATGAAAATGAGATTCCTGGTTTCCAACAAAAAATCTCTGGATCACAATCTGCCACCTGCTGGCTGCATACAAATCTACTTATATATTTTTGCAGATGAGTGACTCAAACAGCAGAGTTACTAAATTACCTGTGCACGGGTTTTGACTGTTATATACCCCCAGGGTTCACTTATTCTGTGGACTGTCACTTCAAAAAGGCTGAAATAATTAAGTTTGACCTTGAGACACTGCTGGACTTCTGCTGACTCTACACTTTGATATATTGCTATGGTGAGAGAGGTGGCGTTATTTGGTGGACAATGAATGTTTACATTTTTTCTGCGCCTTGTTTTCGCATATATAAAGACATAGAGGCACACAGTCAGAGTCAAGATGAATTTAGTCAATGGAAGACACCAGTTAGTCGGCACTGGTTAAAACATTCAGTAGCCGAAATGGTTGAGTTGAGATCGATCCAGAGTATTAATGAATGACTCTCAAAAGTCGCTGGAGGTAGAAGAAGGTTGCAGAGAGGAGAGGAGGGGAAGGTTTCAAAGAGTAGAAACCTTGTGATAAAGAGACCACATTTGGACTCTGTCTTCAAGCAGCCGGCGAGCGTGAGTTCGTTTCTATTCGGATACGAAACTATGGTTGTCACAGAGTTAATACGCAGGAGTAGATTCTCTGGTGAGGGGAAAAGCTTTGCCAATACGACGTGTGCATTTACCCGTTGTCTGGGTGTGGTAGTTCACTGAAGAAAGGCACCCGTGTGGAAAATCACTGTTGGATTTATTTCGTAGTTCGTGGATATGGATATATAGGTATCACGAGTGTGATTGGGGTAACCTTGTGGAATATAACGGCGTGTACACCCTTGCCTGGATGATGGATCCCCTGAATATGGTCCAACTTGTGATAAGCTCCTGTTAGTGATGTTTCTTGTGAGGATTCATAGGACAACGGGAAGATCGACGACACCTGTTTGTTTGGATTACAAATATCTCTCTCACACTTCAATTTATGTGCATTTGAACTGAACAGACGTTTCTTACATACCATCGTAAGAATGTAACTCTTGCCACCTGGGCTTGAATAAGTTTGGGAGCTTTATTTTTTACGCACCTATATATACATAATACTGCTAAACTTTGATTTACCTGGTTTAAATTACAATATTACGCAGTTACCAATAAAACAGTGATTGTTAACAGCAAAAACAGACTGCAGGTGTGTTCTATTGCTGCTGAAACTTTTACAGTGTTGCGTGCATGTAAAAGGTACTTTCCCTAGTGTTGCGTCTACGTAACACAACCAAGCGGAACATTCTTCTACTCCCTCAGAATAAACCTTTTTTTTTTGTTCTCTCCATTTTCTCTATATTCCTAAAGATATTTCTTATTCTCCTATTTCTCTATCTTTCGAGACCGAACTGTCATATTGTATCAGTATTGTATTCTATCGGTTCGTATTCGTATAACAAAGCTGCCATTTCCCGGCTACATGTCCAACTGGACTTTCACCAGGCTCCCTTCCACATCGTCAACTCCATCACGTTTGTGTCGTATGCAAGAGTATGTTTGAGCCCCGCCCATTTCATCCGAGTCAAACCAGAACATTCGCAACAATTGCAACATGCAGAATGGCTACCCTCTACCACTGCCCTCTGTACTCTCTTTGAAGCCATGGTATCCAATGCATCTCAGTCTCTTGTCTCAGACTACCGGAACGAGTCCTCAAAAGACTTAATTCCAGTCTAATCCCAAAGGTCTGGCCTTGGCGGTCGTAAAGCTTCACGTTCCGAGTGACCCTACTAATGGGATAATTTACAATGAGCAATTAACCTATCAACCTGGTCTGTAGGAGCAGTCTGTGGGAGAAACCTATTTTCCCTCAGCGGCGGGAAATGGGTAGAAAGTCGGATAATTAACGGGAGAATGAGAAAGGCCAAGCAACGAGGGAATCAATAAATAAATAAACATCATGTGAACTTCCCTCAGTGCGATTTATTAAATTATTCTCGAGGCGGCGGACAGATCTCCAAAAGAAAGCCGTTGCACTGCATCCAGTCTTCCTGAACGGATCAAAGGCAGGGGCTTTTGGAATCAATAGCCCGCGCCAGAGGAAAAAGTCGGAGCTACATCAGGCGTACCTGAGCAGGCATTCGGGCCCCACGGAATACCGGCAGGGGACAAAGGTCGTATCGCGATGGTGATGTCAAGGCATCGCATACAAGTAAGGGTAGAATCATCCACTTGGTGGAACTGAGGGAGGCATTACAGGGAACACGTGAATAAATTAAAATGGAAGGAGCAGAGTGGAGGCAGACTGGAACACGGCTTGATCCTGTTTTTGCATGGACGGGTGGAGGGCGGAAGCTAATCGGGGCCGTCCAGAGCCCCAATGGAACTGCGCATGGGATATCTTGGGGCGTCAATGAGGATTAATGCTCTCCTGACAAAGCCCAGCGCACTTTGCCATTAGACGTATGGGAGATTTCACTGTCCCCTTGAACTGCATCCTAAACCTGGTTTGGACCACGGCGTAAAGAGCCGTGTTGGAACAACAACTCAGCAGTTGAAGCATGTAGCCCAGTTCCCGAGGACTATCCGGGGGAGAAACGATAATGTAAAAATGAAGGCTGTCCCATACGGAATACACCGTCAGCAGCGCCCACAGCAGGATGAAATTCCCCGACATCACCAGCAGTAACAGGAGGGATTGCCTGCGGTTCTTCATCTCCGGGTCGGCGGGCGTCTCGCCACCGCGCGAACCACGCAGATTCCTCCGGGCTCGGCTGGCCACTAAGACGTGCCTGATGGTTAAACTGTTTAACAGGAGAATCAAGACAAAGGGTAAGACTGGGGTGAGGAGGGAATGAATCAGCGTAAATGTTGTCTCCAGAGATGGGAGAAAACGAAAAGAACGTAAACAGAGCATGAACCACCGTGACATGGCATATGAACCATCTAACAAAAAGTACCAGAAAATGTTCTTTACGCAGCTCAGCACAGTCACTGTCCCCAGAACCAGAGCCGCCGCTCTCCCGGTGCAGTATTTTAGCTTCAGCTTCTGAAAACAAATGGCGACAAATCGATCAAAGGTGAAAGTGACGGTGAACCAGACAGAACAGTCCGTGGCGGAGTAGAGCATGACTGCATGGATATTACACACGCGAACACGATTCGACCAGAGGAAAACCTCCAGTGGCATGTAACTGATCGGAATCTTGTTCAATACCAGATCGAAAAGAACGACCAACTGATCCGCTGCTACCATGGCAACCAGGTACCTTGTGACGCCTTTGGAGAGACCGCACTTTCCCCGCGACAGGATGACGATTGTCACCACGTTCACTGTACGGACGGAGATAAAGACCATTAACACACACTTGACTGGAAACATTCTCTGAAGACAAGTATTTTAATCGATGGCATTTACGAGAGTAGAGGTGGACATGGAATCAGTGTATCTACTACGGAGTTTATGCAAGCCATTATTAAATGGGTCGTGATTATACTGTAGTTCAGAATAATGAGTGGAATCTTATTGAAATATATTGAATATTGAAAGGCCGAGAGGATAGTTTCTGTAGTTGTGGAGTCTACACCCAGAAGTTGAATATTTACAATAGAAAGACATCACTTTAGAACAGAGGTGGATGGCAATTTTTTTAGACCGAGGCTGGTGAATATGTGGAATTTCTCGCCACAGGCGGCTATGGGAAACAATTCGTTGCCACCATTTTGCAGCAGAGTTTGATATGCCCTTGATTTGTCGGGACATCAATGGATACGGAGAATGTGCCCCAGAATGTGTTTGAGAGGGGTAATAATTCAGCTATGATGGAATGGTGGAGAGGGCCTGGTGCACCAGTGACCGAATTCAACTCCCGACACTGTGGGCTCAGCAGTGATATCAATGGAATGTATTCTGACATTTGTGGTCAGGAGAAGGAGCTGAAAGCGGAATGTGATAATGAACTGATCACTAATTAAGTACCAAGTATCACGGTTACAGTAATTCAACTTCCCTCAGTTGTAAACACGAGAGAACATTAGAGCAGAATCTGTGAAGAAATAGTAGCCGGAATAGTCGATCTGTTCGGACTACCATGCTCCGTCATTGAACATGATCCTGGTTGATCTGACCATAGACTCATTTTCATCTGCCTGCCTCCCAACCCCCACCAACCCCTAGTACCCCTAGCAGGCAAAACATATATCCAATATTTTCTGAAATATATTTACTGATGTAGCCTCCACTTCTCCATTGTGCAGAGAATTCCACAAATTCAGTACGCTCTGGGAAAAGCAGTTCCACCTCATCTCCGTCGGAAATTCACTCCCCAGAAGCTGCAGCCTATGTCCCCTTGTTCTAGTCTCAACTACAAGTGGAAACAGCTTTCCTGTCCTTGTCTTACCTATATCTATTGTATTTTTACATGTTGCTAAAAGATCGTATCTGATCCTTCTGAATTCAAGTGTGTGCAGTTCCAGGCGACTCACTCTCAGCATATAGTCTCGGCACCCCATGTTTGGAATCAAAATGGGGAAACGGCTACAACGCCAGTAAATCGCTCCTCAAGTCAGGAGACTGGTTCTGCACACAGTACTCCAGCTGCCGCCTCACCTGTATCCTGTGCACTTGCAGCATAACCTCCCTGCTCTTAAATTCACCCCTGTAGCAATAAGGGCCAACACCCCATTTGCCTTTTTGTTAGCGTGCTGCTGCTGCAAAGCAAGCTTTTGTGATTGAAGACCAAACACTCTATAGTGCATCCACACGGCAGCATACTGCAATCATTTTTCACTGAACAATATTCTGTTCTTCCATTTCTCCTTCCCTCGCCTTTAGTAGCATTGTACTCCGTCCGCCTAAAGGCTAATACTTTCGCTTAAACAATCGATATCCGTCTGCAGGCTGCCAGATTCCACTGCACTATTTGTGCAGGCGGAATATCGTGGCGGTAATGTTGGCCACGTGGGCTCATTCCCTTTAACCGTTAGTCTTTGAGATACTTATTTATAGATTTATGTGTTCATTCATTCCTTCCTTCCTTCGAGATAGCTGAATTATCCTACCTTGTCCCAAATGGGCTGTGGAACTTAAAGCACCAGAAGCATGTGTATACTACACAGAGGGTGCAGATATAATTTACCAGAATACTGCGTAGATTGGAAGGCACTCACTATGAGGAGAGGCTGCGAGAGCCCGGACTTGCTTCTCTGGGAGTGAAGGTGCATGTGAGATCATTTGGTGGCAGCGTTTGACAGGAGAAGAGACACAGGTAACGTTTGCCTGACAGAGAAGTAACCGAGACGCTGACAGCCCCGAAGCTGGAGAGAGAACGTCCGTAATTCACTCAGCCAGTGTTGCTGAAGCGGTACCGGTTTCAGAGACCTGCCATGCAATTAGCGCGTCGTTAGAGGATAAGTATGAAAGAGAAGCTGACTCATACTTTTCAACGTTAATCAGGAGGAAGAGACGAGACACTTACCAGGAACAGCTACAATGGCGAGTACAGGATAGTAAACCATTTTGACGGTCTCAAGCGCTAGAAAGATTCGAGTGTCCAAAGATATTCCTTTAGGATATTTTTCCAGATATGGGTACGCCCAGTCAATATTCCTTACTGAGGCCGCAGCGCTCCCCGATGCATTTTGCTGATCCATTGCTGGAATACTCCAGATTCCTGTTCCGGATGCAGCCCCTGTCCTCTCTCTACCTGGAGCCCGCTGGTCTCTGATAGCAAAGACTGGCGTCTCTGACTGAGACTGGCGTTGAGAGGGGGACATATAACCAGGTAACAAGCAGCCACCTCCTGCGCGGTGACGTCGACAATCCCCACGGACACTCCCTTCATTAGGTTCTACAGAATGACAGGTGCAGTTAACCCTTTATTTGCAGACAGTCAAAGAAGCAAAAGAAACGCAGATTGGAAGTGCATCCAATAATCCCAGAAGTCGGCTCACCACGGACACTCAGCTAGACATTGATATACAACCAATCTGGAAAGGAAGGTACACGCAGCAAATAAAAAAAAAACAAGCAAACCAACAATAACGATGATATAAACAGCTTAAATTATTGTTGCATTGATAGTTCATACATAGTCCAAGCCTTTATTCCCTCTGCCAAAGAGTAAGACTGGGCACTTCTCTATATGAAATTCCTTGATAATTATTTGCCTCTCTTCTAGTCTTTCTAATTCCTTCTGCAAGCATAGAAACAAAGAAAATAGGCGCAGGAGTAGGCCATTCGGCCCTTCGAGCCTGCACCGCCATTCAGTATAATCATGGCTGATCATCCAACTCAGAACCCTGTACCTGCTTTCCCTCCATACCCCCGATCCCTTTAGCCACAAGGGTCATATCTAACTTCCTCTTAAATATAGCCAATGAACCGCCCTCAACTGATTCCTGTGGCAGAGAATTCCACAGATTCACCACTCTCTGTGTGAAGAGGTTTTTCCTCATCTCGGTCCTAAAATGCTTCCCCTTTATCCTTAAACTGTGACCGCTCGTTCTGGTCTTCCCCAACATCGGAAATAATCTTCCTGCGTCTACCCTGTCCAATCCCTATAGAATTTTATACGTTTCAATAAGGTCCCCTCTCAATCTTCTACATTTCAGTAAGTATAAGCCTAGTCGATCCAGTCTTTATTCAGATGAAAGTCCTGCCATCCCAGGAATCAATCTGGTGAACCTTCTTTGTACTCCCTGTATGACAAGGATGTCTTTCCTCAGATTACTGGACCAAAACTGCACACAATACTCCAGGTGCGGTCTCACCAAGGCCTTGTACAACTGTACTAGAACCTTCCTGCTCCTGTACTCAAATCCTTTTGCTATGAATGCCAACATATCATTTGCCCGTTTCACCGCCTGCTGTACCTAAATGCCCACCCTCAATGACTGGTGTACAATGACACCCAGGTCTCGTTGCACCTCCCCTTTTCCTAATCGGCCACCATTCAGATAATAATCTGTTTTCCTGTTCTTGCAACCAAAGTGGATAACATCACATTTATCCACATTAAATTGCATCTGCCATGAAATTGCCCACTCACCTAACCTATCCAAGTCACCCTGCATCCTCTTAGCATCCTCGTCACAGCTAAAACCGCCGCCCAGCTTCGTGTCATCCGCACATTTGGAGATGTTGCATTTAATTCCTTCGTCTAAATCATTAATATATATTGTAAACAACTGGGGTCCGAGCACTGAGCCTTGCGGTACCCCACCAGTCACTGCCTGCCATTCTGAAAAGGTCCCGTTTACTCCCAATCTTTGCTTCCTGTCTGCCAATCAATTCTCTATCCACATCAATACCATACCCCCAATACCGTGTGCATTAAGTTTGCACACTAATCTCCTGTATGGGACCATGTCAAAAGCATTTTGAAACTCGAAATATACCACATCCACTGGCTTTCCCCAATCCAATCTACTAGTTACATCTTCAAAAAATTCTATGAGATTTGTCAGACATGATTTTCCTTTCACAAATCCATGCTCACTTTGTCGGATGATTTCACCTCTTTCCAAATGTGCTGTTATCACATCTTTGATAACCGACTCTAGCATTTTCCCCACCACCGATGTCAGACTAACTGGTCTATAATTCCCCGGTTTCTCTCTCCCTCCATTTTTTTTAAAGGGGTGTTACATTAGCCACCCTCCAATCCGCAGGAACTAATCTAGAATCTAAGGAGTTTTGAAAAATTATCACTAATGCATACACTATTTCTTGGGCTACTTCCTTAAGCATTCTGGGATGCAGACCATCTGACCCTGGGGATTTATCTGCCTTTAATCCCTTCAATTTACCTAACACCACTTCCCTACAAACATGTATTTCCCTCAGTTCCTCCATCTCACTAGACCCTCGGTCCCTTTCTATTTCCGGAAGATTATTTATGTCCTCCTTAGTGAAGACAGAACCAAAGTAGTTATTCAATTGGTCTGCCATGTTATTGTTCCCTATGATCAATTCGTCTGTTTCTGACTGTAAGGTATCTACATTTCTCTTGACCAATCTATTTCTTTTCACATATCTATAAAAGCTTTTACAGTCAGCTTTTATGTTCCCTGCCAGCTTTCTCTCATAATATTTTTTCGCTTTCCTAATTAAGCCCTTTGTCCTCCTCTGCTGATCTCTGAATTCCTCCCATTTCTCAGGTGTGTCGCTTTTTTTTTGCTAATTTATATGTTTCTTCTTTGGACTTGATACTATCCCTAATTTCCCTTGTCAGCCACGGGTGCACTACCTTCCCTGGTTTATTATTTTGCCAAACTGGGATGAACAATTGTTGTAGTTCATCCGTGCGATCTTTAAATGCTTTCCATTGCATATCCACCGTCAACCCTTTAAGTATCATTTGCCAGTCTATCTTAGCTAATTAAAGTCTCATACCTTCAAAGTTACCCTTCTTTAAGTTCAGAACCTTTGTTTCTGAATTAACTATGTCACTCTCCATCTTAATGAAGAATTCCACCATATTATGGTCACTCTTACCCAAGGGTCCTCGCTCGACAAGATAGCTGACTAACCCTTCCTCATTGCTCAATATCCAATCTAGAATGGCCTGCTCTCCAGTTGGTTCCTCGACATGTTGGTTCAGAAAACAATCCCGCATACATTCCAAGAAATCCTCATCCTCAGCACCCTTACCAATTTGGTTCACCCAATCTATATGTAGATTGAAGTCACCCATTATAACTACTGTTCCTTTATAGCACGCATTTCTAATTTCCTGTTTAATGCCATCCCCAACCACCCTTCTACCGTTAGGTGGCCTGTACACAATTCTCACCAGCGTTTTCTGCCCCTTAGTGTTATGCAGCTCTACCCATATCGATTCAACATCCTCCAGGCTAATGTCCTTCCTTTCTATTGCGTTAATCTCCTCTCTAACCAGCAATGCTACCCCACCTCCTTTTCTTTCCTGTCTATCCCTCCTGAATATTGAATATCCCTGGATGTTAAGCTCCCATCCTTGGTCACCCTGGAGCCATGTCTCTGTGATCCCAATGATATCATATTCATTAATAACTATCTCCACCTCGTTACGAATGCTCCTCGCATTGACACACAAAACCTTCAGGCTTTTTTTTTACAGCACTCTTAGCCCTTATACAATTATGTTGAAAAGTGGCCCTTTTTGCTTTTTGCCCTGTGTTTGTCTGCCTGCCACTTTTACTTTTCACCTTGCTACTTTTTGCTTCTACCCTCATTTTACACCCCTCCGTCTTTCTGCACTTGTTCCCATCCCTCTGCCACATTAGTTTAAATCCGCCTGGACAACAGTAACAAACGCTCCCCCCAGGACATTGGTACCAGTCCAGCCCAGGTGCAGACCGTCCTGTTTATACCTGACACATCTCCCCCAGAACTGGTTCCAATGCCCCAGAAATCTGAATCCCTCCTTCTTGCACCATTTTTCAAGCCACGTTTTAATCTGAAATATTCTCCTATTTCTACTCTGACTAGCACGTGGCACTGGTAGTAATCCAGAGATTATTACCTTGGTGGTCCTAATTTTTAGTTTATCTCCTAACTCCCTAAATTCACCTTGTAGGACCGCATCCCGTTTTTTACCTATATCGTTGGTACCTATGTGCACCACGACCACTGTCTGTTCACCCTCCCACTCCAGAATGTCCTGCAACCGCTCAGAGACATCCTTGACCCTTGCACCAGGGAGGAAACCCTCCCACTCCTTTTCCTTCCCGCCTGTGCCGCAGAGCCACCCATGATGCCATGAACTCTGCTGCTGCTGCCTTCCGCTGATGATAGATTTCACCCAACAGTATCCAAAACAGTATATCTGTTTAGGAGGGAGATGACCTCAGGGGACTCCTGCACTACCTGCCTACTGCTACGCTGTCTAGTGGCCACCCTTCTCTTTCTGCCTGTGTAGCCTTTACCTGAGGTGTGGCCAACGCACTGAACGTGCTATTCACAACTTTCTCAGCATCGCAGATGCTCCAGTATGAATCCAATCGCAGCTCCAGACGCTCAATGCGGTCTGCCAGAAGCTGCAGCTGGACACACTTCCTGCACACATAGTCGTCAGGGACACTGGAAGTATCCCTGATTCCCTACATGCTGCAGGATGAACAAACCACGGCATTCATTGATATGACCTCAGGGATTTTTCCAGTTCGTAAGGATGCCCTAGGACTTATCGAGAACCCCTGTCAAATTCCAGAGGTTCATGGAGAAGACGGTGGGGGATATGAATTTCCTCGAAGTGTTTGTGTATTTTGATGAATTTATAGTATTTGGATCCACCTTGTAAGAACACGAAAGAAGGCTACTGAAGATGCTAAGCCGACTGAAGGAGGAAGGGTTAAATGTATCCCTGGGCAACTGCCAGTTCTCGCAAGAAGTCTGTTAGCTATGTCGGGCACATAACCTCGGTGGAAGGAGTAGCTACAGACCCAGAAGTTCACAACATGTGGCCGAAGCCCCAGACTGTGAGTATTCTGCCCTCTCTCTTGGTGTTCTGTAGTTACTGTCGGAGATTCGTGAAGGGCGACGCCAAGGTGAGTCACCCCTTGAAACAGCTTCTGCGCGGTTACCCTCCCTTGGGCAAGAAAGGGAAAGGAACGTTTATAAGAAACTCTCCCACCCACAGGTTGGAATTCCTGCCGTTGAAATGTGCGGTTGTGGATAAGTTGTGTGACTATATCTACGGGGCCAAGTTTGAGGTGTGGACGGTCAACAACCCTCTCGCTTTCATCCTGACCTCGGTGAAACTGGATGCTACAGGCCATCGGTGTTTGGCGGCACTGTCTGAAGTACCGACTGGGGAGTCGAATGATCGGTACGGACGCTTTGTCCCGACGGATGCATGAGGGACTGACATGGACGAGGAGTGAGAGAGCGATCCTACCCCCGCGGTGAAGGACATGCGTCAGTTTGCTATCACCGTGAAGGCCGAGGAAAAGGAGAGGACAGACCGAGCAAGGGATCAATTGCGGGCTTGTGAGGACACCCGACCCCCAGTTTACTGTAACCTGAATGCTCTGAAGATCAGGCAGCTTCCGGAACTGAGTTCAGCGGAAGTGGCAGCTGCTGAACGAGATGACCCGGGCTTTGGTACTATTTGGTACGCGGTTGAAAAGAGGATATGGCTCAGGACTAGAAGACAAAACACGTCTCGGTGCCTCCATTACAGAGAGAATGGCTCGCTGGTAGTTCAAGAAATCAGAATTTATACCGTGTCACGTCACCCCCGCACCAACTGCTGGAGACACATCTGCAAGAAATAAGGACATTATAAATACAGGAATTAGAAGTCAGGGTAAATCCACTCACCGTTAAAGGGGGAATATATCCTTGGATTCCAGAATGCGCGGGGGTATTAACAGAGAACTTAGATTCCGTACCTTCCAAGCAAACGGATATGGGGGAAGCAGAGGTTTAGCGTTTAGAGTATAAATACGTTAAAACGTTTTGAAGTTAAGCAGCGCGGGCTGGGACTCCAAAAAATGTTCGCGAGTTCCGCAGAACCTGACGGATTTCATCACATGGTCATTGAAAGAGGGAAGAGGCAATATTGCTGGGGCCTTGTTCGGCTTCCTCATGTCCCCTCCAGCCACAGGCGAGGTCCCGGAGGACTAGTCAGTGATAATGTCTCTCTTTTCAAAAAGAGAAACGGTAACAATCCCGGAAACTATGGATATGCGCGACTCATTTCAGTTATATGGTATTAGGAGGTAACAATTCCTCTGTGCAGGAATTACGAGAGTTGGGAAACCCAGCCAGAATATAGAGATGGCTCTGTTCGGGGCAGTTCTTGTCTTACAAATTGAATAAGAATTTTAACAAGGTGACGAAAGGAGTTGATGAGGTTAGGTAGGGCAGCGGATGTTGTACACATGGTTTCAGTTAGGCGTTTGACAATCTCCCTCAAGGGAGGCTGATCCAGAATTTTAATAGACAAGGCAGTTAAGTGCGAGTTGTGTTCATTTTAGTAGGTCAAATATGACGGTAGATTATAGCACTACTGGTAAGACTCTTTGCAGTGCGCAGGATCAGAGGGATCTTGGGGTCCAAGTCCATAAGACACCCAAAACAGCTGCGCAGTTTGACTCTGTGGTTAAACTGTGGTTAAGATGGCATACCGTGCCTTCATCAATCGTAGAATTCCGTTTGACAGTGGAGAAGTATGTTACAGCTATATTGGACCTTTGTCAGACCACACTTGGAGTAGTGTGCTCTGTTCTAGTCTAGAGGAAACTTTAGAAAGTTCAGAGGAGGTTTAGAAGGGTGTTGCCTGGATTGGGGAGAATGTCTTTTCTCCTTCGAGCGGCAGAGGGTGAGTTGAGACCTTAGAGAACTGTATAGGATGATGAGTGGCATTGATCGAACGGATAGTCACAGTCTTTGTCCCAGGGTTGAAATGGCTATCACGAGAGAGCATATATTTAAGCTGGCGGAAGGAGGTACAGAGTAGATGTCAGGGGTAAGTTTATTTTTTTACACAGAGAGTGGTGAGTGCGTGGAATGGGCTGCCTGTGATGGTGGTGAAGGCGGATACGATAGCCTCCTTTATGAGACTCCTGGATAGGCACATAGAGCTTAAAAAATTAGAGGGCTATCGGGAACACTAGGCAATTTATAAAGTAAGCAGATGTTCGGCACAGCATTGTTGTCCGAAGGTCTTGTATTGTGTTGTAGATTTTCTACCTGGCTGGCGCAATGCTTCACGGCCCGAGCGACCCTACCAATGGGAAAAGCTATAATGACCTATTAACCTATCAACACATAGGAGTTTAGTCTGTGAGAGGAAGCAGGAGTACACCGCGGAGACTCAGGCGGTCACGCTTTACAGGCAACGGCGGGAAATGAGTAGAACCGCGAATAATCAACCGGAGAAGGAGAGAGTTCAAACTGCGAGGGAATCAATAGATGAATAAATCGACATTATGTGCCTTTCCTCACTGCGAGTTACTAAATTATTCTCGACGTGGCAAAACAGGTCTCCAGATAACTCAGCTTCAAGCGGAGACATGCAGTCTGCTCACGGTAACCAGTCTTCCTGAACGGCTCAAAGGCAGCGGCTCTCGGAACCAATCACCCTCGACAGAGGAAAGAGATGGAGCTTCATCGGCAGTGCCTGAGCAGGAATACCGGCAGAGCACAACGGTCGTATTGTGAAGGCGATGGCAAGGCTTTGCATGCAAATAAGGGTTGAATCACCCACTTGGCGGAACTAAGGGAGTCATAACAGGGAACACGTGAAAAGATTAAACTGGAAGGAGCAGATGGAGGCAGACTGGGACTCTCCCTCATCCTGTTGGTGCATGGAGGGCTGTAGGGCAGGAGTTATGCAGGGACGTCCACTGCCCCAATGGAACTGCAAATGCCACTGACGAAATGGGACATTTTGGGGCGTCACGAAAGATTAATGCTCTCCTGAAAATGCCGAGTGAACTTTGTCATTGCACGGAATGGAGATTTCACGGTCTTCCTGAACTGCACTGTGAATCTGGTCTGGGCCACGGCGAAAAGGGCCGTGTTGGTGCAGGAGCTCAGCAGCTGAAACATGTACCCCAGCTCCCGCAGAGAAGACGGGGGCAGAACGTAAATGGAAAAATGTACAGGCTATCCCATACGGAATACACCGTCAGCAGCGCCCACGGCAGGATGAAATTCCTCGACATCACCAGCAGTAACAGGAGGGATTGCCGGCAGTTCTTCCTCGCCGGGTCCTCGGACGTCTCGCCATCGTGCGAACTACGGTGTCTCCTCCGGGCTCGGCTGGCCACTAAGACGTGCCTGATGGTTAAACTGTTGAGCAGGAGAATCAAGACAAAAGGGAATGTTGGGGTAGGGAGGAAATGATTCAGTTCAAATGTTGCCTGCTGATATGGGGAAAGCAAAAGCGAAATTCTCAGACAACGCACGGACATAGATAATGTCGAATATGACCCATCGAGCGTAAAGAACCAGAAAATGTTCTTGACGCAGCTCAGCACAGTCACTGTGCCCTGAACCAGAGCCGCCGCTCTCCCGGTGCAGTACTTTCGTTTCCGCTTCTGAAAGCAAATGGCGACAAATCGATCGAAGGTGAAAGCGACGGTGAACCAGACAGAACAGTCCGTGGCGGCGTGGAGTAGGACGGCGTGGATATTACACCCGGAGAAACGATGCGACCAGAAAAAAACCCTCCACTGACATGTAAGTTACCGGAATCCTGTTCAATACCAGATCGTACAGAACGACCAGCTAATCCGCTGCGACCATGGCAACCAGGTACATTGTGACGCCTTTGGAGAGACCGCACTTTCCCCGCGACAGGATGACGATTGCCACGACGTTCACTGTGCGGAGTGCAATAAAGATGTTTAACAGAAACGTGGGAGCCAACTTTCTCTGAAAACAACTATTTTAATCGACAGCATTTCCCAAGGCAGAGATTGATATGGAATCAATGTATCAACTGGAGAGATTATCGGGAGCCATTATTGATTGCGTAGAGATTATAATGTACCCAATGAAGTTCAGAAGAAAGAGGGGAATCTCATTGAAACGACTCGAATATTGAAAGACTAAAATTTAGTGGAAGTGGAGAGGATATCTCCTGTAGTTGTAGAGTCTACAACTAGAAGATGAGGATTGAAAATATAAAGACATCACTTTAGACAGAGGTGGATAGAAATCTGTTTTGACCGAAGTTGGTGAATATGTGGAATTCCTCGCCAGAGACGGCTATGGTAGTCAGTTCGTTGCAAACATTTGCAGCAGAGTGTGATGTGCACTTGATTCGTCCGGACGTCAATGGACATGGAGAATTGGCGCCAGAATGTGGTTGAGAGGGATAATAACTCAGCAATGATGGAATGGCGGAAAAAGCTCGGTGCAGGAATGACTGAATTAAACTCCCGACCCCTGTGGACTTAACAGTAACATCAATAGATGGCTGGAATGTCTGCTGATCTTTGGCGTCAGGAGCAGGACCTGAAAACGGGATGTGATAATGAACCGATTACTGAATAAGAATCATGTATCACGGCGACAGATATTCAACTTGCTTCAACTGTGAACAGAAGAGGACACTACGGAAATGGTAGCCGGAATTGTCCTTAAGTTCGGAATGGCATGGTCCGCCATTGAGGATGATCATTGTTGATCTGACCAAGGACTCATCTCCATGTACCTGGTTTTCCTCCCAAATACCCCTACTACGCAAAAATCTATCCAAACCTTTCTGAAACATATTTACTGAGGTAGCATCAACTGCTTCAATGGGCAGAAAATTCCATAGGTTCACAACCCTCTGGGAAAAGCAGTTCCTCCTCATCTCCTTCCTAATTTCACTCTCCAGAACCCTGAGCCTATGTTCCCCAGTTCTAGTCTTACCTGCCAGTGGTAACAACGATCCTGTCCCTGTCCCTGTCTTATCTTTCCTTTCGTATTTTATATGCTGTTATCAGATCGTGTCTGATCCTACTGAATTCAACTGTGTGCAGCCTCAGGCTACTGAAACTCTCCTCATAGTCTCGCCACCTCATGTCTGGAATCAAAATGGTGAACTGACTACAAAGCCAGTAAATCCCTCCTCAAGTCGGGAGACCAGAACTGCACGCAGCACTCCAGATGCCGCCTCACCAGGACCTTGTGCAGTTGTTTCATAACCTCCCTACTCTGAAATTCACCCCTGTAGCAATGAAGGCCAACACCCCATTTGCCTTCTTGTTATCCTGCTGCTGCTGCAAACCAACCTTTTGTGATCGAAGAACAAACACTCTAAAGTCCGTCCACATTTCAGCGATACAGTACAATCCAACAAAGTTTGAGAAAGCTGATTAATCCTATTATGTCCGAACTGGACTGTGGACCATAAAGTCCCGAAATTCTGGTCATCTCTGCACAGGAAGCATGTGTCTGCTTCACAGAGGGTGCAGATGAATTTTGCCAGAAAACTGCCTGGAATGGAGACCACCCGCCATAGGGAGAGGTTGTGGGAGCTGGGACTTGCTTCTCTTGGTGTGAAGGTGCATGAGAGGTCGCTGGGTGGAAGTGTTTGGGAGGATAAGAGATACAGACAACGTTTGCCTGACTGAGCAGTAACCGGGACGCCTGCAGCCCCAAAGCTGGAGAGCGAACGCCCGCAATGCTCTCAGCCGAGGTTTGCTGAAGCGGTATAAATTTGAGAAACCTGCCATGCAATCAGAAGACAGGCATCAGACAGAAGATGAATTTTATTTTTCAACTTAATCAGGAGTAAGAGACGAGACACGGACTAGAAACAGCTACGATGGCGAGGACAGGGTAGTAAACCACTTGAACTGTCGCAAGCGCATGAGAGATTCCAGAGTCCAACGTCAGCCATTCATAATTTTCAACAAGATACTGGTACTCCCAGAAGATATTCTTTACATATGGCACAGCATTCCGCGATGCCTTTTGCAGATCCATGGCAGGAATACACCAGACTCCTGTCACCGATGCAGCCTTTGTTCTCTCTCTACCTGGAGCGGGAACTCTGATAGCGCAGACTGGCGTCTCTCAATGAAACTGTCGATCTGAGGGACACATATCAATAGAACAGGTAACCAACAGCCACAGCTCCGCGGTGACGTCGACAATCCCCATGGACACTCCCTTAATTACGTTCTACGGAATGACAGGTGCAGTTAACCCTTTATTTGCAGTCCGTCAGAGAAGCAGTGCAAACGCAGAGTGAAAGTGTCTCTAATAATCCCAGCCGTCGGTTGTGCACCGATCCGTATCGTGTCTGTAAGTGGACACAGAACTCAGAAACGTATTGACACACAGTCAGACACTGACATACTAATCAGGAAAGGAAGCAAATAATAAATAAAATAACCAATAATAATGATTTATAAATAGATTAAATTACTATTAGTTCTTAAAAATTACAGTTGCATAGGTAGATTGAAATTATTATCGAGTTAATGATTTCTCAATAATAACTTTGAGAAAATAGCTTAGACCAGCGGCTAATTGGGACGTCGGGTGATTTGGTAGGAGAGGCTTTCAATCACACAGGTATTAAATGCGACAGCGGGTCCTTACAGTAAAAAAAAAGCGATCTTTGAACATTGGCCAAGCGACGTTTGTCGTTGATCCGCAAGAGGAAGGTAGAGGCAAAATCAATAGCCATCGTCTGAATGGACCGTTAAGCAGATGATCAACAGGCTTCTGCTCGCCGAGGCGTCACATCGGGGTGGCTTCAGTCAAAGTGGAAAACGACAAGAAAATCACTTTTATGTTTGTTGTTTTTTTTCCATAGGATAACAGAGATACCAGGCAGAATAGTTGAATGCTCCTCTTGCGGGATTTAGGAAGGCATAGATAACTCGAGTAACCCTGACGAAGACAGCTGCGAGAGCTGCGTTCAGCTGCAGTTTCTGACAATCCCCGTTAAGGATGTGGAGCTGGAACTGGATGAGCTCCAGATCATTCGAGAGGCTGAGTTGGTGATTGGCAGAACATAAAGAGAGGCAGTTACATCCAGGGCGTAGGCACAGGAGACTGTTTGACAGTCATGAAGGATAAACGGCTGAAGGGGCCAGGGCAGAGTTCCAATGTGGCCATCTCCCTCAACATTTTGTATACCGTCGCGTAGATTGGTGATTGGGGGAAATCACCTAACAGTGTTCAGTCACAATGGTCGGATCTCAAGCACTTAATTTGCCGCTGTGACTCAGAAGGGAAGTGGGCGTTGAGCGGTGTCCTTGTGTGTTGGGTGTGTGGGGCGGGGTGGCAGGTTGAATGTCAAGATGTTGTGATAGAATATTCGTTAGTGGTGCGGACAGATGTTTCTGTCGGCAGGGATATCTCGGATCGAGTCCTCAGCATTCTTCACTTGGTATGTGAGCAGCTAGAAATCGTGCCCATCGTCTTACCGATAACCTGTGTACGATGAGAGACGAGGTGCTGCACTGCCAGTTGCTGGACAAGAGCTACGGTAAAGGAAGGACCTCCAGGATTTGCTGGCCGTGCTACGGGCTTTGAGGCCAGACGCAGGAAGACTACACATTAATAGGTTGCTAATGAATTGCTTTTATATCCATTTTCTCTGGAAATAGATAGTAAAATTGAATTTGGCTTCCCCTCCATTCTGCAAATTTTCCTGTGGGGAATTTTCCCAAAAGATGCAGGGGCAGGTAGACGTAGTGTACGGCGTACGAAGTAGGTTTCGGATACGGTGTATTGTACAGGTACGGCGTAGGTGACGGCGTATTGTGCGGATGCGGCGTATGGTACGGGTATGGAGCACGGTACGGCGTAGGTTTTGGATACGGCGTAGGGTACGAGTACGACGTAGAGTACAGCGTAGTGTGCGGGTACAGCGTAGACGTAGAGTCTGGCGTTGGTAACGGCGTATAGTTCGGAAGCGGCGTAGGGTACAGCGTTGCTGAAGATGTAGGGTACAGCGTTGTTGACGGCGTAAGGTGAGGCGTAGGTTACGGCGTAGTTGACAAAGTAGGGCGCAGGTACGACGTATGATATGGCATAGGTGACGGCGTAGGCACTTCGCAGGGTGCGGTGTATGGTACATGGTACCTACAGCATAGATGCGATGCATAAGTATAAAGCAGCCTTAACTGTTAATAAATCACCTCACCACAGTTTGTCAGATACAGTGGTTGGTGTCTTGTATCCTTTTCATGAAACCTTCATCAGCATGATGAACATGCGATGAACACTGTTAGAGTTGTCAAGTACCCCGTGACCGGGTTAGTAAACCAGCAGAAATGTTGGAGTTTGGAGACTGGTGGTACTGTTACTAAAGGTGTTTATTAGTAAACTAAGCAATACAGTATCAAAAAAAAATATATACATATAAAACGGGTTAGCAATGATAAATACAGAAGTGCAGGAATAATGTGTCTCATACCCTGTCACAAATCAAACATATCCTTTATCCAAATCATTTATGTATAACGCGTTAGGAAGCGGTCCTAACACCGATTGTTGCGGAAGGCCGCTGATCACCGCCGTCCATTCAGTAAAGGAGCTACGCTGTAATGATTTTGGACAACTCCAGATGGTCACAATATTAAACAGCACCAGGGTAGTCTGAAAGATCCGACCAAATGAGAAATGAGCGTGACTGGCTTTCTGCGGAGATGAGGATTCACCAGCTGCTGCGAAACATAAAAGACACTACAACTTACTATCAATACAAGTGTCAAATTGTAAGAAATTATTTGATTGTGGAACAGTATTTAAAGACGAGACAATCCATAATAGCCGTCCCGATATCCTAACAGATTATAGACAGAGAACAACAACTTTTTCAATAGTTAAACCATTG
This sequence comes from Hemitrygon akajei, assembly GCF_048418815.1. Taxonomy (NCBI): domain Eukaryota; kingdom Metazoa; phylum Chordata; class Chondrichthyes; order Myliobatiformes; family Dasyatidae; genus Hemitrygon; species Hemitrygon akajei. Next base: position 2,498,783 of record NW_027331926.1, on the reverse strand, counting down.
CAAACGCACGAAACATACAGAAATCAATGTTTTAAAAACACTAAAATATGCGGAATAAACCCTTATATAGTATTCACATTCTATACCTTCACAGTCTGGTCCGGGTCAAGTTTATGCCGGCCGAAGAATCCCCTCATAGCAAGTGTCGATACCAAATTCTGAACCACGGATCTTTTTAGAATGTGTAAATAGCCTATATGGCATTAATAAATTTGAGAATAATCCTGAACTAATGTTTCAAAGACCAGGGAGAGTGTGTTTTTGGAGAGAAAAAAAAATCTACTACCACAAAATATCATGTTCTATTTTACCTAAGAAAACATAACGGCCATAATTATTTCAATATTTTTTGAAACTGAAAATGGCAAGAACATTCTGCAATTGTGTGGTTATTTATATAACCATTTATAACCAGTGAAACCATGAAGCACTGTCCTCACTACTATATCATAAAATATACTCATAATCACGAAGTAATTATAAATATTAACTTAATTGAACATTAACTAACATTTAACTAACACAAAACTGAAAAAAAAACAATTGCTATTTGCAAACTAGTCTTCGCATTCAAAGCAGTAGTCGGATACTTTCCGTGTGTGGCCCTTGCAGATGTGTTACCCACATTTGCATCAAGTTGTCCCTGTTTTACAGTCCTTTTTTTCCGAGCAGAAGTTGCAACTCCTTCTCTTCTGTCCCCTTGTGTTGGCTTCTTGTGGGACTTATTGTTGATCAGGGCCGGGTTCAGATGTCGGCACTGCCCTTACCACTGCTGCTGAGGCTGCTGTGCGGGGAAGGTGGTGTCGCCTTTGCATAAAAGGTGTCTTACCAAAATCCTCCAGAAATAACCTCCTACTTTTCCGCTTGTTTGTCCTCCAGGTCAGGTTCAGCTCACTCCATCTGACAAAGGCACTGCAGGTCGATATGTCAATGATGTTTTGGAATATGGCGAGAGGCCAGCGGGCTGTTCTCCTCTTGCAGCTGTATGTACCTGTTACGTTGTCAAGGTTGTCCACTCCTCCGTTGTTGGCATTGTAGTCGAGGATGATGGCTGGTTTTCTGTCCTCCTGAGCGCTGAACTCTGCAACCTTCTGTAATGTGCTCAGAAGGATGACATTCTTGTACTTCTTTTGCATGTTGTGCCATGGGTGAAAGCAAACTTGGAAGACAAGACGTCTCTCCCCCTTGTTGCAATCACAGCAGGCGGCAGCTCAGGCTTATTCCGCCTCACAGTGCCCACCATTGTAATTTTTTTCTTCAGGAGCGCCTGACCTAGCTCCTGAGATGTGAAGAAGTCGTCACAGGTCACATCGTGTCCTCTCAGCCCTTCTGTCATCTCTATCACGGCGCGGATGCCCTATTTTCTCTCGGGGAATCTCCCAGCTGACTTCACATTACATACTTGCATATTCTAAAAAACAGAACAATCTCTGCCTTAAGTAAACCAAGGACACAGATTTCAAAGCTGAATGTGAAAACAGATCCCAAAACTTCACCACCTCTGGCGAACGGAAATCCTCCGCTTCTCTCTTTTAAATGGATGCCTCGCTATTCTGAGGCTATGCCCTCCTGTCCCAGACACCCAAACCTTGGGAAACGTCATTTCAGGTGTATAACCCCCTTCCTGCTATCTTCCTCCTTTCCTAAAGAGCGAATTGACATTTGCAATTTTTCTGTCACCTTGCACCATGAGACAGTCCGATAATTTTAGAAAGATCGTTGCTAATGTTACACAATCTCTACCGCTCTGTCTTTAAGAAGCAGAATGTGGAGTTCTTCTGGTCTGGGTGAATCATGTACCCTTTGGTCTTTCAGCTTTTTGAGAACCTTCACTCTTGTGAGAATAACTGCACTCACTCCTGTTCCTTCACACACTACAACATCAGACAAACTGCTAGTATCTTCCACAGTGACGACTAATGCAACATCCTAATTTATATCATCTGCAGTCTCCTTGTCCCACATTATTATCTCTTCTGCTTTATTTTCTAGCGGTCCTATATCCACTCTTAGTTCCCTTTGATTTATTTGGACTTGAAAACGAATTTCTACCCACCTTGATATTTTTCACTATCTTGCTTTCATATTTCATCGGAAAGGATTCCCAATACTTTGTTTTCCCGGTAGTTGTTCCTTGTTATATGCTTTCTCTTTTGCTTTTACGTTTTGTCCCGATGTGCGAATTCGTCATTTGAGTATTTATATGCATCTATTCACCACTTTGTGGTGGCGTGTTGGGGAGGAAGCATTAAGAAGAAGGACGCCTCACGTCTTAATAAGCTGATAAGGAAGGCGGGCTCTGTCGTGGGCAAAGTACTGGAGAGTTTAACATCGGTAGCTGAGCGAAGGGCGCTGAGTAGGCTACGGTCAATTATGGAAAACCCTGAACATCCTCTACATAGCACCATCCAGAGACAGAGAAGCAGTTTCAGCGACAGGTTACTGTCGATGCAATGCTCCTCAGACAGGATGAAGAGGTCAATACTCCCCAATGCCATTAGGCTTTACAATTCAACTGCCAGGACTTAAGAACTTTTTTTTAAAGCTATTATTAATGCTTTTTGAGTTAGTGATTTAGATGCATATCATATTATTACTGAGTTAAGTATTGTATGTACAACAAGTGTATGGGACATTGGAAAAAATGTTGAATTTCCCCATGGGGATGAATAAAGTATCTATCTATCTATCTATCTATCTATCTTTTATCTGTTTCGCCAGAAGCTCAACGCATATCTGCCCTACAGACAATCCTGACAGCGTCTCCTTCAATTGTTATTTGGCCAAGAAATTTTTCATATCACTGTAATATCCGTTACGCCACTGAAATACTGCTGCGTCGGACTTCAAATTTATCTCTCATATTTGTAATTGAACTCGACTGTATTGTAATGACTGCTTCCTAAATGTTCGCTTACCTTAAGCTCCCTGATCATTTCCGATTCATTTCTTAACAACCAATCCAGTATAGCTAATCAACAAGTCGGCGTAAGGACAAACTGTAAAAACAAACCAACCCAAACGAGTTGCATGTAGAACAATCCCATGGTTATCATATCATCGACGTTTATGCACACATTTTTCCCGTTGAAATCTGTGGTCTGGATTCCGGATCTATCAGGAATCTGTGGTCTGGATTCCAATGAGGATCCTTTTACTCTGTCAGTTTCTTAACACAACCCACAATGATTCCACAGATTACGATCCTATGTCACATCTTTTTACTGAGCTGATGCTATTCTTTACTGCAGAGCCACGTCATCCAATCTAAAGACCTTCCAATTCCTCCGATACAACTTGTAACCTGGGACATTCATATAAGAAATACGACCAACCTTCAGCACGATTCAGTGATGGCCGTAACATCCTATGATCAGGCAGTCTGCAACAGTGAGGTAGATTTGCCTGTGTTAATTGGGGACAGGATGTATGTGTTTGAGGCCGTTTTTTGTGTTCGGTGTCAGATGTGCGAGGTCCGGGAGTCGCCCAGACTCCCGGTCAACAATATGTGGACCCCGTGTGACGAGCTGCAGCTCGATGACTTTCGTATTGTCAGAGAGAGAGAGGAGGTGATAGAAAGGAGTTATAGGCAGGAGCTCCAACCGGGGCCACGGGAGACAGACAAGTGGGTCACATTCAGGAGAGCGAAGTGGAAGAGTCCGCTACTACAGAGTGCCACATTGGTGATACCTCCTGACAATAAGTACACCTGTTTGAGTACTGATGGTTGGCGGACGGCCTACCTGGGGGAAGAAACAGTGGTCGTGCCTCTGGCACAGAGTCAGGACCTGTGGCTCAGAAGGGTAGGGAAAGGAAGGGGAAGGCAGTAGAGATAGGGGGTTCTATAGTTTGGGGTCGATATGAGATTCTGTGGACGCAGGAATGAAACCTGGATGGAAATTTGCCTCCCAGGTGCCAGGGTACAGGATTTTTGATATCGTGTACAGGATATCCTGCAGTTGGAGTGAGAAAAGCAAGATGTTCTTGGTACATATTGATACCAATGACATTTGGTAGGAAAAGGGAAGAGGTTCCGAAAAAAAAGACTACAGGGAGTCAGGAAGGAAGTTGAGAAGCAGAACAGCAAAACTAGTAGTCTCGGGATAATTATTGACTGTGCTAGGAATAGAATGATGTAATGCTAGAAGATCTAGAAGATTATAAGACGATCAGGAAAGAGCTTAATAAGGAAATTAGGAGAGCCGGAAGGGGCCATGATAGGGCACTGGCGGGCTGATGAAGGAAAACCCCAAGGCATTCTACAGGTAGGTGAAGAGCATAAGACGTGAAAAAATAGGACCTATCACGTGTGACAGCAGGAACGTGTGAATGGGACCGAAGGAATTAACAGAGGAACAATATGAATTCTTTAATACAGTGTCCACTATGGAAAGGGATCCTGGTGACTGTAGTGATGACTTGCAGCAGACTGAAAATTTGAGCATCTACATAAGAAGAAAGAGGATGTGCTGGTGCTTTCGGAAAGCATAACGTTGGATAAGTCGCCGGGAACGGATGAGATGTATTCCAGCTAACTTCGGGAGGCGAGGGAGAAAATTACTGAGCTTCTGACGATGATCTTGCATCAGGAACTGGGACCGGAGAGGTTCCGGAGAATTGGCGGGTTGCGGATGTTGCTCCTTTATTCAAGAAAAAAAGTAGAGATAGATAGATAGATAGATAGATAGATAGATAGATAGATAGATAGATAGATAGATAGATAGATAGATAGATAGATAGATAGATAGATAGATAGATAGATACTTTATTCATCCCTATGGGGAAATTCAACTTTTTTCCAATGTCCCATACACTTGTTGTAGCAAAACTAATTACATACAATACTTAACTCAGTAAAAAATATGATATGCAACTAAATCACTATCTCAAAAAGCATTAATAATAGCTTTTAAAAAGTTCTTAAGTCCTGGCGGTTGAATTGTAAAGCCTAATGGCATTGGGGAGTATTGACCTCTTCATCCTGTCTGAGGAGCATTGCATCGATAGTAACCTGTCGCTGAAACTGCTTCTCTGTCTCTGGATGGTGCTATGTAGAGGATGTTCAGAGTTTTCCATAATTGACCGGAGCCTACTCAGCGCCCTTCGCTAAGCTACCGATGTTAAACTCTCCAGTACTTTGCCCACGACAGAGCCCGCCTTCCTTACCAGCTTATTAAGACGTGAGGCGTCCCTCTTCTTAATGCTTCCTCCCCAACACGCCACCACAAAGAAGAGGGCGCTCTCCACAACTGACCTATAGAACATCTTCAGCATCTCACTACAGTCATTGAATGACGCCAACTTTCTAAGGAAGTACAGTCGACTCTGTGCCTTCCTGCACAAGGCATCTGTGTTGGCAGTCCAGTCTAGCTTCTCGTCTAACTGTACTCCCAGATACTTGTAGGTCTTAACCTGCTCCACACATTCTCCATTAATGATCACTGGCTCCATATGAGGCCTAGATCTCCTAAAGTCCACCACCATCTCCTTGGTCTTGGTGAGATTGAGACGCAGGTAGTTTGAGTTGCACCATATCACAAAGTCCTGTATCTGTTTCCTATACTCCTCCTCCTGTCCATTCCTGACACACCCCACTATGGCCGTGCCATCAGCGAACTTCTGCACATGGCAGGACTCCGAGTTATATTGGAAGTCTGATGTGTACAGGGTGAACAGGACCGGATAGAGAGTACGGTTCCCTGCGGCGCTCCTGTGCTGCTGACCACCGTGTCAGACCTACAATCTCCCAACCGCACATATTGAGGTCTATCTGTCAAGTAGATAGCCCAGGAAATTATAGAAAGTTACGTTAGTGGTTGATAAGTCGATGGAACAATCCTGAGAGACAGGATTTGTGAACATTTGATTCGGTATAACATGATTAGGAATAGTCAGCATGGCTTTGTCAAGGGCAGGTCATGTCCTAAGAGCCTGATTGAATTTTTGGAGATATGACTAAACATGTAGGTGAAGGAAGTGCAGTAGATGTAGTGTATAAGGATTTCACCAAGGCATTTAATAATCTACCTCATGCAGGGCTAACTGAGAAATTATGGAGTAATGGGATCCAAGGGGACATTGCTTTGTGATCCAGAACAGGCTTGTACACAGAAGGTAAAGTGTTGATGTAGACAGGACATATACTGCGTGGAAGTCGGTCACCTGTGGTGTGCCTCAGTGATCTATTCTGGGACAGCGACTTTTAGAATTTGTTTTTAAATATCACGGTTGGAAACTGGAAGGATGGGTTAGTAAATTTTCTCATGACACAATGGTTGGATGTGTTGTGGATAGAATGGAGGGCTGTCAGAGTTTACAGTGGGACATTGACAGGATGTAAAACTGGCAAAGAAGTGGCAGATAAAGTTCAATACAGATAATTGTGAAGTGGTTCATTTTGGAAAGGTGAAATGTGATGGCTGAATATGGTATTTTTGTTAAGTATCTTGGCAGTGTCGAAGTGCAGAGGGATTCTGGGGTACTAGTCCATAGGACGCTTAATGCAGCTGCTCATGTTGACTCTGTAGTTAAGAATGCATACGGCGTATTTACGTTCATCAATCGTGGGATTCTGTTTAGGAGGCGAGAAATATCGTTGCAGCTATCTCGGACCCTGGTCAGACCCCACTTGGAGTACTGTGCTCAGATCTGGTCGCCTCATTACAGAAAGGACGTGAAAACCATAGAAATGGTGTACAGCAGATTTACAAGGATGTTGCCTGGATTGGGGAGCGTGCCTTAGGAGAATAGGCCTTTTCTCCTTGGAGCGACGGAGGATGAGTGCTGACCTTTCGAGCTGTATCAGATGGTGAGAGGCATTGATCATATGGATAGACAAAGGTTTAAATTGATATCACGAGAGGGCACTGCTTTATTCTGCTGGACGGAGGTACAGAGGAGATGTCAGGTTACGTTTTCCACGCAGAGATTGGTGCGTGCGTGCGTGCCGGTGACAGTGGTGAATGCGAATAAGGTAGGGTCTTTTAAGAGACTGTTGGATAGGCACATGGAGCTTAAAAAAATGGTGACCTGCCGGTAAAGTAAGTTAATGCTTGGCACAGCAAATGTGGTCCAAAATTCCTGTAATGTGTTGTAGATTTTCTATGTTTCTATAATGGCTAACTGATCTTTTCTGCTTGTAAAATGAGCATATCCTTCCATTTTCCTCGTAGATAAAAGTCTGTCTTGGCTAATTCTAAAGGCCAGTTATCCTTGTGCCTCTACCACCACTCCAAGAACTGCATCGCATGTACCCACAACTCCCTGTGGAAATGTCATGCTTGTGAACGTGCCAACGTTTTTGTGTCATCTGTACGGTTATTACTTAGCCTATTTGCCGACATCGGAGTCAGTTACATACATCACAGTTCCAGGGAAGGACTCACTGTCGGACATTAACTATGGGACTGTTCTTTATGCGTTGTGATTAAAATGCGATTCCCGGGTTACAACATAAAATCTCTGCCTCACAATCTTCCACTTGCTGGCGGCATACAAATCTACGTTTTTATTCTTGCAGATTAGTGAATCGAGCAGCAGAGTTTCTGAATTACCTGTCCACGAACAGGTGTTTCGACCAAGCTGAACATTCTTATAGTACCTCAGCATAAAACGTCTTCTGTTCTCTCCATTTCCTCTACATTTAATTACAAAATTGCTTTCCCATTATTTCTGTATCATTCGAGCACAAACTGTCGTATTAGTGTGGCAAAATTGTCATTTACCCGGCCATATTTCCAACTGGGCTTTTACCAGGCTCCCTCAACATCTACAAATCAATCACGTTTGTGTCGTCTGCAAGAGTATTTATGAGTCACTCCCATTCTCGTCCAAGTCAAACGCAATGACATTTCCAACAATTCTCACATTCAGAATGGATGTCCTGCATCACAACCCTCTGTACTTTACCTGAAGCCATGCTATTGTTACTAACCAGTGGGTAGATTGTGCCTGTCACATGAGTATGATGTCATTGAGGCTCTGCTGGGCATGATGTAATGGTCTTCTGATGTTGGAGTGACGTAATTTTCGCGCCACTGTGAGGTCATGGGATAGTTTTTTTTCTCAACAGGGTATAAATGGAAACCCTCCCTGCGACGCGCGGCAGTTCGTGGTTGAATTTGCCAGTGATTCCGTTCCGTTGCGAATTCGATGTTATGACGCAGATTTGTTTTAATGTAGAATTTTACTTTCTGACTTAAATCAAAGGTTGAGCCGGCAGTTCTGAAAATTGCTGCCAGTTAAACTTCAGTCGGAGAGAAAAGAATTATCGAAGTTCGAAGAACCCGAAATACAGAGGAAAGTTGATTTTGACGGTGAAATAGTTTCGACATTGTTTGATCCTCTTACGGAAAGAATTAGTCATTTGTACCCATATTAGTCCCTGTTGTAAGAGCAGAAAGGACTGGGTGCAGGTTTTCGCCAACGAAAGGTCAGTGCCTTTAAGCCATCTTATTTTCTTCATATAAATCTTCCGGGCAAGGCATACTTTGGCTGGGATCGGCAGTAACGCAACAGAAGAATTTATACTTCAAGAAAGTCTCTCCAAAGCGACTGGGTAAAACATTTGGACTTTCGCATTACTTCTTCTAAGAACATATTTATACACAATCGCTTTAAGAACTGTTTTCGCATTATCGCTTTAAGAACTGTTCAAGCTGCCGCAGAGCAGCCGACTTCCGGGTAAGTTAGTCGTTTGTTTATTTTGGGATTGTTTTAGCAGTGTTTAATACATGTTTTATATGTTAGAGTGTTACGTATCCCGTAACTGGGTGTCTAACCAGCAGAGAAAGAAGTATCTGTTGGAGTCTGGTGGTACTATTTTCAAACGTGTTTATTAGTAAAATATAGAAATCAATATCAATAATGCAAATATATATAGATAATACACGTTAGTAATCATAAACCTAAAATGTGTGTATAATAATAATCAATAATAAACAAGATCTATCGATGTCTAGGGGATAATGAATTGTCATTTATAAGTATAAAGTTCAGTTCAGTTCATACGTGCTGAGGTAGATGCTGGTTGTTGTGTTGTAATCGTTGGAGAGAGAGAGAGAGAGAGAGAGAGAGAGAGAGAGAGAGAGAGAGAGAGAGAGAGAGAGAGAGAGAGAGAGAGAGAGAGAGAGAGAGAGAGAGAGAGAGAGAGAGAGAGAGAGCAGTAACCGCAACAGGCAGGCAAACCTTCCTTTTCGTTCTTGATCCGTCGTTTCGTTGTGGTCTTTCAGGTATGACCCCTCTGTCCTTCAGCTAGACCGTGGTGGACTCGTCACTCTGGCATGAGTGGACACACACAGAAGCCTCCACCGGCCCTGCTATAACACTGTGAGTTAAACTGACCGATCCTTTGTTCGGTCTCCGATGCCCCACACCTTCCCGTGGGTTCCAACACTCTATCAGTGCTCAATAGTGTGTCCCCTGGTGTGTCTGAAGGGTGTCTCCTCAGAACTCACTTTTATCCCTACTTACGGGGTATCAGGTGTCAATCAATTTTGAATGGCAGTGTCCATCAAACCAGCCCACTCCGGCTGTCCACTGAGGAATTTTAATGAACAGAATAGTACAAGATAAACAACCCTCTCAGAAGCCATGTCTTTCAGAAGTCATAATATGGTGTATCAGCAAGTCTCAATCCCCTGCTTTATCTCTCTCTTATCTGTAGCAGATGTTCCAGTTCCAGCATGTTTTCCCTTACATCTCTCTCTCTCCCATTAGCAGCATAGCAACAGTAACGGTTTGTGATTCTCCCGGGGGGGGGGGGGGCACAGTGGCAACTCTGCACCCTTCTGCCCATCAGAGCTGTTCATCCTTCGTAACAAGAGAAAAATAAAACGGTCTCAATTATGTATTCATTGTTGCTGGAACGTTACACTATCCAATGCAACTCGCTCTCATGGCTCAGCCTACCGGAAAGGTTCCTTCTCAAAAGTCTTATTTCCATTTGAAGTCCAAAGTTCGGGCCTTGGATGGCGCAATGCTTCACGGTCCGAGCGACCCTACGAATGGGACAATTTACAATGACCAATTAACCTATAAACACATAGATGTTTGGAATGTGGGAGGAATCAGAGTACGCCGAAGACACCCAGGCAGTCACGCTTTACAGACAGCGGCGGGAAATGAGTAGAATCAGAGAAGGAGAAAGGCCAAACTACGAGGGAATCATAAATAAATAGACATCATGTGGCCTTTCCTCCGCAATTACCTTCCCCACATATAGAATGTACTCCATCCAATTGGACAGGTAGGAGCACCACTACACAAAGTGTCCCAGAATTTATTTAATTTCACAGAGGCATGGCGATGGGGATTGCTGCTGGAGACGGACGATTGCTGAGCCGTTTTACGAGTGCGAGTTATTAAATTATTCTCGAGGTGGCAGACAGATCTCCAAAGAACTCCGTTGCAAGCGGAGACTTGCAGTCTGTCCACGGTAACCAGTACTCCTTAACGGCTCAAAACAAGGGCTATTGGAACCAATCGCCCTCGCCAGACGAAAGAGATGAAACTACGTTTTAACATTTAAGGAAAGATTACATAAAGTTTGTAGCTTAGCCAGGGAAAATTTACAATTGGTTCAGAAGAAAATGAAAACCTGGTACGGTAAAGAAGCTTAGGATGAGGACGTTCAAGCCAGGAGATAAGGTGTTGGTTCTTTTCCCAGTGCAGACGAATCCTTTACAAGCTACATTTCATGGTCCTTATGAAATTACGTCTAAAATCAATGGGCACAACTGTCGTATTGCGATGGTGATGTCAAGGCCTCGGATGCAAATAAATGTAGAATCACACACTTGGTGGAACTGAGGGAGACATTACATGGAACCCGTGATGAAAGTAAACTGGAAGGAGCAGAGTGGATGCAGACTGGGGATGCTCCCAGATCAAGTTGGTGCATGAAGGGGTGGGGGAAGGGAGCTATTCAGGGACGTCCACAGCCCAAACGGCAAAAAAAAAAGAATATTCTGCGGCAATATCGGAGAAGCATCACAGAGGATTAATGTTCTCCTGAAAACGCCGAGTGAACTTTGTCAGGAGACGGAAGGGAGATTTCACCGTCTGCATCAGCTGCACCCTGAACCTGTCCTGGACCACGGCGTAAAGGGCCGTGTTGGTGCAGCAGCTCAGCAGTTGCAGCATGTAGCCCAGCTCCCGCAGAGACAACGGGGATTTCACCGAAACGTAAAGACCGAGGCTCTCCCATACGGATAGCACCGTCATCAGCGCCCACAGCAGGATGAAATTCCCCGACATCAACAACAGTAACAGGAGGGATTGCCTGCGTTTCTTCATCTCCGGGTCGGCGGGCGTCTCGCCATCGCGCGAACCACGGAGTCTCCTCCGGGCTCGGCTGGCCACTAAGACGTGTCTGATGGTTAAACTGTTGAACAGGAGAATCAGGACAAAGGGGAATACTGGGGTGAGGCCGAAATGAATCAGCAGAAATGTTGACAGCTGAAGTGGGGAAAATAAATGGTAACTGTCCAAACAGAGCAGGGACGTACTGAATACCGCATATGACCCTTCGAGCAAGAAGTACCAAAAGATGTTCTTTACGCAGCTCAGCACAGTCACAGTCCCCAGAACCAGAGCCGCCGCTCTCCCGGTGCAGTATTTTCGTTTCAGCGTCTGAAAACAAATGGCGACAAATCGATCAAAGGTGAAAGTGACGGTGAACCAGACAGAACAGTCCGTGGCGGCGTACAACACGACTGCGTGGATATTACACACGGGAACACGTTCCGACCAGAGGCGAGCCTCTCCTGGATTGTAAGTCTTCGGAATCTTGCTCAATACGAGATCGAAGAAAACGACCAACTGATCAGCTGCGACCATGGCAACCAGGTACCTTGTGACGCCTTTGGAGAGACCGCACTTTCCCCGCGACAGGATGACGATCGTCACCACGTTCACTGTGCGGAGAGAAATAAAGACTATTAACACACTTTTTGATGGAAACCTTCACTGTAACCTATTATTTTAATCGACAACATTTCCCAGAGCACAGATGATTATGGAATTCAAACAGCAACACACAAAATGCTGGTAGAACACGTCGGGCCAGGCAGCATCTATCGGGAGAAGCGCTGTCGACGTTTCGGGCCGAGCTAAGGAGATTATCGGGAGCCATTACTAAATCCGTGGTGATTATAATAAACCTGCTGAAGTTCAGGAGAATGAGGACAATCTTAATGAAACCTATCGAATATTGAAAGGCCGAGGTATCGTGGGCCTGGAGAGGGAGCTTCTGTAGTTGGGGAGTCCGCATCTGAAGACCAGATTTCACAATAGAACGACATCACTTTGGAACAGAGATGAGGAGTAATTTCCTTACACAAAGTCTGGTGAATGTGCGGAACTTTTCGCCACAGACGGCTACGGAGCCCAGTTCATTGGAAGCTTTTGCAGCGGAGAGTGATAGACTCTTGATTCGTCGGGGTGTCGATGGATTCGGGGAGAGGGCGTCAGAATGTGGTTGAGAGGGATGATCAATCAGCTATGATGGAGAAGGCTCGGTGCTCGAATGGCTGAAATCAGCTGCCGTGCCCTGTGGGCTAATCAGGGATATTAGTGGATGGCTAAAATGTATTCTGATCTTTTCCGTCAGAAAAAGTTGAGACCGGTACGTTAAGAGAATAACATACTGATTAATATGCCATGTTTCACGCTGATAGAAACTCAAGTCACCTCAGCTGTTAACACGAGAGAAAATGAAAACATAAGGACATTAACAATAGGAGCAGGAATTGTCCATCCGTTCGGACCGGCATGATCTGACAATGGAAGTGATCTAGAAACATAGAAACATAGAAACTCCGTCAATCTGTCCGGAGTCTTGCCCTGCAACATGTGTCTGGAGCCTTGCCCTGCAATCTGTGTCCGGAGCCTTGCCCTGCAACCTGTGTCCGGAGCCTTGCCCTGCAAAATGTGTCCGGAGCCTTGCCCTGCAACCTGTGTCCGCAGCCTTGCCCTTCAACATGTGTCCGCAGCCTTGCCCTGCAACCTGTGTCTGCAGCCTTGCCCTGCAGCCTGTGTCCGGAGCCTTGCCCTGCAACCTGTGTCCGGAGCCTTGCCCTGTAACCTGTGTCCGGAGCCTTGCCCTGCAACATGTGTCCGGAGCCTTGCCCTGTAACCTGTGTCCGGAGCCTTGCCCTGCAACCTGTGTTCGGAGCCTTGCCCTGCAACCTGTGTCCGGAGCCTTGCCCTGTAACCTGTGTCCGCAGCCTTGCCCTGCAACCTGTGTCCGGAGCCCTGCTCTGCAACATGTTTCCGCAGCCTTGCCCTGCAACCTGTGTCCGGAGCCTTGCCCTGCAACCTGTGTCTGCAGTTTTGCCCTGCAATCTGTGTCCGGAGCCTTGCCCTGAAACCTGTGTCCGGAGCCTTGCCCTGCAACCTGTGTCCGGAGCCTTGCCCTGCAACCTGTGTCTGGAGCCTTGCACTGCAACCTGTGTCTGGAGCCTTGCCCTGTAACCTGTGTCTGGAGCCTTGCCCTGTAACCTGTGTCCGGAGCCTTGCCCTGTAACCTGTGTCTGGAGCCTTGCCCTGCAACATGTGTCCGGAGCCTTGCCCTGCAACCTGTGTCCGGAGCCCTGCCCTGCAACATGTGTCCGGAGCCTTGCCCTGTAACCTGTGTCTGCAGCCTTGCCCTGCAACCTGTGTCCGGAGCCTTGCCCTGCAACCTGTGTCCGCAACCTTGCTCTGCAACCTGTGTCCGGACCTTTGCCCTGTAACCTGTGTCTGGAGCCTTGCCCTGCAACCTGTGTCCGCAGACTTGCCTTACAACCAGTGTCCGGACCTTTGCCCTGCAACCTGTGTCTGTAGCATTGCCCTGTAACCTGTGTCTGGAGCCTTGCCCTGCAACCTGTGTCTGCAGTCTTGCCCTGCAACCTGTGTCCGGAGCCTTGCCCTGCAACCTGTGTCTGCAGTCATGCTCTGCAATCTGTGTCCGCAGCCTTGCCCTGCAACCTGTGTCCGGAGCCTTGCCCTGCAACCTGTGTCCGGAGCCTTGCCCTGCAACCTGTGTCCGGACCATTGCCCTGCAACCTGTGTCTGCAGTCTTGTCCTGCAACCTGTGTCCGGACCTTTGCCCTGCAACCTGTGTCTGCAGTCTTGTCCTGCAACCTGTGTCCGGACCTTTGTCCTGCAACCTGTGTCTGCAGTCTTGTCCTGCAACCTGTGTCCGGACCTTTGTCCTGCAACCTGTGTCCGGAGCCTTGCCCTGTAACCTGTGTCCGGACCTTTGCCCTGCAACCTGTGTCTGGAGCCTTGCCCTGCAACCTGTGTCCGGAGCCTTGCCCTGCAACCTGTGTCTGGAGCCTTGCCCTGCAACCTGTGTCTGGAGCCTTGCCCTGCAACCTGTGTCCGGAGCCTTGCCCTGCAACCTGTGTCTGGAGCCTTGCTCTGCAACCTGTGTCCGCAGACTTGTCTTACAACCTGTGTCCGGAGCCTTGCCCTGCAACCTGTGAACGGAGCCTTGCCCTGCAACCTGTGTCCGGATCTTTGCCCTGCAACCTGTGTCTGGAGCCTTGCCCTGCAACCTGTGTCCGGAGCCTTGCCCTGCAACCTGTGTCCGGACCATTGCCCTGCAACCACTGTCTGGAGCCTTGTCCTGCAACCTGTGTCTGGAGCCTTAACCTGCAAACTGTGACTGCAGCCTTGCCCTGCAACCTGTGTCCGGAGCCTTGCCCTGCAACCTGTGTCTGGAGCCTTGCCCTGCAACCTGTGTCCGGAGCCTTGCCCTGCAACCTGTGTCTGGAGCCTTGCCCTGCAACCTGTGTCCGGAGCCTTGCCCTGTAACCTGTGTCCGGAGCCTTGCCCTGCAGCATGTGTCTGGAGCCTTGCCCTTCAACCTGTGTCCGGAGTCTTGCCTCGCCCTGCCTCTGCCTGTAGCCTTACCAGCATATAACCATATAACAATTACAGCACGGAAACAGGCCATCTCGGCCCTTCTAGTCGGTAGTGAACGATTACTCTCACCTAGTCCCACTGACCCGCACTCAGCCCATAACCCTCCATTCCTTTCCTGTCCATATACGTATCCAATTTTACTTTAAATGACAATACCGAACCTGCCTCTACCACTTCTACTGGAAGCTCATTCCACACGGCTGCCACTCTCTGAGTAAAGAAAGTCGTGTTACACTTAAATTTTTGCCCACTAACTCTCATATCCTGTCCTCTTTTTTGAATCTCCCCGACACTCTATTGAAAAAGCCTATCCACGTCAACTCGTTCTATCCCCCTCATAATTTTTAAAACGTCTATCAATTCCCCCCTCAGCTCCAAAAAATAAAGGCCTAACTTGTTCAACTTTTCCCTGTAACTTAGTGCTAAAACCCAGGTAACATTCTAGTAAATCTCCCCGTACTCTTTCTGTTTTGCTGACATTTTTCCTACAATTCGGTAACCAGAACTGTACACAATGCTCCAAATTCGGCCTTACCAATGCCTTGTACAATTTTAACATTACATCCCAACTCCTATACTCAATGCTCTGATTTATAAAGGCCAGCATACCAAAAGCTTTCTCCACCAACCTATCCACATAAGATTGCACCTTCAGGGAACTATGCACCATTATTCCTAGATCACTCTGTTCTACAGCATTTTTCAATGTCCTACCATTTACAATGTATGTCCTATTTGGATTATTCCTACCAAAATGTAGCACCTCACACTTATCAGCATTAAACTCCATCTGCTGTTGTTCAGCCCACTCTTCTAACTGGCCTAAATCTGTCTGCATGCTTTGAAAACCTACTTCATGATCCACAACGCCACCTTCCTTAGTATCATCTGCATACTTACTAATCCAATATACTTACTATTACACGCCTTGCCTCTGCTTGAAGCTTTGCCTCGCCTTGCCTCTGCCTGGAGCCTTGCCCTGTTTGGAACTGTCTGTCTGTGTCCATGTCTTCGCAAGATAGATCCGGCTGTTTTGCCGCTACCTGGCGTTGGGAACTCGCTCGTCGTGTTCAGTGTTATAAGTATTTCGTCCCGGCCCTACGTCCTTCACTCAGGAGGGGACCCGGCTCGGTGTTTCATGTTCCTGTCTCTCCCTCGACCCAGGGTTCTGCGTGCATGTTCACCGTCGACCAAGCCTCTGTGTTCTGCGTTCCTGTTCTCCCTCGAACCAGTCTCTGTGTTCTGCTTGCCTGTCCTCCGTCGACCCGCGCTCAGTGTTCTGCGTTGCTGTCTGTCCCTTGACCAAGGCTTTGCGTTCCTGTCTCTTCCTCGAGTAAGTCAAGGCTTCGAGTTATCGTCCTGTCCTAGTCACTTCGAAGTTCCTTGTCCTGTCCTCGACACGACTTTGTGTTCTCGTCTTGTCATGTGCCTCGCCGAGCTCAACTGTACCTTGCCCAGCCCGGTGCTTTGGTTCCCTCGTCCTGTGCTGGGGTTTCCTTATCCTGTCCATGAGTCTCATGTCCAGTCCTGTTGCCTCTCCGCGTCCTGTAACCTCGTCATATCCTCGAATACTTCTGGGTTCCCAGCCCGAGTCAAGACACAGGTTCTCTGTTCTTCTCCAGTCTCTGGCTCGGAGTATAACCCCGCGCTACCAGTCCCCTGTTCCATGTCCTGGTTCCCTATCCTAGTCAGGTCCTATCCCAGGCCCGGAGTCCTTGTCTCGTCCGGGGCCGGTGGTATGTCCAGCGTTCTTTCTTCCTCACTTTGCCTGCTTCCTTCTCACGCCATGTCCTGTTCCTGGTAGATCAGTGTCTGTGTCTTGCTTTTGGGTCCACTCCCAATCTCGCCGTTATGACACTATCCACAAGTCTCATAAAAGACCCTCTCGTGTCCACCTCGACCAACGTTGTCGGCAGCATATTCAGCACACTCACTACTCTCTTCATAAAAAATAAAAAAATCCCCATGACATCTCCTCTATTCCCACTTCCCAACATCTTAAACCTTCGATCTTTTCTGGCAACCATTTCAGCACTTGCAAAAACCCACTGACTATTTACACGATCAATATCTCTCATCATTTGATACACATCTATCAGGTCACCTCTCATCCTTCGTCGCTCCAAGGAGAAAAGGACGAGTTCACTGAACCAGTTTTCGTAAGGCATGATCCCCAATCCCGGCAACGTTCTTGTACATCTCCTCTGCACCGTTTCTATGGATTCCACGTCCATCCTGTATCGAGGCGACCAGAACTGAGCACAGTGCTCCAAGTCGGGTCAAACCGGGGTCCTATATAGCTGCAACATTACCTGCCGCTCCTAATTTCAATACAAATATTAATGACGGCCAAAACAACGTATGCCTTCTTAACCACAAAGTCAACCTGCGCAGCTGCTTTGAGCGCCCTATAGACTCGGACCCCAAGATCCCTCTTATCCTTCACACTGCCAAGAGTCTTATCATTAATACTATATTCCGCCATCATACATGATCTGCCCAAATGAGACAATTTGGTCTGATCTGCGTTCCACACAAAAAGTTACTTAGGAAAGTTCAATGGTTAGGTATTTATATTGGAGTAGTACAATTGATTCAACAGTGTTTGGATGGGAGATGCCAGAGAGTAGAGGTGGACAACTGTTTGTCAGATTGGAGGCCGGTGACTAATGGTGTGACTCAAGGATCTGTACTGTGTCCAATGTTGTTTGTCATTTACATTAATGATCTGGATGATGGGGTGGTAGAAGTGGTCGAGGCAGGTTCGGTATTGCCATTTAAAATAAAATTGGATAGTTATATGCACAGAAAAGGAATGGAGGGTTAAGGGCTGAGTTCGTGTCAGTGGGACTAGGTGAGAGTAAGCGTTCGGCACGGACGAAAGGGAGCGAGATGGCCGGTTTCCGTGTTCTAATTGTTAGTTGTTATATGGGTTGAATTCTATCTGCCACTTCTCTGCCTGGTTTTGCATCTTATCATTGCCTCACTGTGACCTCTGACAGCCCTCCACACTATCTACAACGCCTTCAACTTTTGTGTCACCAGGTAATTTACGCATCCCTCCACTTCCTCATTCAGGTTATTTATAAAAAATCACGAAGAATAAGATTAGCATAACAGACACTGAGGCACACAACTGGTCACCGACCTCCATGCAGAATATGAACCGTCAAAACAATTCTTTGCCTTTAGTGGGAAGCCAGTTCTGGAGCCAGAAAGCAATGTCCCCTTGCATCCCGTGCCTCCTTTCTTGCTCAATAAGGCTTGCATGGTGTACCTTCTCAAATGCCTTACTGAAATCCATACGCCCTACATCTCCTACTCTTCATTCATCAATGTGTTTCGTCACATCGGCAATGAATTTAATCAGGCTCGTAAGGCACGACCTGCCCTTGACAAAGCCCTGACGACTGCTCCTAATCAAATTATTCTTCTCCAAATTTTCATAATTTTTGCCTCTCAGGATCTTCTTCATCAACTTAACAGCCACTGACAACGCCTTCCTACCATTTCCACATAGCCCTTAATTCTTCTGCTATGCAAACAACAGTGCCAGCCAGTCTGAAATATACTTATTGAGATAGCCTCCACTGTTTCTTTAAGGAGCGAATTCCACAGATTCGCCACCCTCTGAGAGAAGAAGTTCCTCCTCATCACGGTCCTAAATCCTCATGCAACTCCCCGTTGTTTTAGTCCCAGCTACCGGTGGAAACAACTTTGCTGCCACAGTCCTATCTATCCATTCAATAGTTTTAAATGTTTGCAGAAAATTTCCTCTCATCCTTCTGAGTCCCAGCAAGTACGATCCCAGGCGACTCAATTGCCCCTCATAGTCGAACCACCTCATCTCTGGAATCAGCTGGTGAACCGCCTACACAGACAGTTTATCAGTCCTCAAGTCGGAAGACCAGAACTGCACTGTGCTCCGGATGCCGCCTCACCAGTACCTTGTGCAGTTGCAGCATGTCCTCCCCGCTCTGAAATTCAACCCCTCTGGCAAAAAAGGCGAACATCCCATTTGTCTTCCTGATAGGCTGCTGCACCTGCAAACCAAGCTTTTGTGATTCAGCAATAAGCACTTCAAAGTCCCTCCGCACAGCAGCATACAGCAATCGTTTACTACTTAAATAATATTCTGTTCTCCCCTTTGCCCTTCCCAAGTGGATGACTTCGTATTTACCAACTTTGAACTCCATCTGACAGACGCTGGTACATTCGCTGAAGATAGTAACATCCCTCTGAATGCTGATAGTTTCCTCTGCACTCTTTGTCTAATGGCAGTGATGATGTCCACGTGACCTTATGTTTTTAACTGGTGAGACGTTGAAGCTATTTATTTATTTATTTAATTCTATTGATGCTATATTCTGCCATCATACCTGACCTGCAAAATGAAAGACATCACACTTGTCTGTGTTGAATATCATCTGGCTCTTCACAGCGCAGTTTGGCATCCTATCAATGTCCCTCTTTAGCCTCCGACAGCCTTCCACTCTATCCACAACACCTCCAATTTTTTTAATCTCCAGAGTTACTAAACCAGCGCTCCACTTCCTCATCCAGATCATTTATAAAATTCACGAAGAGTAGTGGTACCAGAACAGATCGCTGAGGCACACCACTGGTAAACGACCTCAATGCAGAACACGACCGTCTACAACAACACTCAGTCTTCTGTGAGCAAACCGTTTCTGGTTCCACATAGGAATGTGCCCTAGTATCATATGCCTCCTTACTTTCACAATAAGGTTTGTATGAGGAACCTTATCAAATTCACTCAGCTGATGTTTGGAAAGCCCTGTCTTGCAATTAGGGGTCGTTAGAGGACAGGTATGAAAGAGAAGCTGCCTTATATTTTTGAACGTAATCATGAGGAAGAGACGAGAAACTTACCAAGAAGAGCTACGATGGCGAGTGCAGGGTAGTAAACCACTTGGAATGTTATAAGTGCAAAGGTGATTCGAAAGTCCCACGTTAGCCCTTCGGAAATTTCAACAAGAGCATAATACGCCCAGAAAGCTTTCTTCTCAATTCCCCTAGCGTTGCGCGATGCATTTCGCAGATTATAATCCATTGCTGTGATAGTCCAGATTCCAGTTCCCGATCCGGCCTCTGTCTTCTCTCTGTCTGCAGCCGCTGGTCTCTGATAGCGTAGACTGGCGGCTCTTACTGAAACTGTCGCTGTCAGGGATACCGCACATATTAATGGAGCAGGCAACCGGCAGCCACACCTCCGCGGTGACGTCGACAATCCCCACGGACACTCCCTTAATGAGGTTCTACTAAAAGACAGGTGCAGTTAACCCTTTATTTGCCGACCGTCAGAGAAGCGATACAAATGCAGGTGGAAATCTATCTGATAATCCCCGGAGCCGGCTGTCCACGGATACGTGCCGTATCGTGTCTTTAAAATCAAGAAACCTGTTCACACACAGCTAGATACTGATCTACAACCAGTCTAGAAAGGCAGGTACACGCAGCAAATAAAAAAAATACAATAAACAATAATGATGATATGAACAGATTGAAAATATCTATTTCATAGATTGTTCTTAAAAAAATATATTTGCATGGGTAGATTGAAAATCATATCGATATAGATAATTACAAAAACTGATTTTCAGAAATATAGTTTGGACCAGCAGCCTCTCGGGTCTTCGGGTGATTTGTGAGGAGAGGACTTCAATCAGCACAGGTATAAAAGGCCACAGCGTGTCCTTACAGTGAAAAGCAGCTTTGACCAGCGACCAGGCAGCTTTTGTCGTTGAACCGCAGGAAGAAAGCAGGGGAAAATACAGTAGCCGTCGTCTGAATGGACCGCTAAGCAGGTGATCTTCAGGCTTCTGCTCGCCGAGGCGTCTGCTCCGGGAGAATTCAGTCAGAGTAGACAAAGAAATGTAAAGCACTTGGCTAAGTATTTTTTATTCTTCCGTTTTTTATATCTGATCAGATAGGATAACAGTGCTGCGAAGTAGGATAGTTCAATGCTCTTTCTGCCGGATCTGATAAGGTAAAGAGAACCCCAGTAACCATGACGACGAATGTTGCGACAAATGAGTTCAGATGCAGCTTCTGACAATCTGTGTTAAGGAGGTGAAGCTGGAACTGGATGAGCTCCTGATCATTCGGGATGCTGAAGTGGTGGTGGACATATAGAGAGGCAGTTACACCCAAGGAATAGGGCACAGCAGACTTTGTGACAGTCACGAAGGAGAAACGGCTGAGGAGGCGAGGGCAGAGTTCCCCCGTGGCCATCTCCCTCAACACTTTGGATACTGTCGCGGAGTTTCTGGGTCGGGAGAATCACCTAACAGTGTTCAGTCACAGTGGTCTGGTCTCAGGTACTTAGTTTGCCTCTGTGACTCAGAAGGCAAGTGGGCGTTGAGCGGTGTCTGTGTATGTGTGTGTGTGTGTGTGTGTGTGGTGTGTGTGGGCGGAGCGGCATGGTGAAAGTCACGCTGTAGTGTTAGCATGTTCGTTAGTGGTGCGGACAGGTGGTTCTGTCGGCGACATCTTCAGGGATATCTCGGATCGAGTCCTCAGCACTCTTGACTGGGAGGGTAGACAGCTCTAAATCGTGGCCCATTGAGTTACCAATGACATTGGTACGATGAGTAATGAAGCACTGCACTGCCGGTTCCGGGAGCTAAGAGAGAAGTTGAAAGGAAGGATCTCCAGGATTTGCTGCCCGTGCTATGTACATGTGCGGTCACAAATAGGAAAAATTTCCAGATTAATAGGTTGCTTAAGAGTTGTTTTTATATCCTAGTCGTCTGGAAATGGATGCTAACATTGCATTTGGCTTCCTCAGCTGTCTGTAAATTTTTCTGATTGGAATGCTCCCAAATGTTTCTGTATCTTTGCGTTTTTTCAGGCCTATACAGAAAGTATACAGTTTATTACATGGCGAAGGTGTTTTTTATCTACCAACATCTGAAAATGGATTGGAACATGCATTTGTCTCTCTCATCACTGACTCAATCTGCAGATTTTCCTGTAGCTCTGCAACTCTGATTTTTCAATTCAATCGTTCTTCCCATTTTCGAAATAGTCCACCCCTTTATTCCCTCTGCCAAAATTTGAGACCAGGTAGTTCCCTACATTATATTCCTCTGTAAATTATTTGTCTGTTATCCAATATGTCTTATTCCTCCTTCAAGCACCGTGCTTCCTCAACTCTTCCTGCCCTTCCATCAACCTTCTCATGATCCGCAAACCCTGCCACAAAGCATTCAAATCATTAATCCAAATTATCGACGCCCAACGCGATAAGAAGCGGTCCCAACACCGATTCCTGTGGAACTCCACTGATCATCATATCCAGTCAGAAAAGGGCCTCCGCAGTAACGTTTAAGGATATCTCCAAAAGGCCGCAATACTAAACGCCACCAGGGTACTCTGAAAGTTCCGAGCAAATAAGAAGTTAGCGTGCTTGGCGATGTCGGGACATGAGCTTTCACCAGCTGCGGAAAAACAGAAATGACACAACAGCTTACAATCAATACAACAGTCAGGTTGCAACAAATTATAAGACTGCCGAGCAGTAGTTACAGATGGGATAATCCATAATAACCGTCCGGATATAGTAACAGAGGACAGACAAAGAACAATCACTTATTCAATGGATAAACAAATTGCAAGCACACACAACATACACAAATCATTGCTTTAATAACACTACAATATGCTGAATTAATCCTTCCATACTGTTCATATTCTACACCAGCACATTATAGTCCGGGTCAAGTTTGACCCGGTCCAAGAATCCCCTCATAAGCGTCTGCTCCAAATTCTGAACCATAGATCCTTTCAGAATGTATATGTAGCTTATCTGACATTAATAAATGGGTGAATAATCCTTAATTGATGTTTCAGAGTGCAGGGAGAGTGTATTTTTAGAGAACAAAATCGTTTATTGAGAAAACAAACGGATCTACTATCACACAATATCATGTCCTAGTTAACTTAACATATGAAAACATAACAGCCATCATGTTTTAAATATATTTGTTGAAACTGAAAATGGCAACGACATTCTGGAACTATGGGGTTTTGTTATATAACCATTTTTTACTAGATACCACTATCAAACATGTCCTCACTGCTATATCATTAAGTATCCTCATAGCTACTATGTAATTATAACTATTAACTATTAATTCAACATTAACTAACATTAAACCAACAAAAAATGCAAAATAATTGGTATTGAAAAATTGTCTTCGCAATCAACGCAGTGCTGGAAACTTTGCGTGTGTGGCCCTTGCGTGTGAGTTTCCCACATTTGCAGCAAGTTGTCCCTGTTTCGCAGTCCATTTTTGCAGAGCAGCATTTGCCTCTCCTTCCCTTCTGTCCCCTTGTGTTGGTTTCTTGCGGGACTTGTTGTTGATCAGGTCCAGGGTCAGATCGCGGCACTGCCCACACCAGGAGTCACACGGGGCTTTCAAGCTCCTCCAAAACCAAACACCTACTTTTGCTCTTGCTTCCCCTCCAAGAAGGGTTCAGGTCTATTAACTATTAATTCAGCATTAACTAACGTTAAACCAACAAACAATACAAAAAAATGGTATTTGAAAAATCGTCTTCGCATTCAAAGGAGTGGTCGGACACCTTGCGTGTGTCGCCCTTGCATATGTGTTACCCACATTTGCAGCAAGTTGTCCCTGTTTTACAGTCCTTTTTTTGCCGAGCAGAATTTGTATCTCTTTCTCTTCTGTCCCCTTGTGTTGGCTTCTTGTGGGACTTGTTGTTGATGAGCGCCGGGTTCAGATCGCGGCACTGCCCTGAGCACTGCTGCTGAGGCTACTCGTCGGGGAAGGTGGTGTCGCCTTTGCGTAAAAGGAGTCTGAACAAAATCCTCCGGAAATAACCTCCTACTTTTCATATTGCTTGCCCTCCAGGAAGGGGTAAGTTCACTCCTTATGACAAAGGCGTTGTAGCTCGATATATCAATGATATTATGGAATATGGCGAGAGGGAAGCGGGCTGTTCTCCGCTTGCAGCGGTGTGTGCCTGTTACTTTGTCAAGGTTGTCCACTCCTCCTTTGTTGGCATTGTAGTCAAGGATGATGGCTGGTTTTCTGCCCTCCGGAGCGCTGACCTCTGTAACCTCATGTAATGTGCTCATAAGGATGACATTCTTGTTCAACTTTTCCATTTACGAGACAACTGTGGTGTCATGGGTGAAAGCAAACGTGGTGGACAAGACGTCTCTCCCCCTTGTTGCCAACATCTCGGGTGGAATCACAGGCTTGTTCCGCCTCACAGTGCCCACCATTGTGATTTTCTTCTTCAGGAGCACCTGACCAAGCTCCTGAGATGTGAAGAAGTCGTCACAGGTCACATTGTGTCCTTTTAGCCTTTCTCTCATCTCGAACACGACGCTCATGCCTTGTTTTCTCTCCGTTGCTCCCCCAGCTGGCTTCCCATTACACATTTGCTTATTCTAAAAATCAAGAAATCTCTGCCTTAAATAAACACAAGGACTCAGATTATATGACTTAACTTTTGAGTTTAGGTTTGCCACGATTGTGCTAATTCGTCATTTGAGTATTTATTTGTTTGTTTTCAGAAAGCATGTATTCTTCACTTTCCTCTGTTTCACCAGAGACTCACCGCATTTCTGCCCTGCAGACAATCCTGACAGCGTCTCCTTCAATTTTTATTTTGGAAAGACCTTGCTCATATTACTGTAATTTCTCTTACCCAAATAAAATACTGCTGCGTAGGACTTTAAATTTCGCCATTATATATTTGTGAACTTAACTATATTGTGAACACCGCTGCCTAAAGGTTCGATAACATTAAGCTCCCTAATCATTTGCAATTCATTTCTTAACACCTAGTCCAGTACAGCCGATCCACTATTCTGCTTAAGGGCAGACTGTATAAACAAACCAACTCAATCGAGATGCATGTAGAACAGACCATGGTTATCATGACATCGACCACATTTTTCCCGTTGAAATCTGTGGTCTGTATTCCAGCTCGGTCGGGAGGCCTGGATATAGATCCAATGAGGATCCATTTACCCTGTCAGTTTCTTACCACAACCCACAAAGATTCCATAGCTTACGATCCTACGTCACATCTTTTTACTGAGCTGATGGTTCTTTACCTGCAGAGCCAAGCGATCCCATCTAAAGTCCTTCCAATTCCTCCGAAACACCATGTTGCCTTCGACATTCATATCCGAAATGCGACCAATATTCAGCACGATTCAGTGATGGCCGCAACATCCTACCAGCTGGCAGTGTGCAACGGTGAGGTAGGTTTGACGGTGATAGTTGCGGAACGGATGAATGAGTCTGAGGCCCGTTGTCTGTGCTCAGTGTCAGATGTGGGAGGCCCTGGAGTCTCCCATCCTCCCGGACGGCCATATTTGGACCCGGTGTGTCGAGCTGCTGCTCGATGACCTTCGTATGGTCGGGGAGAGGGAGGAGGCCAAAGAAAGGATTTATAGGGAGGTGGTCACATTGCGACAACAATCAGGAGAGGGAAGGGGAAGTGTAAGGTACTAGAGAGTACTCCTGTTGTAGAACCTCTTGACAATAAGTACTCCTGATTAAATATTGTTATTTTGGATTGGGAGGGAACTGCCTTCCTGGGGGAAGCATCAGTAGCCGTGGCATCTGGCACGAAATTCGGCCCTGTGGCTCAGAAGGGTAGGGAAAGGAAGAGGAAGGCATTAGTGATGGGGTCTCTATATTTAGGGGGAAGTACAGGCGATTCTTTTCACGCAGGGAGGAATCGCGGATGATAGTTTGCCTCCCAGGTGTGAGGGTCTGGGATGTTTGAGATCGTGTCCATAATATCCTGCATTGCGAGGGAGAACAGCCGGAGGTCGTGGTACATATTGATACCAATGACATTGGTAGGAAAAGGGAAGAGGTCCAGAAAAAAAAGACTGTTGGTAGTCGGAAAGGAAGTTGAGAAGCAGCACCGCAAAGGTAGTAACTTCCGGATAATTACTGACTGTGCCACGCGACAGCGAGAATAGGAATACAATGTGGTGGAGGATATATGCGTGGCTGAGGGATTGGATCAGGGGACAGGGATTCAGATTTCTGGACCATTGGGACCTCTTTTGGGGCAGGTGTGACTGTACAAAAGGACGGGTTGCAGTTGAATCCCGGAGGGTCCAATATCCTGGCGGGGAGGTTTGCTAAGTCTACTGGGGAGAGTTTAAACTGGAATTCTTGGGGTGGAAACGGAGCAGAAGAGAATGAAGAAGAGGAGGATGGCACACAAATACAGAAAGCTTATCTACAGTGGGAGAGGGAGGGTAGACAGGTGAAAGAGAAGGGACGTGCTCAGGCCGACGTTTTGAGATGTGTCTATTTTAACGCAAGGAGCATTGTGACCAAAGCGTATGAGCTTAGACCGTGGATCAACACATGGAGCTGTGATGTGGTCGCCTTTACAGGGACTACAGGGCATCAAAGGTTATTGTGAGAAGGCGGGTGAATGGGACTAAAGGAGAGATCGGAACAGCTCATGATGAAATGGCGGAGCAGACTCAATGGGCAGAATAACCGACTTTTGCTCCTTTGTCTTATGGTCTTATGATGTAGTGGCCTTAGGGACAGTGAGGGAGGAAAAAGTGGAGGGTGCGTGGCACTGTTGATCACACAGAGTGTCACGGCTGCAGAAAAGGTGGACGTCATGGTGGAATTGTTTCGGAGTCTTTGTGGGTGGAGGTTAGGTACAGGATGTGAACGTATAGGACCTATCACTTGTGACAGTGGGAAAGTGTGTATGGAACCGGAGGAAATAGCCAGAAGTACGTAATTAATTATTTATTTCCGTATTCACTATGGAAAAGGATCTTGGTGAATGTAGTGATGACTTGCAGCAAACTGAAATGATTGAGCAACTACATCTTTGTAACTGGATATGTTGGAGCTTTTGGAAAGCATCAAGTAGGATGTCACCGGGACCGGATGAGATGTACCCCAGGTAACTGCGGGAGGCGAAGGAGGAGATTGTTGATCCTCTGACGATGATCTTTGCTTCATTAATTGGGAATGGAGAAGTTGCAATTTTGTGAAGGGCTGTCGGAGGTGACTGCGGGACATTGATAGGATGGAAACTGGGCAAAGAAGTCGCAGATGGAGTTCAACCCAGGTAAGTGTGAAGTAGTTCATTTTTTGTAGGCCAAATATAATGGCAGAATATAGTATTAATGGCAAGACGCTTGGCTGTGTTGAGGTTCAGAGGCATCCTGTGGTCCGAGTCTATAGGAAGCTCAAATCAGCTGCGCACTTTGACTCTGTGGTTAAGCAGGCATAAGGTGCATTGGCCTTCATCAGTCGCGGGATTGTGTTCAAGAGGCGAGAGATCGTTGCATCTAAAGAGGATCCTGGTCAGACCCCAGCCGGAGTACTGTGCCCACCTCTGGTCGCCTCACTACAAGAAGGATGTGGAAAACATACAAAGGGTGTAGAGCAGATTTACAAATATGGTCCCTGGATTGCGGGGGGCGAGGGCATGCCTTACTAGTATAGGTCTTTTCTCCTTGGAGAGACGGACAATGAGTGGTGACCATACAGATCTGTATAAACTGCTGAGAAGCATTGATCAGATGAATAGTCAGAGGCTTTATCCCAGGGTTTAAATGACTATCACCAGAGGGCACAGCATTAATCTGCTGAAAGGAGGTACAGAGGCGATGTCAGGTTCCGTTTTCCGCTCAGAGATTGGTGAGTGTATCTAAAAGGATATCGATGACAGTGGTGAAGGCGGATACCACAGGGTCTTTTAAGAGACAACTGGATTGGCACATGGAGCTTTAATAAATAGAGGCCTATCGCAAACACTAGGAAATTAATAAGCTAAGTTGATGCTTGGCACAGCATTGTGGTCCGAAGTTAATTTAATATGTTGTAGATTTAAAATTTTTCCATAGTTGCTAACTAATTCTTTCTGCTGGTAAAACGAGCTTATCCTTCCATTTTCCTCAGATGCACATGTCTGGATCGGCTTCTTTTAAAGGCAACATTTACTTGTGCCTCGATCACCACACCAGTAAGTGCAACCCTTGTACACACGTCTCGCTGTGGAAACGTCTTGCCGTTTACAGTGCATTTGAAACCACCGCATGAAAATTACCCGGTACTTTGCGTATCTTTGTAATCTTCTGCAAGATTACTAATCAGCCTACTTGCAAACATCCGAGTCGGTTATATATATCACAATCCACAGGAAGGATTCACTGTCTGACATTAACTATGGACTGTTCTTTATTTGTTCTGATTAAAATGCGAATTGTGAATTGCAACACCAATCTCTGCATCAGACACTGCCACCTGCTGGCGGCATTCAATTCTACGTTTCTTTTTTTATATTTGCAGATGAGTGACTCAAACAGCAGAATTACTGAATTGCATGTCTACGAACAGGTGTTTCGATCTTTTTTATAAACTCAGGGATCATTTTTTTCTGTGGACTGTCACTTAAAAAGGCCGAGACAATGACATTTCGATACTGTTGGATTTCGGCTGAGTATAAAAATTGCTCTATTGCTGTGGTGAGAAAGGTGACGTTATTTGAAGGATAATGAATGTTTGCACTTTATTCTGCGGCTTGTTTTTAAAGATACAAGGACACAGAGACAAACAGTCAGAATCAATAAGGATTTCGTCAATGGAAGACACCAATGAGTCGGCCGCTTGTTTAAACTTTCAGATCGGGAGTATTGAAAAATGACTCTCACAAGTAGCTGGAACTAGAAAAAGTTTGCAGAATTGAGAGAAAGGAAAGGTTTGAAACAGAAGAAACCTATTTACCAAAAACGATGGGAGGTTGGACTGTGTCTCCAATTAGCCTGTGAGGGTGACTTTGTTTCCATTCTGATATAAAAGTATGGTTCTCACAGAGTTAATCCGCAGTAGTGGGTTCCCTGTTGAGGGGAAAACCTTTAATACACGTGTGTTTTTACCCTTTGCCGTTCCCTCATTGGGTCTCCTCTACCTTTCCCGACACCTCTCCCTGCTTGGATACCCAGGGACGCGCTATCCGAGGGTCTTCGTGCCTCTCACATTCCAGCCGCAAGTGGCCCTCTTGCCCACAGTTATCGCACACACTTCCGGCCTCCCCTCCTCTCGCGGACCCCCCGCATCCCGCAGCCCTCTGCTTTGTCTGTCCCCTGAGGTGAAGGGGGGGTTCTCTCCCTACCAGTCCGTCAAACTGAGAGTCCACACCTACACTGAACCCCAGCAACTTCTCAGTTCTCAGCTCTGCAAATACCACCTTTATCAATTCCCGTGTGGAGCTGGGTCCGCTGACTTCACCCCAAGGTTGACAGAGTCCTCCCGCGGCCCAAACGCGTTCTCATCCCCCTCACCTCTCCGATCAGATGAACGAAAGATGGAGTAGGGCGTTTGATAGGAAAGCAGGAGATTCCAAGCGATCCTGTCCTCAGCCGGGGATCCTCTAGTTCCCTGTCCATCCTTAACTGATCTACCTCAGAGGCCCGAAGGAGCCTTCGGCGCCGGAGCCATTAAGACGCCTCTCTTGCCGACAAAGCTACGCGAAGAGCCTCTCACCCTTGACCTGACGCATGTTTTGAAACTCCCCTAGGAGCTCCCGGTCAACGCAAAAGCACTCTCCAATGCCTCCAAATACTTAGCGTTAGAGGCCGAGGGCTGGTTATCCTTCACCCCTCGAACTACCTCCGCCGCCACTCCCGGCAAACTTTCAACCAATCACTGTCGCAATTCATCTTCCGGGCACAGCCAGTCTCACTTAACAACTGCCAAGTTTGTTCTTCCAAGTCTCATGATCCTCTTAGCCTTCGTGGCTTGCTTTATCCCAGAGAAAATTCTTATCTTCTGGCGGGGCCCCTTGCCTTTCTCGCCAGGGAGGTAATGGCAGAGGCCAGGTCGAAACTCTCATCTTTCGCTGGGGGACGGGAAATAAACAAGTTTCCCAAATCTGACCACACTTTCCTCTCCACCCTCAGAAACGAGAGCATTCGTTCCCTAAGATCTCCGCCCTCATTCTCTAGCAACCCAGCTCGCTGACCTCCGACTCTTCCCTCCTCATCGTTTGCAGACGCCATGGTCCCGACTCCCCTGGGACACCAATAAACTCTGGCAACTCCGCCTCTCGTACGTCCATGCTTGTCTGCACTAGCGCTAGGTCTGTTCTCGTCTCAAAATCAAACTTTCGAGGTAGCATTTCAACTTTGCCAGCAGCTTGAACCATACACAAACGTCGAAGTGACACGTCATCCAGGGTACGAGCCTCTACTCGTCTCAATACTCACGTATTGCTCACTGGCAAACATTACGTCGCACTCCAACGCTCGAACCCGGCTGCCGACATAACAACACAACTTTAAACAGAGTGATCACACAGCCGGACGAGACACCACAAATGTAACACTCGGCTGTGTGAACTGACGTTCGCTAGGGGAAACGACCGGAGGCCCTGTCAATCTGTGTCGTCATCTTTGCGTAGATGCTGTGTAATGCAGCCAGGTATAAGCCCACAACATAAAATATCAGACAGTGCACAATGTACGATTAAATGATTACAATTTTTAACTTTTATTTGGTGGTGTGGTTTGGCGAAACAAATTAAGCAAAGGCGCCGCTCAATAAATTTATCAGTTTCGTGCATAAAATAATTTGGTGGATCTTACGCCTTCCTCGTTCGTCCATAAACTAACTCCGAACCTTCGACAACACTGCGAACCGTCGAATTCCGGTATCCGCCGTCCTGCGATCGCCGAACGTTCCCGGACTCGTCCTGTCTCTTCACACCCCTCGTCGATCGAAGAGACCGCAAACACTCTCTCGGCAAACACTCTGCAAGATAGCATAACAGGTCTCCGATTGGTTAGTTCCCCGTTATCTGTAGTTATAACCAAAGCATCGCAGCTACACAGGACCATACACCTCGTCAGATAATATTAAAGAGATGCCATTTCATTATAAAACGACCAAGAAGCCATTTTATTCGCTTTAACAGTTAACATTGCGCTCAATATTACTGAGCACCCGACTTCAGAATTCATTTCCAGGCGTCAGGGATATAATAGAACTCTTTAGCAAACTATTAATCTGCATACTCTTCCTGCTTCCGGCCTCACAAGCACGTAGCACGGGCAACAAATCCAGGAGCGTCCTGCCTTTTAACTTCGCTCTTATCTCCCGGAAATGGCAGTGCAGTACTTCGTCACTCATCGCACCTCTGTCACTGGTAACACAATGGGCCACTATTTCGAGCTGTTCACACACCTAGTTCAGATTGCCACATGGGAACTGTGCCCCGGCCGCCATCCCCCCGCCAACCCACACACACACACACCGTTCAACACCCACTTCCCTTCTGACTCACAGAGTCAAACTGAGTGCATGAGACCCGAACACTGTGACTGAACACTGTTAGGTGATTCTTCCGCCCCCCAAACTCTGCGATGGTATCCAAAAGGTGAAGGAATTTGCCACATGGGAGTTGTGCCCTGGCCCCTTCAGCCGTTTCGCTTTCCTGACTGTCACACAGTCTCCTGTGCCCTGTGCCCCCGGTGTAAATTCTTCCCCTATGACGTGTCTATCATTTCTGCCTCCCGAATGATCCGGAGCTCGTCCAGTTCCAGCTCCACACCCTGAGCGCGGATTGTTAGAAATTGCAGAATAAGGCAGCTCTCGCAGTTGTAATCATCAGGGCCACTGGAGATCTCCAGGCCTTCCCAGATCCCGCAAGAGGAGCATTCAGCTATCCTGCCTGGCATCTCAGTTATCCCATCTGATCAGATATGAAGAATGGACGGAAAAAGAAAGTCTTAGCCAAGTGCCTTTCCTTTCTTTTGCCTACTTTGACTGAAGCCTCCCTGAGCTGACGCCTCGGCGAACAGAAGCCTGAAGATCACCTGCTTGACGGTCCATTCAGACGATGGCTTCTGCATTTGACCCTGCCTTCCACCTGCTGATCAAACGTAAATGCCACATGGACTCTGGTCGAAGCTGCTTTTCAATGTAAGGAACCGCTGTCGCTTTTTATACCCGGGCTGATTAAATTCCTCTCTTCCTAAATCACCCGACGTTGCAATTGGCCGCTGGTCAATTCTCTATATGTGAAAATTATGATTGCGAAATTATTCAACTCGGTTGCATTCATAATGTACCGACGCAACTAAAATGTTAAGAACTATCTATGCAATAATTATTGTATCCGTTTATATCATCATTATTGCTTGTTTTTTTTATTTGATGCATGTACCTTCATTTACAGACTGGTTATATGTCAGCGTCTGGCTGCAAGTCTCAATTTTATGTCAGTTTACAGACTCAGCAGGCATCGGTGGCAGCCATTTGCTGCGAATATTTGATACACTTCCAGTCTGCTTATGTATTGCTTAGCTGAAGGACTGCAAATAAAGGGTTAACTGCACCTGTTACTCCGTAGAACTTAATTAAGTGAGTATCCGTGGGGATTGTCGACGTCACCGCGGAGCAGTGGCTGCTCGTTACCTGTTCTATTAATATGTATCCATTACACGACAGCTTCAGTCAGTGCCGTTACTCTCTGCTATCAGAGACGAGCGGGATCTGGATAGAGAGAGGACGGAGTCTGGATCGGGAACAGGTAGCTGGAGTATCCCAGCAATGGATCATAATCTGCGAAATGCAGCCCTGAACGCTGCGGGAATTACGAAGTACTTTTCCTGGGATTTGGATCTTCGAATCGCGGGAGTGCTAAAGAATTTACAATTGGTTTACTACCCTGTACTCGCCATTGTAGCTGTTCCTGGTAAGTGCACAGTCTCTTTCTCTTGACTAACGTTGATAAAATGTAAGCCGTCTTCTCTTTCATACTTGTCCTCAAACGACACGCTAATCGCTAGGCAGGTCTCTCAAATGGGTATCGCTTCAGCAAATATCGGCTGAATGCATTTGATAAGGTGCTCCATGCAACGCTTATTGAGAAAATAAAGAGACATGGAATGAAAGAGGACACTGCTTTGTGGATCTACAACTGGCTTGCCCACAGAAGTGAGAGTGTGTTTGCAGACGGGTCATGTTCTGCATGAAGTTCTGTGATCTTGGGACCTTGTTGTTCTACTGCATAGGACTCTCAAAGCTGCTACGGGGGTTGACCTTACAGTTAAGAAGGCATACGGTGAATTGGCCTTCATCAATGGTGTGATTGAGTTTCAGAGCCGGGAGGTAATGTTGCAGTTACATAAGACCCTGAACAGACCGAACTAGGAGTGCTGCCGTCTCACTACAGGAAGCAGGTGGAGACCATAGAAAGGATGCAAAGCATATTTGCAAGGATATTGCCTGGACTGGGGAGCATGCCTTATGAGAATAGGTTGAGTGAACAGGGCCTATACACCTTTGAGCGACGGGGTGTGATATACGACATGATAGAGGTGTGCAAGATGATGACAGGCATTGATCATGTGGATAGACGGAGGCTATTATCCCAGAGCGGAAATGGCTAGCACGAGAGGGCACAGTTTTCAGGTGCTTGGAGTAGGTCCAGAAGAGATTTCAGGAGTACGTTTTTACGCAGAGAGTTTTGAGAGCTTTAAATGGGCTGCCGGCGACGGTTGTGGAGGTTGACCCGATAGGATCTTTTAAGAGTCTCCTGGATAGTTACATGGAACTTAGAAAAATTGAGATGTATGGGTAAACACGAGGAAATCTGCAGATGCTGGAAATTCAAACAACAACACACACAAAATGGTGGTGGAACACAGCAGGCCAGGCAGCATCTATGGGGAGAAGCGCTGTCGACGTTTCGGGCCGAGACACTTCGTCGTGTACTAACCGAAAGGAAAGATAGTAAGAGATTTGAAAGTAGTGGGGGGAGGGAGAAATGCGAAATGATAGGAAAAGACCGGAGGGGTGGGATGAAGCTAAGAGCTGGGACGGTGATTGGCGAAAGTGATACAGAGCTGGAGAAGGGAAAGGATCATAGGACGGGAGCTCTGAGGGGAAATAAAGGGGGGAGGGGAAGCACCAGAGGGAGATGGAGAACAGGCAAAAAACTAAATATGTCAGGGATGGGGTGAAAGAGTGGAGGGGTATTAACGGAAGTATGGGTAACCATAGTTTATTTCTAAGGGAAGGACATGATTGGCGCAGCATTGTGGAACGAATGACCTCTATTGTGGTTCAGGTTTTTTTTATTGTTTCTATGCGTTGCGGAATATACCTTCCCAGCGCTCGGGCTGTCGGGATCCCGGTTAATTTTCGGTCAGGCAAACGTTATCTATGGATCTTCCCCTCTCAAACACTTCCACCAAGTGACTTTTCATACACCTTCACTCCAAGAGAAACAAGTCTGAGCACACACAAACTCTGATCATAGAGAATGCTCTCCAATCCAGTCAGCTCTCTGCTGAATTCCTTCTGCGCTTCCTGTTAAGCTTACACGTCCCTCCTCTACTGAGGTGACCAGAACTTCTGATCTTTATGGCCCCCATAGTGGAGTCCAGTTGGGTCACGGCAGGATTGATCGACTTTGTGGAAGTTTGGTGGAGTGGGCCGCATTACTGAATTAAATAAATGAATAAATAGCCTCATCTGTTATAGAGCATGAGGTCACGTTGGCATCATCACTGTCGTGATCTATCGCCGTACAAAGGACGCCGAGGAAACCGAGAGCATGCAGAGGGATATAAATAGGTTACGTGAATGCACTAGCGTCTGGAAGATGGAGTAAAATGTTGGAAATTGAGCGGTCATTCACTTGGGAAGGACAAGTGGACGACAAGTAATAAACAATTACAGGATGCTGCTGTGAGTAGGGACTTTGCTTCAGTCACAAAATTGTTAGTTTGCAGGTGCAGCAAATGAGATTTTCGCCGTTGTTGCCAGAGGGATTGAATTTTCGAGCAGGGATGTACTACTGCAACTGCACAAGGTACTGGTGAGGCGGCGTCAGC